>NW_022196239.1:0-600000 GCF_008641045.1 Pistacia vera
GATTCTGCATGCCATTTAAATAATAAGTTTCCAACTGTAAATTGGTGCAATTAATTTGCGGTGGAATGGTGTAGATTTAGACAACAAGAAAAAGAGAGAGAGCTACGGAACTGCAGTTACTTGCAAAGAGGGAGGTATATGGGAGAACTAAGGGGAGAGAGTAGACCAAATCTTTCCGATGTTTCAGCTCTCTTTTTTTCTTTTTTTCTTTTTTTTGTTCAGATTATCAAATTATTTCTGAAAATTGATTTCAATCAATTGCTAATGATGATCTCAGTATCAGTATCGGGGTGTTTATCCTGATACTGTAAAATGACACATACTATTTTATGAATTAAGATTCGCGGTTTGACTAATCCTCATTAATTTCTCTTTTCTCTACCTTCTTGCTCTTCATAACAATTTATTTCCATTAAGACAATATTCTGAAAGTCTGAAGATCTCTTGTAATTCCCTCGTTTCTGTTCTTCGTTGTTGTTGATAAATTCAACATAAAAAATAATTCGGACCAGATAGCTAGCTAGCAGAAAATCAGGAAATCAGAAGACTAATAGCGGCTAGCAAACTGGGAGTTAATAAAAGATGGAAAATTTTGGTGCAGTTCTTGGTTTCTGTGTACGTGGGACTCACAAATGTAGTCATTTTGTGGAGACAACTTGTAGATCTGCCAAGAGATGGACATCAGCAACTATTTCTCTATCCTTCTTCACCATCCTTTTTATTGGTTCCTTCATTTATTGGCTGCATGTTGTAAGTCTCTACCAGGCATGTTCCACAGTTTATATAGTAATAAGATTTTGCTTAACACCAATTAAATTCTTAGTGCTTATGGTTTATTCAGTCTGTTATTCCAGGTTCTCTTCTGCACCAGGCACTATTTAGCTCCAAAACTTCCCATAAATCTCTTCACAATCGGGCCGTTCAAATCAACTGCTCAGCCTCTGATTTGTCAGTATGCCCAGCCGACTATATGTTACCACCCGAAACTAGAGGATTACCGGGTGGTGAATGTCCTGATTACTTTCGGTGGATCCACAAAGACTTACAGCCATGGAAGAAAAGCGGAATAACCAGGGAAATGGTTGAAAGTGGAAAAGATCATGCGCATTTTAGACTGGTAATTGTTGAAGGCAAGGCTTATGTGGAGAAGTATAAAAAGCCATATCAAACAAGGGATCTCTTCACTATGTGGGGCATTTTGCAGCTGCTGAGGTTTTACCCTGGAAAGGTACCAGACTTGGAGCTGATGTTTTGGTGTGAAGACAGGCCAGTGATCCACAAAAATGACTACCAAGGACCAAATGCAACGTTTCCACCTCCTGTGTTTCACTACTGTGGACACCAGGAATCTTTGGACATCGTCTTCCCAGATTGGACCTTCTGGGGTTGGTAAAGCCTTACATATTTGTTTATTAATTGCATAATGAAACGCCTAAATAAACATATAACAAGATTATATTCATATGCATTTGATTTTGCTTTAATTTTGTGCTAGCATCAAGTAGTCACGGGCCTTGATTTTTGTTATGTTGATATATTATGTTAGGGCTGAGACCAATATAAAGCCATGGGGCAGTATACTGGAAGACCTTAAAGAAGGAAACAAGAGGATTCAATGGCAAGATAGAGTACCCTATGCATATTGGAAGGGAAACCCGCATGTCTCTGACACTAGAGGGGACCTGATGAAGTGTAATGTTTCAGAAAGACGTGACTGGAATGCTCGCCTCCATATCCAGGACTGGAATAAAGAAATGGAAGAGGGGTATAAGAATTCCAAATTAGAAGATCAATGCACCCACAGGTATATAACTATATATTAATTATTGAACTTAATTTGTATTTAATTTGCAAATGGTTATGATTAATTACTAATTAGGTTTTGAAATTTGGTTGTGGAGATATAAAATTTTCGTAGAAGGAGCAGCATGGTCAGTGAGTGACAAATACATATTGGCATGCGATTCTATGACTTTGGTGTTAGAGCCTGAGTACTATGATTTCTTTATAAGAAGCATTATGCCCATGAAGCATTACTGGCCCATTAGAACCACCAGGAAGTGTAGGGATATTAAATTTGCTGTCGATTGGGGCAATAAGCACAGTCACCAGGTACTCTATATGCTTCATATCATAGCTTTACATTTGATATAATTATCTTATATATAAATATTAAACTTTGGACTTCATAAATTGACAGGCTCAAGCCATAGGGAAAGAAGGAAGCAAATACATTCAAGAGCAGCTCAAAATGAAGTACGTTTATGATTATATGCTTCATTTGTTAATCGAATACGCAAAGCTTTTGAAATTCAAACCACGAATAACTGAAGGAGCGAAACAGATCTGTTCACAAACAATGGCTTGCTCACAGGATGGTTTATGGAAACAATTCATGGTGGAGTCAATGGTGAATTCTTCTAGTGAGACAGTTCCGTGCAGTTTGCCTTCTCCTTTTGAACCCCTTGCACTTCAAGCTTTCATAGAGAATAAAGAGATGGTAAAGAAACAAGTAGAGATGTGGGAGAGGGTGAATACTGGGAAAATCTAAAGAAACAGCAGTAGTGGCTTGTGTTATACGTTGATTTAATTGCTTTTTCAACCCTATTATTTGCTTTTCTACTGATTGATTAATTCGTAATGTCATTATTTGAAATTATGGTTTAATTATATCTATTTTAGAGTCTCTAGTCCTATATAAATCAGTTAAATAAATAGCAGAATCTGATAAATATATCAATTAATAATTCTCCGGAAAACAAACCAAAACTTGATGGCTTTGATTCCAATCGGGAAACAAAACTTTTGACGAAAGAAGTGAAAACAAATGTAGAAGGAAACAATGAAAATTTGACCAAAAATGGTTCAATATTAACAGTTTAGACAAGTTTCCAGAGCGATCCCACAACAAAGTGAAACAATTAGCGTGAAGAGAGACGGTGACTTCTGGGACTTAGATGGCTCGGCCCCTGATAATATCCAAACTCATCTCACTAGGATCTGTTGCTTGCAACTCCACCTGAATTCCATCCAATTCTCTTTTGAATCTGTCCTTGGAGCTTGAATAAACCATCTTACTTCTCACCCTTGATGTGTCAGGTGCCCTACAATATGATTATGATTACTATCATATATTAATATGATGATGAAACCCCGTATCTGCATAGAGCTTAATTAATTAATTACCATGCAATAAAGAAAATCTTGCTCTTTTGGACATTCTCTTCAGTTGTGAAATCAAAATCAAAGACAGCATAACGGCATTCATTTGCAGGCAATGAATTAGTGAAATCATCATAGGTTTCTTCTGGACTCCCAACCTTTTCAACCGTCACCTGTTGAATCTGTTCTTCGATCTTGAACACAATGAACCGATGGTTCCTCTTTGCTTTAAGCTCCAAGAACTTCAGCTTGCACTCATCATTCACAGCCATCCCAGACGACGAATTCGCCTATGTATTGCACGAAAATCATATTTGACATCAAAATTAAACGACAATATTACACAACATGTGAATAGATGAAAGAGCAGGTACCATATCCATAATTCCATGTGATGATACAATATGCTGAAACCTTGCTTTATTAATTTAGACAACAAGAAATAGATGATTGCCAAACCACAAAAGCAATTCGGCTTAATCATAAGGCTAATTCAACACTTGACTCAAAAAAAAAAAAAAAAAAAAATTTGATCCAATTGCTCAAAGCATGTTTCACTCAACGTCCAAATGTGGCTTGAAAATAATTTTCAGGAAAATAAAAAGTTAAAAGAGATTTAAGAGAGATTACCATGTTAATTATTCTCCAACTAGAGAAAATCCTTGCTACGAATGAATTAGGAGATCAATAAAAGGAAGTACGGGTAATGAAACAAAGATAAATGAGAGTAATATCTGACTATGATGGTGCATAAAGGAATTTTTTCTTTTCTTATTTTTCTGTATTTTGTTTTGCAATCAAAGAAAAGAATGGAAGAGGATGGAGGAGAGATTTTCGTGGGGGGAAATAAGGGTTAGTTTTTTATTTTGCTGGTTTTGGCTGATCACGTCCACGTTAAACTTTCATATTGCCACGTTGTTACTCCATGCATGTTTCATTAATTAATTTATTTTTCTTGTTGTCTCCAATTTTGGTAAGCTACAAATGCATGTGATTAGTTTATTGAAAATTAAGGTTTCGTAATACTGTATTTATATTCATTTGGATATATTTTTTTTTTTTTCTTTTATGTCCCTTATAAGATATTTTTGATATAATGAACTTGAGTAGAACTTACTTCAAAAGCTAGGTTTTTTTTTTTTTTTTTTTTTTAATATTGAAAACAATCACATATCCAACGGACTTAGAGATGGGCCTTTTCCGTGCCCCGAACAGGGTGGGGAATCCACGAAAAAATGGAGGACGAGGACTAGAATATTCCCTATCCCTGAGGACACACCCACTAATAATTATCCTCCTTATCTCTTTCTTTTCTTTTCTTGAACTTCTAACTCTGCAGAAGTGGCAGCTTTTCAGAAGTTGCTCTGATTAGCTTCTTGATCCTTGTTCAAGTGTTTTATAGGGGGTGTTTGGTTTAGGAATGTTAGATTACTGGGAATATAGGATTACTGGAAAGATAGATTACCTTGGAAGATTATTGGGAATCTTTAGGAAAATATGTTTGGTTAGTTGGTTGGTATGTTATATTAATATGTTTGGTTATGGGGAATAAATTGGTGGGTATGTTGTTTAAATTACTAAATTGTCCCCTTTTTAAATATTAATATAATATTATTTTTATTATTTATTTTTGAATAATTTCTTTTAACCCCAATATTTCAAATTTAGCTAAAACACTCAAGCTTATATAAAACTTTAATTTATGACGAAATCACCCCCACCTCCTACCGCTGTCTGCCGCCACCGCGAAGCACCGTCAGATGTCTCCGAAAGTTCCCGTGAGTACGTCACCATGACCAAGATGCTCCGATATGGCTGTTTCTGGCCATATTGATGGCCGAAAACGGCCATATCGGGCCATATCGATGGATCTGGCCGTTAACAGCCAGATCTCTGGCCATTAGCAGCCATATCTGGACCAGATCTGGCCGTTAATGGCCATGTTCGTGGCCGTTAACGGCCAGATCTGGCCTAGACCTAGCCGTTAATGGCCAGGGATCTAGCCGTTAATGGCCAGTTCCATCGATCTAGCCATTTTCGGCCAGATCTGGCCTAATATGGCCGTTTTCGGCCATCAATATGACCGAAAACGGCCATATCGAAGCCTCCCGGAGCCTCTCACAGAATTTCCTTCTTTTTTAGGGACTCCGACGATTTCCCGGCGGTGGTTCGTGGTGGTTGGCCCGCTGTCGACGGTGGTGGCTGGGTGGCAGTGGTGGTCTGTAAATGATTTTAAATATAAGGGCATTATTGTCCAAAATTTTAATTAAACAAGGGTAAAATTGAAATAGGATATTAATGTAAATTTGTTTTAAAGTAGGGGTATTATTGTCCAAAATTTTTATTAATAAGGGATAAAATTATAACAAAAAAAAGATAATCCTGGTAATCTCAGAATACCTAAGAAAATAGAGGTAATCAGATTACTTCTGATATTACCAATAGTAACCACTATTGGTATTTGAAGATTACCGGTATCTTATATTACTTGACAACCAAACATGGTAATCAAGTAATATAAGATGATATTACCCTAGTAATCCCACTTAACCCCCAACCAAACGCCCCCATAACAATTTCACTGGTAACAATTCAATAGCTTGGTTGAAACCATTTTCCTCACCATATCAACCGTCAACAACTTTCAGTATCTTGGCTTGCAATCGAGGATCAAACATATTTGATTGGCTCAACTCAGTCTTGATTTCAGCTAAACATCGAGTATTAACCCAATAACATTGCGCTGTTTGGTAGCAAGATTGATGAGGAACTGAGTGACCATCCTCACATAGACATTTCTCCATCCGAAGAAGTGCAAAATAGGAGAGTTTATTGTCCTCCTTTTTCATGCCCACTTTATTATGGTATTAGAGTCATTCTTGTTTAGAGTGATAATGGTCCTTGCCTTGTTTGGGTCTGGACCTTGGCTCTGTAGGTTGGGCGTAGAGGTGGAAAATATGGGCCGGGTTAGGCGGGCCAACCCTAACCCGGCCCGTAAAAAGGAGGGCTCAAACCGGCCCGCCTTCATGGCGGGCCGGGTTGAGCCCAACCCGCCAGCCACCCCCGGGCGGGCCGGGTTACACAATGGTAACCCGCGGCCCGCCGGGTTGCTATTTTGGCCTCTTTGGAAGAGGCCCGCAACCCGGCGGGTTGCTGGCGGGTTGGCTGTTGCCAACGGCCAACCCGCGGCTTGGCAACAGCCAACCCGCCGGGTTGGCCCAAAAAAAAAAAAAAAAAAAATTATTATATTTTTTAGGGTTTTTCAATTACACTTTTACCCTTGAAATCTAGCCGTTTTATAGAAGTTGGAGGGGTCTTTTTGTCATTTTCTTTCCCTATTTTTTCTATAATTGGACTAAACTCTCATATTTTCTCACAACTCAAATTCTCTCATTTTCTCATATTCTCTATTCTCTCAACTCTCAAGTCTCAATATTCATTTATTCTCTTATATTTTGTTATCAATTTGCTCTTATTTTAATTTTTATTAGGTTTTGCAATTTCAATTCATATTCCAATTTCCATATTCCAAATCTCTTTCTTTAATTTTATTTCTTCTACATCATTTTTTTTTTCAACTACAAGTCTACAATGGATAGATATTTCCTCCATCAATTTCAATGGGAAAAAACTATTATCCTAGTCCTAGTCCGCTGATTTTACTATGATGCAGGAGATTCAAATAGTCCCGCTGTCCCAATCCAGTCTCAGAATCCGATACACCTCAAAATATGGCGTCGATTCCAACAGCGCCGGTGGTTCTAGAAGTCGTCCTCGTATGTCGTCCTTCGTCCAACTTCATCTCAAGCTGAGGCGGGATCATCAACTGCGTCGCAAGCAAAAAAACAGACACACATCAGACGTTTGGCGCCTTTCGACAAGTTTTACGAGACAGAAAATGGCGTTCAAGTCAGAAAGCAAGATGCAAATTGTGCAAATGTTTATAAAGCTGATTCAGGTAATGGTACTAGTACTTTAAAAAGGCATGCTAATAAACATATAATCAACAATGGAAATAGAGAAAGCAATCAAACTCAAATAACTAAAGGGTACTACTTGCGTTATAATTCTGATGTATATAGGGAACAGTTAGCTTTATATTGCTGATCTGATCACCTATTAATATGGCAGAAGTAAATATTTGAAAGATTTATTCAAAATCTTTTTCCAGGATTTAAAAGTTATTCTAAAACTGCAACTAGAAATGATTTAATAAAATTGTTTAAAAAAATGAAATTAGTAAAAAATAAATTTCATACTTGTCATATTAGTGTGGCTTTAACTGTGATATTTGGAGTGGTAGAGCTAAACAAGATTATATTTATGTGACTAGTCATTATTTTGATAATGAATTTAATTAAATAAATCTTTATTAGGATTTAGATTAATGGATGTGATCATAGTGGTTTAGAAATCTATAATAAATATTGAAGTTTTAGAAGATTATGATTTATTGATAAAGTGATAAGTTTAACTTTAGATAATGCAAGTTCTAATAGTAAAGCTATAGAATTTTTTCAAAAATAATATCTTTTATATAATAATTTGAAGTTTTTCACCAACGTTGTGCAGTCATGTTATTAATTTAATTGTGAAAAGTGGTATGAAAACAATTAAAAAATATTGATAGAATTAGGGAATCTTTAGCTTGGATTACTAGTAGTATAAAAGAAAGCTGAATTTCAAGAAGCTTGTATAAAATCAAATTGTCTCCTAGAACTTTTGCATTAGATAGCCTGTTAGATGGAATAGTACTTATTTAATGTTTGATTCATGTTTACCTTATGCTAATATAATTAGTTATTTGTAGCAAATATAGAGGTCCTCATCATTTGGTAGAAAATGATTGGAAGATAGCTAAAGTATTTCATTCTTTTCTCAAATGTTTTTACCAAGCCATTTACAACTTCTAGTGTGTATTACCTACTAGTCCATTGGTAATACATGCAATTATAAAATTTCCGAGTTATTTACAAAAAACAAAGATGATAAATTTACATGCACCAATAAAGGAATGGAAAATTTTTTTTGAAATATTGGAGACCCGTTCCTTTTCTTTATTGTTTAGGTGCTATTGATCCTAGAATTAAATTAGACGTTTAGAAAATGGTCTTGACAATTTAAGTGAAAATTTACAAAACGAATCATATATCAATCAAATAGGAGAGGTAAAAAAAGTTTTTCGAAGTATATTTCCAATATGAAACAGGTATGGGAACCCGCAGTCGCAAGAGGCGAAATATCCAGAGAAGCTGTAGCAGAAGAAACAAAATGAAGACTTATTCTCTGGAATGCACGAATAGGCCGAAGAGGACCGAGTCCGAAGCACAGCCTCCTCTTCAGACGCAACACCAGGTCCACCACCAACAACAACAACAACTAATATGCTGTCCTCATGGGTCGCGAGTAATGAACTTCAACAATATTTGGCACACCCGAAATGTTTTCAACAGGTCACTTTGATCTCTTAGAGTATTGGAGAGCCAAATGTATTTTTCCGGTATTATCAAGACTTGCCTTGATGTTTCGCTGTTCCTGTCTCAACCGTCTCATCCGAACAAACATTTGTGCAAGGGAAGGATTTTAAATGAAAGGAGGACAAACTTGCTCCAAAAAGATTGAAGTCCTCACATGTCTCGAGATTGGGAACGACTGCGCCATCAAGACAATACGAGGTTATCACAATGCTTTAATAGAATCATTTCAATTTTGTAATATAGATGATACAGTGAGGGAGGTCCTAGTGAACCACCCCCAATTTAGTTGTTTTGTAAATGTAATTTGTAAATTAATTGTCAATTATGCACTCTTTTTTTTTACCAATTTTTTCCCATTGGGTTTTTTCTTGGTGAGGTTTTAACGAGGCAATAATTGTGAATTTCTTATTTTTTTTTGATAAATGAAATAAGTCTAATTTTCTTATATTACAATTTTATTGTATAAAATTGAATTAATATTTGAAATGGTAACAAAAAAAAAAATTGAATTGAATTGAATTATTGTATTGAAAAGTTAACTAAAAACAATTATATTATAATTTATTTTATTTGAAAAGATAATAAAAAAAAAACACACAAAAAAAAAAACAAAAAATGGGCTAACCCGGCCCGGACCGTGCCTAACCCGGCGGGTTAGGGCTGGCGGGCCGGGCTGGGCCAGCATCTTTCCCTTAATTGGCGGGCCTAACCCGGCCCGCCTTTGTTGGCGGGCGGGTTGAGCCCAGCCCGCCAAAACAAGTAACCCGCCGCGGGCCGGGCCGGGCCGGGCCGGGCGGGTTACTTTTCCACCTTTAGCTGGGCGTGAGAGAAGATGTTTGAAGTTGTATTTGTCTCACATCGCTAATCTAGTGGGTTGTTATGGTGTAAAGCTAGCTTTTAAGAGTGAGGTATAATCAAGCTCATTTTATCATGGTATTAGAGTCACTCTTGTCTAGGGCGATGATGGGTTCTTGTTTGGGTTTGGACCCTGGCCCTGCACGTAGGCATGGCAATGTTCCCCGGGATTTCGGGGACCCGTCCCGCCCCGCCCCACATGGGGCGGGGAAGCCTCGGTTTTTTTGGGGATAGGGGCGGGAGTGTTTTAATCCCCGTCCTCGGGGATGGGGCGCGGGTGGGTGATGCCTTTCCCCCGGCCCGCCCCGTATATAATATATAAAATTAAAAAAATGTATATATATATTTAGTTTTTACTAATATCCCTATATTTCACCTAATTACACAATTATCCTACCTATATAAACCCATATTTTCCTAATTTCCCTCACCCTAAACAATTGAACAAGAACAAACCCTGACCCATATTTATGTATAATTAATTATGTTTAAATAATTAATTTAAGTGTTTGTCATATGGATAAGAATTAACTATTGTGTTTGGTAATGCTCAAATTAATTTATGTTTATATAAAATTAACGGAATGGGGAAGAGCCTCCAACATTCCCCTTTGGGGCGGGGAAGGGGAATTCCTGTCATCCCCGTAACGGGGATGGGGCAGGGGTGGGGAATGATTTTGAGGGTGGGGATGGGTACGGTGAATGAGATCCCCGCCCCGCCCCATTGCCATGCCTACCTGCACGCCCTCTGTACGCTGGGCATGTAGAAAGATACTAGAAATTGTATTTATCTCACATCGTTAATATAGTGGATAATTATATTGTATATATGTGGTAGCCCATAGGGAGGGTTTTAAAAGTTGTATTTCTCCCTTGTGTAAGAGAAAATTATATGTGACTCATTAATATGTAAATAATATTATTATGGTTTAATAATAAACTGAACATTATCCCATTATTATCTTAACCCTTACACATGTTTATGAAACGTGTATTTGAGGGAAGTTTATTTTTTAGAAACTTGATCCTCTCTCTGATACCACATATAAATAAGTTTATTTCTTAGAAACTTGATCCTCTCTCTGATACCACGTATAAATAAGTTTATATGAAACATTAAATTATAGTATCTTTGAATTTTAAGAATTTTATATGTTCTAAAACAATAATAAACTGTTAATTAGAAAAGATATATCTTGAGCCATGATACTAATTGATGATGATTTCTTTGATTAAGAATATTTGTTTCTCTCTCCTTTCCTCATAACTTTTATTTTGCTTAGGATCAAGTTTTTAAGAAATAAACTTTCCTCAAATATACATTCCATGTGTGTAACTATTAAAATAATAATTATATAATATTCAATTTATTATTAAGCCACAATAATATTATTTTTATATTAATGAACCATGTATAATTTTATCTTACGCCTAGTCAAGCTCACCTTATCCCTTTGGGATGAAAATAAAAATAACAGCCGTTATATTATATTGATTTATTTTTTAAGTTGAAGAATATCTTATAAAGTAAAGGTGAGTTATATTATACTATTGGTTTATTTTTGAAATTGAAGAATATCTTATAAAGTAAGGATGAATTTTACTTTTACCGTTATATTATATTATATTGATTTATTGTTGAAATTGAATACATATCTTATAAAATAAGGATGGATATGCTACACTGACCATCTTGTTCTTGTCCCACCATCAACTTGTTTTTGACAAAAGAAATTCTACGTTTAATTATAAAAATAAGAAAGTAGACCTCATTTTACACGCGATAGATAGACATATGTTTACATTATATATTAAAATAATCGTATCATATTAATATTAAAAAAAAACAATTATGCTTCCTGGATTTTTGCTTTTCGAACAAGTAAGAGACATCAATATTCAATACTCCACGTAACATGCTCTGCTGTGGTGTCACTACATCTTTGCTACTTAATTATAGAATATACATATATTTATTATGTCGTTACCAATTAAAACTATATATTATTATGGGTATTTTTTCTGTTTACTAAGATGAAATCTTTGTTAACTGTGAAACTGTGACAACACGTTTTTCAGAAACGAGAAACAATAGGCCCTCTTCATCAGTATTATGAATCGTTATCCTATCCTACCTTGCCCTCTCAGAGACTGATATTTTTCTTTTCTACCCTTTCTTCTTTTAATTTAATTATAATTAATTAGGCCGAACAACTTATACCCACCCAAAGTTTTCCGTAATGACAATCTGATACTCAAACGGTTTGGAAACGACAATTACCCACTTTTTGTAAGGTTATGTCAGTGAAATCTGTTAGATGACATGGTATTATTGGCTATGTTTGGCTTAGTATTTTTATCCATATTTTGGATCCTATTCTCCAAATAATGTTTGACACATTATTCCAGAAATATTATCCTATTTTTTTAATTACTTTTAGACCCCATAAGGTTATTAATTTCACTAAATACCCCCTGAAAAAAAAGTTTAAAAATTAATAAAAACACCCCCATTAACCCAACTTGTCAGATTCCGACAACCACCGTCGGTGATAGCCGGAATCTGTACAACGGCCTAACTTCCGACCAGAAATGGTTGGAAGTTCACCAATGTGGCCTTTTCCTGCCAGATCCACCACGGATCTGGCCGAAAAAGGTCAGATCTGGCCTTCAGCGACGGTCAAAGATGGCCATCGTTTGGCATTTTTCGGCCGTCGATGTCCATAACAGACCGTAGATCTGGCCTTTTTCGGCCAGATCCACCATGGATCTGGCCGGAAAAGGCCATAACGACGTGTTACAGCACAGATCCAACCGGTTTGTGCCGTAACAAAATTTTTCGGCCAGATTCCGGCGGTGGTGGTCGGAATCTAGCACTACAGGTGGTGGGGGTGTTTTTGTCATTTTATCTGTTTGGGTCTTTAATTAAATTAGTAAACCTAAGGGTTTTTTTTACAAATTTTTAAAATTTACCTCGTAATACTCCCCTATCCAATAACCCAATACTATCCCCAAAATCCTATCCAAAATACTAAACTAAACGCACCCCATTAATATTCTTTCATACTTAAAGGGTAATTTTGACTTTTCATATTTTATAAAATCCCTAAATTTTATCTCTCTTCTTCTTTTTTTTTTCTCATCTCTCTTTACATCTTATCTCTTCTCCGCCTTTTCCCTTTCTTTTTTTCTCTCTTTTCTCTTTTCATCTCATCCTTTCTCCGCATTTTCTCGTTCTCTTATCTTGGCTTCTTGATTGCATAGAACAAGATTTGTTGTTTATTTTGATTTTGATTTTTCGAATTCGAAATGAAGACAAAACAAAGAAGAGAAGAAAGAAGAAAGGTGAATAAGAAAAAAACACAGAAGGAGAAGAGAGGTGGCAAAAGCGGATATGTTTGCTGTTAGAGTTATTGTGTAATTTTAATTAAAATTAATTATAAAAATAGAATAATGAAAATTCATATTAAAAATAGATACAATAATTTTAAATCGTAAGATTTTTCAACTAAATAAAAATTTACTATTTTATCCTTTCTCTAACGGATTTCACTAACATAACCTAACAAAAAATGGATAATTGTCATTCTCAAATCTTTTAGGACCACATTATCTTCACAAAAAACTTTGGGTGGGTCCAATTCGACCTAATTAGTTGTTAACTAGTTGCTGATAAGCTCAAATCACACCACTTCCATACCAAACATTTTATTATTCTATTTTCTCCTAAACATACGCGCCCACTAATTACGTGTATTTCACTAATTACTCTTCTCTGAAGTTACATTCAAGGGGCATAATCTTCTGGGTTGGGATATAAAAGGAAATAATCAGTTGTCTCATTTATTATTCTTAACTATAACGGGTTTGAAATATCAAGATTTGAATATTAAAATGGGTTTAACAGTTCCTTTAAAAGAGAAGACACGTGTCGACATAGAAAAGCGCGTATAATCCAAAACGAACGAGGAAGGCGTTGAAAGAGTTTCTTACCAGCATCGTACAAGGAACCAAGAGGAACAAAACAGAGGAGGAGACTAAATCTCAGAGTCTTTTACTCGTTTTTCATGACTCCTGTTTTTATCTCTCGTTTCTCAGCACCTTCCCAGAAACCTTCGTAGCCTTTCATTTCATTTTCTCCGTACTATCTCTCTTTCTCTGGTTATAATAACCTCAAGTCGTCTTCAATATTTTTCATAATCCAATACCATCTGCAAACTCTGCAAAGTTTTAGACACTGTACAGAGGTGAGTTTAGACCACCTTTTTTTTTTTTTTTTTTNAGAAGTGATTTGTGATTGTGCCTCTTGGGATAAATACCGTAGATTAGCAAACGCTAGAGATAGGTTTAGCGATCTATGAAATCTAGATAGAATTCCATAAAGCTTTAAAGCCTTTGAACTATTAATCTTCAAATTGTTGAGTGCGGAAGCTTAATAGGGATAAGTCGGGAAACGTAGCCTGAGAAGGTATGTTTTACAACTTAGGGAATTCGATTTTCAATTAAGGAATTAGAACTTGGGTAATAGATTCTATGATTTGGGTTAGCGTATTTAGGTGAAATCAACACCCTAGCATTTTTTTTTTTTTTTAGCATTGTTTAATTAGTTAAGTTTCTGGGTTTTGCTTTAATTTCATTATCATTCATTTTTATTTTGTTAATTTGTATTTAGTTTGATCAATTTCTATCAATCCAATTTATCATTTCTTCAATTAGGACTTAAACTAGAGAAATCGGTACTTAGTAACACTATCCTCGTGGAAACGATACTATCTTATTACTTTATTATTTTTTGTGACTAGTATACTTGTTACATTTGCATGTTGTAGGAAACACGCATCAATTATGTCGTTTGCTCCGTAAAAAATAAGGAAACTAAGTTATATGCTACGCTAACCATCTTGTTCTTGTCCCACCATCATCCTATTTTTGACAAAAGAAATTCTACATTTAATTATAAAAATAAGAAAGTAGACCTCATTTTACACGCGACAGATAGACATATGTTTACATTATATATTAAAATAATCGTATCATATTAACATTAAAATTTGATGACCGTCTCAGCTACGCATGTGGTTTTAAAGCTGAAGATGGTACAGTGCATTAAAAAAAACAATTAGGCCTCCTGGATTTTTGCTTTTCGAACAATTAAGACTTAAGAGACGCCAATACTCCACGTAGCATGTTCTGCTGTGGTGTCACAACATCTTTGCTACTTAATTATAGAATATACATACATTTATTATGTCTTTACCAATTAAAACTATATATTATTATGGGTATTTTATCTGTTTACTAAGATGAAATCCTTTGCTAACTGAGAAAGAAGAAGCAATACAGGATTGGGTGGCATTGGCCCACTTCGTCAGTATTATGAATCATTATCCTACCCTACCCTCTCAGAGGCTGATATTTTTCTTTTCTACCTTTTCTTCTTTTAGTTTAATCAACACATCAATGTGGGCCTACTTTTGTTTGTTATTGTTATTGTTACCCTGATTGGTGACGTTAACTAGTTGCTGATAAGCTCAAATCACACCACTTCCATACCTAACATTTTATTATTCTATTTTCTCCTCAACATACGCGCCCACTAATTACGTGTATTTCACTAATTACTTTTCTCTGAAGTTACATTTAAGAGGCATAATATAAAAGGAAATAATCAGTTGTCTCATTTATTATTCTTAACTATAACGGGTTTGAAATGTCAAGATTTGAATATTAAAATGGGTTTACCAGTTCCTTTCAAAGAGAAGACACGTGTCGACATACAAAAGCGCGTATAGTCCAAAACGAACGAGGAAGGCGTTGAAGGAGTTTCTTACCAGCATCGTACAAGAAACCAAGAGGAAAAAACACAGTGGAGGAGAGGAGACTAATATCAGAGTCTTTAACTCGTTTTTCATGACTCCTGTTTTAATCTCTCATTTCTCAGCACCTTCCCAGAAACCTTCGTAGCCTTTCATTTCATTTTCTCTGTACTTAGTTTAAATCTTTATTCTCTTTTCCGTTATCTATCTCTCTTTCTCTGGTCATAATAACCTCAAGTCGCTTCAATATTTTTCATAATCCAATACCATCTGCAAACTCTGCAAAGTGTTAGAGACTGTACAGAGGTGAGTTTAGACCTTTTTTTTTTTTTTTTTCAAGTATTTTATTTCTGTTATTGATTCGGTATCTCTGCTTTGCTTTCATTCATATTAAATAGCTTCTCTTTCTCTATTTTCTTTTTTTCAAGCTTGAGGATCTTGTTGATGATTCTTTTTTTTTATGCTTCAAAGATACCAAAGTAGATGAAATAGTCAGATTCTAAATCACGTTATCTATTTTTCAAGATATAAAGGTAAAAAGGAATTGAAAGATTCAAAATATTCTTGTCTTACTTTTTGGTTATCAAAAGTTCTTTTTTCTTTTTCATTTTTGTGATTCGTAAATTTTGATACCAACCTTGAAGGTGTTGTACCTTTTTTTTTTTTTCCTTTTTTTTTGGTCTATATGAACGATTTGTTTGTTCTTCAGTTTCTGTTACTTATATATTTATAAAATAAAAAATCAATTGTATCTTTTAGTTCCCCCGTTAAAAAAAAAAAAAAAAAAAAAAATCAATTTTGAAAGTTAGTTGTACTGTATGCTCAAATGATTTTTGATTGAGGTTTAAGGGTTTTACTCACCAGGGTCCTTAGTCTTTTCCTTGTTAGAACGCTGAAATTTAAGATATTTTCATTGCGGTGCTCTGCTTTAATGTCTATTTTTTTTAGATAATAGTGAAAGCCCTGATTTTCTATGGATAGACAGTGACGATACTCTTGTTTTTAAATTTTTTTATGGTTTAAAGTTATGTTTGACCCTTCATTTTAGGGTTTAGTGTATACGGTTTAGGATTTGATCCTTATAGTTTCTTATAGCACCTTTATGCTCTGACTTGTTAATTTTACACTGAATTTTTTTTTTTTTTTTTTTTCATTTTGTTGTTTTGTGTTGTTCACTTAGTTGTTTTGCAATTGGTTCTTGAAAAACAAATTTTAATTTTAAAATTCTATAGTTGTGAAGGTTTTGGTGATTGTGTTTTACTTATTGAATTGGTGTTTTTTCAAATTTTGTTTTCAGGTGTTACTTAACAATTCTTGAAATCAACTACTTTCTTTTCCTTCAGTAGCTCCTCAATTGATAAACTCCCATGAGTAATCTGAAGCTAGGGGTAGAGGTTGTGAGCGCCCATGACCTCGTGCCCAAGGATGGACAGGGCTCGGCCAATCCCTTTGTAGAGCTCCATTTTGATGGTCAGAAATTCCGCACCACCGTTAAAGAGAAAGATCTCAATCCTGTTTGGAATGAAAGTTTCTACTTCAACATCTCCAATCCAAACCACTTATCAAACCTCACTCTTGATGCCTATATATATCACCAAAATAAAACAACAAACCCCAAAGCCTGTCTTGGAAAGGTTCGTCTTACTGGAACATCATTTGTACCCTATTCCGATGCTGTTGTTTTGCACTATCCTCTGGAGAAACGCGCCATTTTGTCTCGTGTAAAAGGAGAGCTTGGTTTGAAAGTTTTTGTGACTGATGACCCCTCAATCAAATCTTCTAACCCGCTTCCTGCAATGGAATCCACTCTGCATACAGATTCAAGATCAACTGAACCTCAAGCACCATCACGGCTTCCATTCTCAGTCCGAAACATTTTTTCTAATGACAAAAGACACACATTTCAACATCTTCCAAACCCGAATGTATCGCAGCAACAGCAACATCAACATTCTGCCCCACCAGCAACACAGCCCACGATGAATTATGGGGTTCAGGAGATGAGATCTGAACCACAGGCTCCTAGAATTATGAACACGTTCCCTGGGTTATCATCACAACCGACTGATTATGCACTTAAAGAAACGAGCCCTTTCCTTGGAGGTGGGCGAATTGTTGGAGGGCGAGTTATACGTGGTGATAGACCAGCTAGCACCTATGATCTTGTTGAGCAGATGGGATACCTTTTTATACGTGTTGTGAAAGCCCGTGACCTTCCTTCAATGGATGTGACAGGGAGCCTTGATCCATTTGTTGAAATAAAGGCCGGGAACTACAAGGCAAAGACAAAGTATTTTGAGAAGAAGCAAAACCCGGAATGGAATGAGGTGTTTGCCTTTGCACGGGACAGGTTGCCGTCATCTGTGCTGGAAGTTGCCGTCAAGGATAAGGATACGCTAATGGATGACTTTGTTGGGCGTGTACGGTTTGATCTGAATGAGGTTCCTACACGAGTTCCACCTGATAGTCCATTGGCTCCGGAATGGTATCGCCTTGAAGACAAGAAAGGAGAGAAAACAAAAGGGGAACTAATGCTTGCTGTCTGGTATGGTACACAAGCTGATGAAGCTTTTCCTGATGCTTGGCATTCAGATGCTATTACTCCAACCGACAGTTCTTCAAATGTCTCCACTCATATCCGTTCAAAAGTTTATCACTCTCCAAGACTGTGGTATGTCCGTGTCAGTGTGATTGAAGCACAGGACCTTGTAGTTTCTGAAAAGAATAGGTTTCCTGATGCCTATGTTAAAGTTCAAATTGGTAACCAGATTTTAAAGACAAAATCTATGCAATCGCGGACTATGAATCCAGTCTGGAATGAGGATTTGATGTTTGTTGCTGCTGAACCTTTTGAAGATCCTCTGATTCTTTCAGTTGAAGATCGTGTGGGTTCCAACAAAGATGAGACCATTGGGAAGGTTGTTATACCATTGAACACTGTTGAGAAGCGTGCTGATGATAGAGCTATTCGCTCACGGTGGTGCAATATTGAAAAGTCCATGTCAGCTGCCATGGATGAAGATCAGAAAAAGAAATATAAGTTTGCTAGTAGACTCCATGTTTGCGTGTGTCTTGATGGAGGATACCATGTCCTCGATGAGTCAACTCATTACAGCAGTGATCTCCGACCAACGGCCAAGCAGCTCTGGAAACCATCTATAGGTGTCCTGGAACTTGGAATTCTAAATGCTAATGGGCTCCACCCAATGAAAACCAGAGAAGGAAAGGGTACATCAGATACATATTGTGTTGCAAAGTATGGACACAAATGGGTTCGTACACGAACCATAATTGACAGCTTGAGTCCAAGATACAATGAACAGTATACTTGGGAAGTTTTTGATACTGCCACGGTTCTTACCGTGGGGGTTTTTGATAGCTGCCACGTTGGTTCAAATGGTCACAAAGACATGAAAATTGGTAAGGTTCGGATTAGGATCTCCACTCTTGAAACTGGTCGTGTTTATACACACACTTACCCGCTTCTAGTTCTCCATCCCTCTGGTGTCAAGAAGATGGGTGAATTGCATCTGGCTATACGATTTTCATCCACATCATTCACGCACATGATGTATCTTTACTCACGACCTCTGTTGCCAAAGATGCACTATGTAAGGCCACTGAGTGTAATGCAGCAGGATATGCTGCGTCACCAAGCTGTCAACATTGTGGCAGCTCGACTTAGCAGGTCAGAACCTCCTTTAAAAAAGGAAGTAGTTGAATACATGTCTGATGTGGATTCTCACCTATGGAGCATGAGGCGCAGCAAGGCAAATTTTTTCCGTCTGATGACAGTTTTCTCAGGGTTAATTGCTGTTGGAAAATGGTTTGGGGAAGTTTGCAAGTGGAGAAATCCTATCACCACAGTGCTAGTACATGTTCTGTTTACGATGCTTGTGTTCTTCCCAGAAATGATTTTGCCTACTGTGTTTCTGTACATGTTTCTGATTGGGCTTTGGAATTATCGTATTCGACCAAGATATCCTCCTCACATGAACACAAGAATTTCTTATGCGGAAGCAGTGCACCCAGATGAGCTAGATGAGGAATTTGATACATTTCCAACAACACGAAGTCCAGATATAGTTCGGATGAGGTATGACAGGCTGAGGAGTGTGGCTGGGAAGATACAGACAGTGGTTGGTGATGTGGCTACTCAAGGAGAGCGGTTTCAGGCATTGTTGAGTTGGCGTGATCCTCGTGCAACAACCATATTTCTGTTATTCTGTCTGTTGGTTGCAATTGTGTTGTATGTGACACCTTTCCAGGTGTTTGCTCTTCTAGCCGGGTTTTATGTGATGAGGCATCCCAGGATCAGGCATAAGACACCCTCTGCACCTATTAATTTCTTCCGACGCCTTCCATCAAGAACAGATAGTATGTTGTGAAATGTGAATGGGTTTATAGGGGTCTTCTTGCAAAGTGTCTCTTGCCAATTAGTCAAGTTTCAGTCATTGGCACTTTCTTGTAAAGTTCTGGTGTAAGCTTCTTGTGTTTTTGGTTTAGTCATCGTGGAAGTTGGGACTTATGTAAACAGTTATGCATAACCTAGAAATCAAAGGTTAATTTATATAAATCTGGTGTTCTATAGCAAAATCAACGCTGGAATTGAATCCCATTATTGATCCATTTGATGAGATTTTCCGGGTTTAAGATTGCGTTGGACAGTCATGGCTCGCAAAAACTTTTCTCTGAGCCTACATTATATTTTCTCCAGGCTTTACGAAGGAAATCTGGAGTCTAACAATCAAATTGCACCGCACCCCAAGCCCAAGTGAGGCCCCTAAAGGCTAAAACCCAATTCCTGGGCCCAACTAAAGAAGGTGGTTTCCAATTAATTCATATTGAAAGAATCTCGGATAAGAACAACTGGAAGTCTGGAATCATGTTTTAAGTGTTTGCATATTGACTACCATTACTTTTGCATTTAGTATTAGATGTGATTTGTGGCGGCAGCATAATTATCATATTCTCATGAGATTTGTTATTTATTAAGTACAGGAATGTTTTTCACGAAGCAAAGCAACCATCGTCGACACATTGTTGATTTATTATTAGCTAAGCCGAACACTGGGGGAATTTAAAGCAGTTTTGTTTTATATTTAGACAAATTTCTATAATCCTAGAGCTAGCACGTTCGTCCAAAGGGTGGTACTTAAAACTTTAGTGGGACAGATAACTATGCAACAGTATATATCTTGTTTGGGAGAACGACTGTTTCCACCAGAGTTTGGCGAAATGACAATTTTCCACCCATTAAGTTTCAAAACGACATTTCCCATCCAGTCCGTTAACTTTAACTAAAAAAAGGATAGAATGGTAAATTTAAAAACCAGATCAAGGGTATTTATGTCATTTTATCTCCTATACGTAAACTTTTGAAAAAAATACCCAGAATCAAACGCTTCCTTCCTCACCCCACTGCCGCTCTCCACAACTTTTCCTATCAACGCCATTATCGGTCAAGCTCTCACCTATGCTCAATTCATCTGCCAAGTTAACTCTCTCTCCTTCTCACTCAAGACACACTACTCTCTCTGCCAAATGATATCACTTTCGTCATTTCCCCTCCCCCACCAATTGCCNAGTTTGCAAGTGGAGAAATCCTATCACCACAGTGCTAGTACATGTTCTGTTTACGATGCTTGTGTTCTTCCCAGAAATGATTTTGCCTACTGTGTTTCTGTACATGTTTCTGATTGGGCTTTGGAATTATCGTATTCGACCAAGATATCCTCCTCACATGAACACAAGAATCTCTTATGCGGAAGCAGTGCACCCAGATGAGCTAGATGAGGAATTTGATACATTTCCAACAACACGAAGTCCAGATATAGTTCGGATGAGGTATGACAGGCTGAGGAGTGTGGCTGGGAAGATACAGACAGTGGTTGGTGATGTGGCTACTCAAGGAGAGCGGTTTCAGGCATTGTTGAGTTGGCGTGATCCTCGTGCAACAACCATATTTCTGTTATTCTGTCTGTTGGTTGCAATTGTGTTGTATGTGACACCTTTCCAGGTGTTTGCTCTTCTAGCCGGGTTTTATGTGATGAGGCATCCCAGGATCAGGCATAAGACACCCTCTGCACCTATTAATTTCTTCCGACGCCTTCCATCAAGAACAGATAGTATGTTGTGAAATGTGAATGGGTTTATAGGGGTCTTCTTGCAAAGTGTCTCTTGCCAATTAGTCAAGTTTCAGTCATTGGCACTTTCTTGTAAAGTTCTGGTGTAAGCTTCTTGTGTTTTTGGTTTAGTCATCGTGGAAGTTGGGACTTATGTAAACAGTTATGCATAACCTAGAAATCAAAGGTTAATTTATATAAATCTGGTGTTCTATAGCAAAATCAACGCTGGAATTGAATCCCATTATTGATCCATTTGATGAGATTTTCCGGGTTTAAGATTGCGTTGGACAGTCATGGCTCGCAAAAACTTTTCTCTGAGCCTACATTATATTTTCTCCAGGCTTTACGAAGGAAATCTGGAGTCTAACAATCAAATTGCACCGCACCCCAAGCCCAAGTGAGGCCCCTAAAGGCTAAAACCCAATTCCTGGGCCCAACTAAAGAAGGTGGTTTCCAATTAATTCATATTGAAAGAATCTCGGATAAGAACAACTGGAAGTCTGGAATCATGTTTTAAGTGTTTGCATATTGACTACCATTACTTTTGCATTTAGTATTAGATGTGATTTGTGGCGGCAGCATAATTATCATATTCTCATGAGATTTGTTATTTATTAAGTACAGGAATGTTTTTCACGAAGCAAAGCAACCATCGTCGACACATTGTTGATTTATTATTAGCTAAGCCGAACACTGGGGGAATTTAAAGCAGTTTTGTTTTATATTTAGACAAATTTCTATAATCCTAGAGCTAGCACGTTCGTCCAAAGGGTGGTACTTAAAACTTTAGTGGGACAGATAACTATGCAACAGTATATATCTTGTTTGGGAGAACGACTGTTTCCACCAGAGTTTGGCGAAATGACAATTTTCCACCCATTAAGTTTCAAAACGACATTTCCCATCCAGTCCGTTAACTTTAACTAAAAAAAGGATAGAATGGTAAATTTAAAAACCAGATCAAGGGTATTTATGTCATTTTATCTCCTATACGTAAACTTTTGAAAAAAATACCCAGAATCAAACGCTTCCTTCCTCACCCCACTGCCGCTCTCCACAACTTTTCCTATCAACGCCATTATCGGTCAAGCTCTCACCTATGCTCAATTCATCTGCCAAGTTAACTCTCTCTCCTTCTCACTCAAGACACACTACTCTCTCTGCCAAATGATATCACTTTCGTCATTTCCCCTCCCCCACCAATTGCCCAGATTTGGCATTATATTGTTGTTATTTGGGAAAACGGGTTGTTTTCTGTTTATTGAATTGTTGGGGAATTGATGGGATCAGAGAAGTGATGGTAAAAAGGGAATCGCACCAGATCCGCGTCGATTTGGCCGGATGCGATTTGGTCGCCAAGGTATTGGAAGCTCTTCTCATGAGAGGTCATGTTGAGGAAGCCCTTGGACGCATTGATATGCTGATGCACAGTGGTTGTGCACCCAATTTTGGTAGTCTTCTATATATTCTGTCTGAGAAAGGGAAGACCGTTGTTGCTCTGAAGTTGTATTATGTCAAAGAGAGTAGTTTTGCCTTTTTATCTCCCTTTCTAATTTTAGTGTAGTTTTTCAAGTAGAGAACTTTTGCTTGAAATTTTTAGTTTGAGAATGATTCGAAGAGCTCCATCTTGATCAGAATAACTTGTGGAAAACATAATTTCATTTGTTCAGAATTCGAAAGGTGTAACACCGCACTAATCGTCTTACTATACTGCATGAAAGTTTTGCTTCATATTTCTGAAAATCCAGTTCTATGTTCAAGCTTCCACAGTCATTTTAACATAAATATTTTAGTACCATTTCAGCTTTGGAAAGGATGATTCGTTTTTAAAATCAGTTTTTTGTTGCAATGTTAATATTGTAACACAATCTAGTGAACCTAAAGCAAAGTCAGGCTTTCAGGGTAAGGTGCAAATCGGCAGCCTCTTTTACGAAGGAGAAAGAAGAAAAAAGAGAAGGGTAGTTTTGTCTTTACACTGTTTATACATGTTAAAAGAACAGATTTTCATGACGGAACATAACGGTAAGTGGGAAAGTGTCGTTTTGAAAGTTGGCGGATGGGAAAGTGTCTTTTCGTCGAACCTTGGGTGGGAGCATGTCGTTCTCCCATCTTGTTTCTATCTATCTTAGAACCTTATTTAGCCAGTGAATGAGGCAGCAACACTAATTTTGGTACACCCACTAACCTACTGCTAATCATCTTACTAAAGGAAGCTCTGATCATGTTAAACTCTTCATTTTTGGATGGCTACATCTGTTTTAATATGTTTGGAAGATTAATTAATGCTTTAAGCGCCTTTTTTTTTTTTTTTTCCCGATTTGTAGTCATGACATGACTTCCCCTATTTTGGCTCATGAAATTCCAAGATACTGTCAACTAGCAGCTTTATGCCTCTGAGTATATGGTTAGCTTTAACTCTATAGACTAGTAAAGTTCAGTTCAGTTCAGTATGCTGTTTAAACTTGGCTTAAAAAGTTATAGCTAGATTGTCTGTGTGTGCATATTTCTCAAGCTTGCACTTGGGTTCTTTTTCTCTTTAGGCTACATAGTTAACTAATTATAGATAAAAAATCATCTTTAGAGAAAGTATAAATCACGAACAAAATGAAGCTTCACAATTTTACTTCTTCATATATTTGCTACATATCAACACAACTTTGACTCGACCTTATGCAGAAAGAGGAAGAAAGTTTAACACAAACTTAAGAATCGGGTTCCCAAGTTTTGAGTACCCTGGCTAAGACAAACATTTATTTGAACTAAGAACTAGTAATTAACATTTGCTAACCGTGAGTTGACAAACTATTGTTTCGGATGGACGTCAATGACTACCCATTTATTAAAGCTTTACGGTTGAATTAATAGTGATTTTAAAGGTTAAAAATCAAGCATCAGACCAGTAGACATCCATTTCGCCCCGGTCTTTCTCAGGCACTCCCAAGGCTTCCCAAACGGCTTTTGAAGCATCAACAATATTGTTAGGGCATGGAGGCTGATAATCATGCTCTGAATCACCTCCAATTGTAGAATCGCACTCATCAACTACCTTGGCCTTTACACTTTTCCCGTTACCATAGATGTTAATATACTTTAAGCATCGACTTCCTTTATTGTACCATCCTGTTGAAAGTGCCACTACAGGGTCGTCATCTGAAGGGTATGGTGGTCACACTCAGATTTCCACCGCCGTCACCATGTTCCTCAAAACTGTTGATTGTTAAGGTTGCTTTGTACGACCTGAGGATGAGATTGTGAGTGAACATTTGTAAGTGGTGTAATATTTACCATCCTCACAGCATTCAGAATCGTTCCCTGGTTACATGTCCTGGAGGAGGTTTTTCCCTTTTATCTTGCCACTAAGCTTGCAAGTCCCAGCTTAATTCAACACTGAATACTGTAACAAGAATTAGAAGGCAAACAAAAGAAGAAAACTACAGGAAACTTGCTTCTTATCCCGTAATTACTTTGTATTGCTTCAAATTGTGTAAAGAATTGGTGAATTGTGGATTATATATATATATATATATAGAGAGAGAGAGAGAGAGAGAGAGAGAGAGAGAGATGATGAATTACTAGCTTCATTTGCAGTGAAAATTTTAAGGTGGTCTTTCAAAAAATTATGCCGTGCATCATTAGAAGTATCGTATCAGAAAGACAATGTAGTATACGTGTTGAAAGAATTTCGGAGAATTACAAATGGAATCGAATCAAAGTTTCCAAGTGAATTCCTACTTCATTATATTTTAATCTTAATTGGTTTTTCATTTTATCGTTAGAATTTATTGGGGAATTTCATTGGATACTAGGAAACTTAGTGGCGGCACTATCTAAGTCTCGTTGTTTATCCATGTAAAGGTAATAATTAAGGACAAAAACTTTTTAACCAATTATACAAACAATCGTAGAGAAATTGTCATTCACCAGCAGGATTCACTTGGGGAAATCCGGAACATCTAGCTTTCTCAAATGCTAAATGCTTTATATCCATCACCTTAATTTCTATAGCATTGATGATATTTGATTTCTGATCATTAATTCTATATTTTCTTTAGGCTATGTGAGAGGACGTCCAAATGAGTGTAACAAATCTGAGAAAAGATGATTATTCCAATTTAATAAAAAATGAACATATCATGAGAAAATGGCACAGTCATAGAGCTCCTAGCTGCCATGGATTTTCATATGTTGTAGAAATCAGGAAAAAGAAATTGAAGACGAGAAATCCTTGAAAGGGCAAACTAAATACAGTATTAAAATTTCGTAAGAAAGGGAAAGTTGGTCTGTTCCTACATGTTTCAGAAGATAACAAATCACAGTAAGATAATTTCACAACAATGATTGTGATATGAATATGATGGATAAGCTACATAAAATGATAATATTATCAAGCGAGACAAGATGCCTTGGAATTAACAATATATATTTCGTCCGCTTCTTAATTGTTGATTATTGTCAGGGAATAATGAATCTAAGAGGAAGTGTTAAAAAATGAACCATTTTTTGTTGAAGGAATGCATGCGACGAGCGTGAGGAAGTCATCTGAAATCATATTCAGTTTATTTTTGCTGTTTTAGGGAAGAAGGGTAGAAGGGTTTGAATTTAGGGTTTTTGTTTTTCTTTTAAGTTTATATATAGGGGATAAGAAAATGACATAATAGAGGATGGCTGAATCCGATCAAACGAGATCTCAAAGTTTACAGCTGCAAAACTTAAAGATCGCGCCACCTCCGCTCGTGCTAGAAGTCGTGGTGGATGCTGTTGTTGTTGTGGAGGTTGTAGATATTGCGTTTGATGCGACAGCGATGGTGGTTGATTTTGTGGAGGCTGTGTCATTATAGTGGAGGATTTTGGGGCAACGATGACAAAGGTTAGGGCACCAAAAGAAAAGGGGGTGGAGAATTTTGGGGCGGTGTGCTCCAAATTGTGTGCCCTAAAAGAATGTCTCAAGCATTGGAATAAAAATGTTTTTGGTGATGTTCATTCAAAAGTGGAGAAGGTCAGGTTGCTTCTTGCCTAGGTGCAGCTTTTCAATTCACAGATGCCTTATACTACGGAAGGTTTTGAGGAAGAAATTAAAGCTAAACAAAACTTGGTGGAAGCTTTTCAATGTTAGCATACTTTTTGGAGGGAGAAATCTCAGGTTTCTTGGTTAAAAGAGAGAGAGAGAGATGTTCCAAATACTTCCCTAATTGTGCAAAGATTATACGTGCTAAATCTTTTATTCATGCCCTCTCTATTGATGATGTTTTAGTGGAAGATAAGCAAGGAAGAAATATGAAAGGGGGATTGGGATTTTTTCTTTTGGGAGGTGAAGAACTTGAAGATTTTTAAGTTAAAGGTTATTTTCCTCTTTGTACTGATTATCAACAGATTTTACTAATGTTTCTTAATGATGGGCTGGAAAAGTGCCGTTTTGAAACTTAATGGATGGGAAAATGTCGTTTCACCAAACTTTGGGTGGGAAAATGTCGTTCTCCCTTTATAATAAGCCGAACACTTAGGGATTTATGTCACGGACTTTCATTGTTTTTTTTTTCAAAGCAGTTTTGCATGTAGACAAACTTCTTGAACGCAAGAGCTAGTGCGTCTGTCCAAAGGGTTGTATTTGCGTGGCATAACTATGCAACTGTTGAATTGTTTAAAACAAGTATGTTTTGATGTATACAAGCATAACACTAATTATCTTCTTTCTTGTTGGATATTGTTCATACTTTGCATGGGCTTGAAATCCCTTACGCAGATGCATTCGAGGGTCGTGCTCCCTAGTGAGTGGGCGACGGTCTCACTCGCCGGTGAGCGGGCTGCTCCCTTCACGGTAAGTCCAATTAGTAATTAGACTTGTTATTGTTTTACTAATATTTGAGCTTGGGTCAGGTCAGATTCGGATAGGTCTAAATGAGATAAAGTTTTCTATTATATGATGTAATCGTGAGAAACCAAGGGTTTAAGGCAAATTAGAGAGACTGAACTGCTGTCATTAAGTTTGTAATTGCTACAGAGTTCTAAAACTTAATACAAAATCTCTATTTGAATACTGAATGTAATTCCTTAATCGGAACGAACCAAAGTAAATTAAGTACCTTATTTACTTTTCTGTTTTATTGTATTGCGTGTGTTTGACAGTGGTTTCAATATTTCTATCTATTTAAAGCTTATTAAGCCAGCGAATGAGGCAGCAACACTAATTTTGGTATGCTCACTACGTGCATGCTAAATGAAGCTCTTAGCCCTGGTCAGGTAAAATTTTCACTTGGATGGCTCTGGTTTTCATATGTTTGGAAGATCATTTAATGCTTCAAGCCTTTGACTGATTTCTAGCCATGAATTTCCTATTTGGTTAATGGAAAGGATATATTAATATATGCATGAAATTTCTAAATATTGTCGCTTCAACTCTATAGACGAGCAAAATTCTGTTCAGTATGCTGTTTAAATCAGGCTAACAGGACTAATCAAGTTACAGATTGTGTGTGTTCTTATATCTCAACCCTTTGCAATGAGTTTCTCTTTTCTGCTGTTTTTTTAGTGTTCATCAAACTTATACTCATAAAGTATGATCACGAATAAAACGAAGATTCATAATTATATTTCTTATATGTTTATTACATAACAACACAACCTTGACCAACTTATTCAGAAAAAAAAAAAAAAAAAATTAACACAAACTTAAGCGTCGGGACTTACTTTTGGTACCCTAATAGAAACATTTATTTTAACTAGCTAATCTAACGTTAACTAACTACTGTTTCGGATGGACGTCAAATTCAATTGTGCCCATTTATTAAAGCTTACGGTTGCATTAATGGTGATTTTAAAGGTTAAAAATCAAGCATCAGACCGTAGATATCCATTTCGCCCGGTCTTTTCAGGCACTCCCAAGGCTCCCAAACAGCTTTTGAAGCATCCAAATATTGTTGGGGCATGGAGGCTGATAATCATGATCTGAATCACATCCCTTGTTGAGTCGCACTCGTCAACAACCTTGGCTTTTACACTTTCCGTTACCGGATGTTAATATGCTTTAAGCATCGACTCCCTCCATTGTACCATCCTGTTGAAAGTGCCACTACAGGATCGTCATTGAATGGTACTTGTTGTCACACTCAGATTTTCCACCGCCGTCACCATGTTCCCAAAAATGTTGATTGTTAAGGTTGCTTTTGTACGACCTGAGGATGAGCTTTGGGTGAACATTTGTAAGTGGTGTAATATTACCCCTCTTACAGCATTCGGAGTCGTTCCCTGTGTTACATTGTCCTGGAGGTGGCTTTTTCCCTTTTATCTTGCCACTAGGCTTGCAAGCCAGCTTCAACACTGAAAGTAACAAGGAAAAAAAGGCAAACAAAAGAAGAAAACTAGAGTAAACTGTTCATCCTTCATGTTGTATTGTTTTTAAGTTTGTGGGAAGAATAGGTGAATTGATGGTAGACTATATATAGGGATGATGAATTTATAGCTGTCATTTGCAGTGACAATTTTGAGGTGGTCTTTTAAAAAATTATGCTGTGCATCATCAGAAGTATCGTATCAGAAAGATAAAGTGGTATAGTGTTAAAAGAATCTCGGAGATTAACAACTGGAATCATATCAGGGTCTCCAAGTGATCAAGCGACAAAACGCTTTGGAATTAACACTATATATCGTCGGCTTCTTATTCTCATACTGTAGGGAATAAGGAATTAAGAGGAAGATATAAAGTTTTAGTCCCTTCGACTGTTTAATGATAGATGATGTTATTAAGTTATGAAACTCAACAGTTGGAAATAATTAAAAACAAGATTGACTCTACATCAAGCTGAAACTGATTAAACCAGACGCCAATAGCTATGCTATGGTATAATCACTATTCCCAAAATTTTCATCAAGCTATAATGGATATAGATCGAGACCAGGGAGTATCAGGATCAACAACAACTACGTAATTTGAACATGGCAATCAAAGCGGGTTCCAGGAATTTTCCCATATAGATAAATACAAAGAAGATGCAATTACGTAATAATTGATAGCAAGTATAACATATTGTATATTAATACATTAAAATGTATTAGCGAACATAACAAACACAACAGAGTACTTCACATACTACATATAATTCATAATCTATGTATGGTGCGCATCAAGCATCAGACCAAGTGATATCTAATCCACCCAGTTATCTTCTGGAACACCCAACGCTTTCCAGACAGCCTTCGAGGCATCCACTATATTGTATGGGCATGGAGGCTGGTAATCATGATCAGAACACACCCCATTGTTGAGTCACATTCATAACAACCTTGGCCTTAACACTGTGTCCGTTACCATAGATGTTAATATATTTAAGCACCGACTCCCTCCATTGTACCATCCTGTTGAAAGTGCCACCACAGGGTCGTTATCGGAATGGTAATGTTGTCACATTTGATGGTGCACCACCATCTCCATTTTTCCAAAGCTGTTCAGTGTCAAGGTTGCCTTTGTACGTCCTGAAACTGGAGGTGAACACTTGTAAATAGGGTATTTTACCTTGTTTACAGCAGTCGGAGTCATTTTGCTGGTTGCATTGTCCAGGAGGAGGGTTTTTCCTCTTATCTTGCCACTGGCCCTGCAAGTCTGAGCTTCAAACATAAACAATCTATCACAAGAAGAGAAAGAAAACAACAAGAACACTCAAGAACACTTGCTTCTTCATCTTCTATATCTTTTCTACCGTCTTCAATTAATTGTTGTTTCGCTGTGAAAAACTGGAATGGGGAAACGCTATATATATAGTGATGGGCAACTGTCTTCTAATGAAAAGCTCGACAATTTTGCCTTCAAAACGGCATAACAGGGTTACCCAAAGTGGGGGATACGGAATTAAAAGAATCAACGAAAGGAACGATTAAAAGCTAGAGATATAGTAAAGGTAAACGTTATATTACCAAGATTGATTATTAAATTCAACTTATACTAGCCTTAATTCTGTATGTATTGTTAATTTCCTTTGGGATGGGAATTGGGATTCAATTATTGTATGAGGTTATGTTTACAATACTCATTAAAGAAACCCAAGTTGATTATAATTTTGTCCCCTTGAAGAATTACTTAAAGCTGCAAGTATTTTTTGAAGAATTTTTACATGCATATAATGTCTTTTGATTTTTTGCAGGAAAGAATAAAGTTTTAATCATTATTGGATGACTTGATGGTAAAAAAGCAAAAACAGATTTAATGAACTCCTGAGTTTGAGTCCTCCCAGACACTAATAGGAGTAACCATTGGAAGTTTTACCTAGTTAGCAATTCCAAGCGCTTGGAAAATTAAATGAAGTATGTGTAAATTGAGCCGAACAACTCCGATAATAATAAAAAAAGAAAAAATATCTTTTGATAACTTAGACAAAGTTATAGTAAAATAATAATAATAATAAATTACTTGTCATTTGATCGAATGAATGAGCTTCCAACTAAAATAAGCTATTGAAAAACCCTTGAAATTATGTTTATTTATTGGAAATAAAAATCATAACTCAAATGCAAATTAGCAACAGAAAGCCCTCCCAGTTTCTTCTTCATCTCAGATTAGAACGGAGTATTTAAAAATAGATAGCCGTGATCGATACAGATCCGATTTAAGTCCAACCTAAACTTCTTTCCCATTGAATCAAAGCTATCTAATCCCTATGTTTAGCTGAAACAAATAAACCCTTGCATTTTAAAAAATGACAAAAATTACCCCTCAAGGCTCAAACTACCAATCTTTTTTTAAATTACATGGGGTTTACTGTATTTTGGGCTAACCATAGGTTTTATTGGAATTATTCCAAAATGCTAAATACAGTCCAAAAGTAAGTTTACACTAGACATATGTTATTGGAATTATCCATGAGGTGGAGGGACTTCCCCTTATAAGCCGAAAACCTTCCCAATATGTTTCTAATATATGTGAGCGCCCCTCTGTGTAGGCGTTTGGCGAAATACTAAAAGATAGATCGGGTATGCTCTGATGCTATTATAACGGATTGAGAGTTTTACACCCAAAATACTAATCTATTAGATAGAGGGACTCCCCTTATTAACCCAAGAGGGAAGTAATTGGAAAGAAAGATCCATTATTTCATTGCTTCAAATTTGATACACCACCATCTTCGAGTGAACCATACATAAAAATAAAAGAAGTAACATATTTTTACTTTTAAACCTTAAAATGAACCAAGCATCAGACCAATATATATCCATTCCACCCCTCTGGTTTTCCGGAACTCCCAAGGCTTCCCAAACAGCTTTAGAGGCATCAACAATGTTATTATCACAAGGAGGCTGATAATCATGAGGATCATCACATCCTTTTTCCGAACTGCATTCATCAACTACCTTCGCCTTTACACTTTTCCCATTTCCATAAATGTTTATATACTTTAAGCATCGACTCCCTTTGTTGTACCATCCTGTTGAAAGTGCCACTATAGGGTCGTCATTTGAATGGTATTTCTTGTCACATTCCGATGGTCCACCGCCATCTCCATGCTTCTCAAAGCCGTTGAGTGTTAAGAATCCCTTTGTACGATCAGAGGTTACTACAGGTGGTGAACATTTGTAAGTTGTGTAGTATTTTCCTTCTTTACAGCACTCTGAACCATTGTCTTTGTTGCATTTTCCTGGAGGAGGCTTTTTCCCTTTAATCTTCCCACTCGGCTTTGCACGTCTCTCCTGCTTCAACACTACAGAATGTAATAAAAAGAAGTGGAAGAATAGAGCAAATTTGCTTCTTCATGTTGTATTGATTTATGATTATTTGATTGGTGTGAAGAAGCTGAATGGGTTGTAGATCTTATATAGATGAGATCATGAGCTACAAGCTGTCATTTGGAGTGACAATTTTAAGGTGGTGGTATGATAAAAGAAATCCCGTTTATCAATATTAACGTATTAGTACTATGACAATGTGGTATATACAGGTGTTAGTTTTACAAGAATCATATCAGAGTTTCTAAGTGTTTGCTACTTCACTATATTTTAAGCTTAATTAATTAATTATTTTTATATACCCTGTGTTAGATGTCATTGGTGAATTCAACTTATTTAACTTCGAAATTAATATAATGGCGGCAGCATAAGTATCAGATCCTCAATATTTGTCGCCCGGCCTGTTAAGGACAGAAGCTTCAATCTTAGCCAATGCGAAGCAGTCCTAAAGATTTGGGTCTCTGTCATGCACGTTGGTCTACAATTTGTTTTATCATTCACACTTGGAGAAAACCTCGAGTGCTTTGAAACACTATTTATATGGATTTTTCTTTAATTCTGTTAACCATAATTAAAAGAAAAAGCAATTTATATATATATTCATAATGTATACATACTCAATCAACAACCACAACATAGAAACTTTTAACTATTTCATAATTTACCAGCCCCGTTATACATGACAGGGATAGTCATAAACTGATCAAGCATCAGACCAAGTGATATCTAATCCACCCCAGTTATCTTCAGGGACTCCCAACGCTTTCCAAACAGCCTTCGAGGCATCCACTATATTGTATGGGCATGGAGGCTGGTAATCATGATCAGAATCACATCCCATTGTTGAGTCACATTCATCAACAACCTTGGCCTTAACACTGTTTCCATTACCATAGATGTTAATATACTTTAAGCACCGACTCCCTCCATTGTACCATCCTGTTGAAAGTGCCACCACAGGGTCGTTATCGGAATGGTACTTGTTGTCACATTCTGATGGTGCACCACCATCTCCATTTTTCTCAAAGCTGTTCAGTGTCAAGGTTGCCTTTGTACGTCCTGAAACTGGAGGTGAACACTTGTAAATAGGGTACATTTTTCCTTGTTTACAGCAGTCGGAGTTATTTTCCTGGTTGCATTGTCCTGGTGGAGGCTTTTTCCCTCTTATCTTGCCACTGGCCTTGCAAGTCTGAGCCTCAACAATGAAACAATTAATGACAAGAAAAAGAAAGCAAACAACAAGAACACTTGAAAACACTTGCTTCTTCATCTTCTATTTCTGTTTTGTTCTCGTTGGTTTGGTGTGAAGAACTTGAATGAGTGAAACCTTATATATAGATCCATCAGCAGCAACCTTTCAACGCAGAATTAACCCGACAATTTTGCATTCTGAAACAGCGTGATAGTGATACAATTTGACGCATATGGGATTAATATTATTGATGAAACCCAGAATCGTATAGGCAAAATTGTATATACGTGAATGTTTGATTATTAATTTCAAGATAAACCAGCCTTAATTTTGTAATTATGGCGAATTTCCTTAGCGTTATCTCTGTTTGTTGTCTTTGATGAGCGAGACAGCAAGATTACGGTTCTTCTACGTTGATAATATTAGACAATATGTGCCAGCCACAAGATATCCTTCGGTATGACAGTTCCTTTTATATGAAACAATATACCCAGGAAATGCATATCTTGTTAGAGATTTGGAATCATTGAAATTAAACATTGTAAATAGAGCCGTAGCCTTGTTTCAAGTTTCATTTTCATCTGTGGAGACACCTCCATTGTCCTGTTATTGCAATCGGCTCCTGGAAAATAACGTTCTTTGTCCATTATTTTAAATTCTGGTTCAGTATGCATATGTTTACTGCGTCGAATTTAGCCTAAAGTTGAAAGTTGCCAATTATATATGTAAGACCAAATTATGATGCTGACATATTTTGGAATGAGACTTATGCTGTGTCAGCTTCTTCAGGTTTAAATATTACTAAAGATACCACCATTAATTCAGTACATTGAATTGGATAATCCTATCTAAGCAGACAAATTACTGATGGTGATGATGAGCTGACATGATATCTTTCTTGGATACTAGCTGCCTCACTTAAACATTTATCCACCCAGGAGAGCATCAAATTGTGGTTCATACTCTTGTATATCAATATGTTTTTACAATTAATTAATCAAAGATTGTGACTCTCAAACTACGAACAATCTCTCTGACGAAACGGAAATAAACAGTGGAATTTTCTGAAATCAGGATTTGAATTAATTTATTCGCTTTTTAACGGGCGGTGACAGTTATGTTAGAAGGGTCTCTTTTATTTGCTACCTGTCAAAAGAACTCATGATCATAACCTGGACAACTTGGTGAGGAATTTGTTATATATACCCACTTCATTAAGCACTCAACAAAAACAACTAAAGCAGAAAAACGAAGAGGTAGAATGATGAGTTTTAGATTAAAAGCTTCTCTTCTCCTACTATCAATCCTCCTATTAACAAACTGTTTGAATACTGAAGCTCAACAATGTCGTCCGAGCGGCAAAATAAGGGGAAAAAAACCTCCTCCTGGAGAATGCAACCAAGACAATGATTCAGATTGTTGTAAAGAAGACAAGCTTTACACAACATACAAATGTTCACCGCCAGTTTCAAGCCATACCAAAGCCTGGCTCACTCTGAATGGTTTCGAGGCAGGTCAAGATGGCGGTGCGCCATCAGAATGTGACAACAAATACCACTCAGATGACACACCAGTTGTTGCATTATCAACTGGATGGTTCAACAGAAAGAGTAGGTTCCTTAACAACATCACCATTACTGCTAATGGGCGAAGTGTAGTGGCCATGGTGGTGGATGAGTGTGACTCAACTATGGGATGTGATTCAGACCACGATTATCAACCTCCTTGTGATGACAACATTGTTGATGCCTCCAGGGCTGTGTGGAAAGCATTAGGTATTCCAAGCGATCAATGGGGTGGTATGGATATTACATGGACCGACGCAATGGGGTGGTATGGATATTACATGGACCGACGCTTAGTGTTTTTTACATTTATAACATGATTACTTATGTGTAACTAGTATTTTCAATTCTTGTTGAATCTGTTATTGTCTTGTTAATGTATGGTGAGATGTAGCCCTGTAAACTACATCTATTATTGCATTTTTATTAAAAAAAAAAAATGTTCTTGGATATTGTATTTTACTTCTTACTGTATTTCTCCAATTATTTTCTGTCTTTACATGTGATTTTACCTTCTTACTTCTTCTTTGCCTATCTTGTTCTTAAGAAAGTTTAGGAAAAGGAAAGATTTTTTTACCGCTGAAAATACCTTAAGACTACGAATTGAATCTCTATTGCTGCAAGGTGCCCTGCCCTGAGGGCAAGTCCCAGAAGGATAACCCGTAACAATAATAACATCTTCTGATCATGCAATTATCTCATGTACAACTACAAATTAAGTTTTAAAGCAGGAAAAAAAAAATGATTTTGATTAACAAAAGATTGAACAAGAGAAATTAGCTGTCCTTCAAATACACAACAAAACCATCATGTTTCTGTGTTATGAAGTCAAGTAAAGATGAACCATGGCTATAGAATGTATGTTGGCTGGGCAATTTGAAATTATGAGCACTAAAATTTTGAAGGGAGTCGTCATTAAGCTACAAATATGAGTACAAAACATCATCTGTGATGAACAACATTAAGTGAGAATTGTCATGGTTCAAAATCAACTGGATTCTACAGTCATAAATCAGATTTAAGTGGCGTTCAAACAACAGAATATATACACGGCTTGTAAAATTAACAGAGGAATTGTCACCCACGCATTAAATCGATGTCAACATGGGGATTGTGCATATCCATTGGCCTTGAACCAGGCCATACACCCACTGAAGAAGTTGGAGTGAGATTATGACTTGATGGAACACTAGTTGGAGTCACTGGATTGTCAATTGTCTGATGTTCTAAGTCTCTCACACCTTCTGGATTTTCCCCTTTCTTATTCTTTGTCTTTGAACCTCCCCACAAGAAACTCCCCACTATTACCTGGAATCAGTCCATAAATAGTCTCAGCCTAGAATAAAAAATTTTAAAAAGAAAAATAAAAAAACATATCCATATTCATCCATAGAACTAAAATAGTTGCTCATAATACAAGGTTACATCGCCATCTACAATAGTGCAGAGCATGCATAACCATTAATCTGATGTTTGCTTTTCACTTTTTTTTTTTCAGTATATATAATTAATAAAGGATCAATGGGAAATTTTCAACCAGTCTTTCATACATCTCTACTTTTAAAGTAAACAGAATCTCTTCATATACGCAGCAGTAACCCACATGATAGTCTCACCATAAAAATGACAATTAAATAACTAGAACAATATGTTATAACAGCTAAAGCAGTATAAGTTACCTGAACAGTGCTTGCTGCAATAAGCATTCCCCCAACTCCTCCACCAATGACACGACCATCAGGACTAGCAAGGGAGACACTCAGACCACCACTTCGGTTGCGGGGGCCACCACTACTAGTGAGCAAGTAGGAGCCTGACAGACACAATATCTCAAAACGCCCCTACAAAAAACAAATAATTCTTCAGGGAGTGAATATTGGGGGGATTTTAGAATGAAATTACATGAAATTTAATGGATGATTGTCTTTTCATAAAATCAAACAAGGCTAAGAGCAAAATTGATTAATGCCAAGGCCATAAGCCCACACAGACCCACATATGACAATACTTGCGTGTCTGAGCTCTTAGACAACTAAAATTAGTCTCAACATTAGATCAACTTTTTGAGTAAGATAAGAAGAAAAAAATATCTCCATTTGATGTTGGCAATCTTTCCCAGCAATTATCAAACATCATGAGTACATATCTCATAGCAAACAAGAACAGAGTTACTAAGTGCTCAACCTCATATGTTACAGTGCCACCAGAAGTAGATGGCTGACGGAGAGTTGCAGTAGAGACAGCACCATTAGCTGATAAGACACATACTGCTCTGGGCCCTTGTTGTGAAAAGGACATTATTTTTGTCGCAATGTCCTATAGGAAAAAATAAAATCAAGCATTTCAAGACAACAATTTATTCCAAAAATCACAGAACCTTTCAAGAGATGCTTTACCAGATTGAAAAAACATGCCTCAAAAAGTAAAAAGTTAGTGATATTGTATCTTATTGATCATTAAATATTGAAGAGGTTCTCTGTTGCCAGTAGAAAACAGTAATCCCTAGTGTACTTCATCTAAGTTTGGAAAAACAAATAAAAATTGATAGGAGAAAAAGTGGCATACTTCTCCTATTGCAACAGTGATGATATGTGGAGTGAAGCCCATCCCAGCTGAGCCAGACAGCCATTCACCTAGCAAAACAGTTTAAAATCTGCAACATCATCCACATAAAAAGAATGTAATGATGCAGGAAAAAGAAATAAAATCTAAATGCATATGTATAAATGAATACGATATTCAACCTTGTTCAGCAAGGCAGAATCACTCTCACAGACACAGCTGTTTATGATACTCATTTAATTGGATAAAGAAATCCAAATAACAAATTGATGAAAGTTTGATAATAAACTAGTTACCCAATGACACAGAGTTTTAGTACAAATCCATGACACATAGGCATACACTATATGCCAATCTACATTTGTTTTTTTTTTTTTTCAGTGGTTTTTAGCAGCATTCTTCAACACCATTGAGATTCTGAAAGTAAGTTAGCTTCTCAGAAGCTTCTCTCTGGAGTTTTGAACAGCAAATAATTAATCTAGGATTTAAAATTTTCAAGGTCAATGTAATATTCCTTATAGTTAACAGAAGAGGAAAATCCGAGTACCATGATACTATTTCATGAACAAGGAACACTTACCCTCACCATTTCAGCATAAATCAACCTTACAAAGTTTTTTATCCAACTACGTGTTTTACAAAACTAAGATTTATGTGTTCATATCCTAATATCGTTGTCTTTTGAAGTATTGGTGGGAAAAATCATTATTGTCTATTAATCTAAATTTTACCATGTTTTAGCAGTACCTAGTTATAATGATGGAGAGTGAAATCTGATGAGCCAAAATTCTTTGATTCATCCATCCTCTATCATTTTCCATTCAATAGTACCTTCACGCTCTTGACCAAATTATGATACTTTCCAATGAATTTTATTCAAGGAACAGAGATCAAAACTTAGGCAACAATCAAATTCTGGGCTGATAATTTGTAGTTTATATAGTGCATCAAGATCACACAGACAAGTAGATTTACATTGAACTATTAGCAATTCAAGTATATCAAGGTTTTAACCAGATTCTGCTTCACCTTAGATAATACCTGATGAGGTAAAATTTGAGCCTAGCAAAGATAATAAAGCAGGTCAATTGGTAAAAATTTTCCCTACTGTAAAACATTAATGAATACAAGAGAACTTTTACCAAGCTATAACTGGTTTAATGACAATCAGCTACAAAGTCATTCATTCACACTGCCAAGAATTCTTACCAAGTGAAGCTAATTGTTGTTTTCTTCCAGTTCCGGGAGGTCGCCCTCTGCCCCGCTTTTGGGTTGGTCTTAAGGTACCAGGATGAGTAGACACAGCAGGAGATAATGCCAATGACACGGTTCCATCGGGCCCGTATTTCCGGGGCCTTCCCCTCTTCCTCTTAGCAGGCTCGCTTTGTGGCAAGCCAGAAGGAGCACCAACATTGACACCATGAGATGAAATTGCTGATGAAGGCTCTACAGGTAATGTTGATCCAAGAGTAGTGCCTCCAATATTTGATTGAAACTGTACATTTGGATTAGATAATGTATGAATGCCGGTTGATCCATGCAGATTATGTGGTGTTCCCATCCCAGAACTAGTCATTCCTCTTTGTTGCATATAGTAAGAGGCTGACCCAGATAAAGCCATAGCATCCCTTCGATCCATGCATTTACTTTGACAAACCTAAACTTAAATGACTCTCTGAATCAACTTACACCCAATCAATTGCAAAATTAAGGAACCTCCTACTTGTCAAGTGTTCAAGACCTCAAATCGTAACCAACAAACCATGCTTATTAAAAAAGGTAAGATTTTTAAAACCAACATTAAAAGAACAAACAGCCATATGTAAGCTTTACCAGTAATTACAAAGGAAGTCAATGTAACTTCATCAGAGTACACATAATAAAACAGTCAATGTACTTCAATTCCAAACAGGAAAGCTCAATGCAGATAGATACATTGTTTTAACAATAAAGCAGCAGAAAAACCATAAGAATGCGGTCACTGTTGTATTGTACAAGAAGTTCTTTCAAATCTAGATATGAAAAAAAAAACCAACAAACCCTAGACTCAATGACCCTTCATATTTCAAATAAGAAAGTAATAACCCAAAGCAAAGAAAGAAAACATAAAATAAATAGAAATAATTAAATCTAAGCAACAACAAGAATCTTGCAGAGGAACAAAAGAAAGATGTGAAGAGAATTCAAATCTTGAAAAGCAAAGACTTGAAAGAAAAGACAAAATGCAAGCTATTTTACAGCTTACCAAACCAGAAGAAACAAAGAAAAAGGCTTCATATTGAAGATCAAGACCAGACCAGAAAAGACTGAAACAGGTCCACACTCTCACCAACCCATGATAAACCCTTAAGCACCAAGCATCTTCTTGGGCAAAACCCCAAAACCCTTGAGAACACACATAAAAATCATCAACAAACCAAAAAAAATAACAAAGTTCAAGTCAATGCCGTAACAGAACTCAAAACCCAACCAATTTCAAACATAACAACCATTCAAAAAAATAAAATAAAAGGGAGAGAGAGAGAGAGAGAGAAAACTTGAAAGTAAAGATAGAAAATTTACTCACATTAGTGAAATGTGTTACAGGTAGAAAAGTTATGCTGTGGAAGAAGAAGAAGAGAGTTAAAGGTAAAAGAGTATTAATGGGATACTAAAGGAGAGCAAAGTCTGTAGAGAGAAGAGAGGTCATTTGATTTGAGTGAAGAGGGCAAGTATTATTATTACTTACTACAAAAATGGCTGGCTTTACAGAAAAGTCCTTATCGGAATGCAAAATTCTAGGGCTAGAGAGGTTTGTCTTTCGCCCTCTCTTTCTCTGATTTTTAAAAAACAATAAATCTGTTTATCTTTATATCTCTTGGTGGTGTTGAGTTGAGTGATGATGCTTTACTGTGTTTCGTGTTTGTGTGAAGAGAAAAAGAAAGCAAGGGTTTGAGAAACAAACAAAAGACTAAACAGAAAAAAGCGCTTATTCTTTTGGATAATACAGTTTTTATTTTATTTATTTAATTTCCCTATTTTGAAAAATTAAATGGTACCTCTGACCATATCTGTATCATCGCATATTACTATCCCACGCGCATTTAATTCACGCGTCAAACAATTGTCATCCATCTTCACCTTCCTAATTAATTATTAAAGATGTGAGAGCTGATGATGTAAGGCATATAATTAATGGGTGATTAGAAAGTGAGATATTGGGGATTGAGGAAAACGCGCGAGTGAGATGAGAAGAGTAAACTTTGTATGCATGTGAGTTTTGGTGGCCCCCATCCCATCGCATCAAACCTCACAAAAAAAATATCTTTCTATATCTGTACTACAACAAGTGATTTATATCCTCCCATTTCCTCCACTCTTTTCTTCTCCCATATTTTAACCTAAACTTTAACTTCTATATCTGTACTACAACAATTATATATTTAATTAGTCCATGAATTTTTAAATAATTAACACAAGGTTGCAAAGAGAATGTTGGTATTTTAATAATGTTTATATATATATATATATATAAATAATAATATTTTGTTAGAATAGAATCATCCAAAAAAAAAAAGGTTAAAGTGTACATTGGACTCATCACACAATATTTTAATACTGTTGGTGATGATTTTTGTTGACAATGGCAACGCAATCTAACATTTTGGGTTAATAATTAATTACAGTGATGAATATACAAGGACAATGTCAGTCTGAGCCCATCAATGAAATGGGAAAAAAGAAGATTAAGGTGAGATGGTCATGGATTGGATTTGGTGGACACTTTCATTTACATCAATTTCAATTAGCAAAGTACATGCACAAGTGATGTTGACTTTAAATTTAACACACCCGACCCCCTTTTCTTCTTCTTCCTTTTTATCATCGCTCTGCACAAGTACCTTATTGTTATTACATTAAACATTGTCTTCTTGAATTGGATTTTGTCCAAAAGTGAAAAACAGAGTAAGACGTAAGAGTTGAAAGCAAAGATTATGTTGTTTGGTAGAACCACCGGCAACGGCGACCTTTAATTGTTGAGGAGAATTTAGGTAAAACTCTTTTCTCAACTATTTATAAAAAAAAAACACCTCTATACTCGCCATAATCTTATTACATTTACGCTGAAACTGGGTCATCCAGTTCTTGTTGGGCCAGATACAAACCCAACAGAACCAAAAGTTACCTCTCACTGCGGACCCTGCACATATTCAGTAATGGCTAAGAGATCCACGTGATCATGTCGCGGACCCGGGTTACTGATTACATCATTAAATTGACGACGCTCACTGTACTGTACTCAACTCAATCATTCATCACAAACTACGGACTCCAGCCACAGCAATTATAATTTGCACTTCACCACAAACCTTTTGAATAACTTCTCCCCCATAAAATCAGCTGTCATTTTCTCCCTATTAATTGTAAAATAAATTTGGAACCCCATTATCCAATCTTTCAGAGTCAAGAATTCTTAAATCACAATGACATGCGTGATCCTTGCTCAACCTGTCAATTAATTGGAAAACCTTCCAGTACGTGTAGTAGAAACAATTACTCATACTGTCAGACACCACTTGGCAGGTCAATTTTCAACCCTCTCTCCAGAACCGGAGGTGTAGAATTTGAATCAGCAGTTAACATGGACCAATTACTTCTTCTTTGGGTGATATGAAGACCATGGACCAGGTGATAGTTTGACATCTCTTAGCATTGCCGTATACAACTAATGAGAATGAATTGGAGCCAAACCAAGCTTTAATTAATCCATGGTTTTACTACTAATTCCATATAACAATTACTCTCCAAGCTAACCTGAACCTGATCGCTTATTGTTTCACTTCACCTGTCTGATTATTTAACCATAACACAATTATAAACATATTTCTGCTAGTTTCTCGGAAGAACTCTTCAATTATTCTTATAACCATTCCAATTCCTAGAGCAAAAGGAGAGTCGCTTCCTCATTGTCTACTTATCAGACATAGGTAGATCTACTACAAAGGAAGCTATACAATTCAGTTCATGATTTTCTTTACCTCCACATTAACATACTTCTTTGACTTCTTAAGACACTTAACAAAGGTTAACATCGACCTTACAAGAATGGTCAGCGAGGAATCATAAATCATAATATTCCCTTTAAAAAAAGAGAGCAAAAGAAAGACAATTTCATTTAAATACAGGTTATGCAAGTGCTAACATCCTTCTATGCATCTGGGCACTGCCGTTCTCATCCAACCCACGCTGCACTAAAAATTAAGAGCAAACACACAAGCTTGACCATCGCCTACTAAACTTGATAAATGCTCATCAACAAAATTTAAAATTGTTGATGTGGAGTTGAACTAGAGTCACAAAAGATGATAGGCCACCAGCTAATGAAAGACATAAACAACATACCCTTGATAATCAACACATTTCACAGAAGCCATTGTTATTTCTTGAGTTCAATCACCCTCAACAGTCTAGTCAAATAGCCACACTTGATCAGCTATAATTGTGAGCATAACATGACTATGTTGCCATATAATTCAAAATTTTCTTCTAGTAAAATAATCTTCATACAGAAAAACAAGCTGGCATAGAAAATGATATAACATCATTAATTTGTTGCCAATTCCAAAATTTTCAGCCTACATGTAAAATTGTCTTCATAAGCAGATAACTCAAAAAAGATATATGAGCCAAGGAAGAAAATAGAGTATAAACAACATCGGACAAGGATGAAGACAATCGACATTGTGAACCAGATAAAATGTACATAACACACATTACATTGTCACAAAATAAATAAATAAAAAAGTCCAGCTAACACAGAATAGTTATTCTTATTAGAAAATGGAATGGAACAGAGGATATCAAAGTAAAGCCATAGGTAAATATGAACTTTCCCATCCAATTTACAAATAGTAAAGTCCAAGAAACTATGCTTCTCTAGCTCAAAACTGTTTCTTCAAGCCGGCTAAATTATCAACGTGCACCAGGAAGATTCAATAAGAACCTCATTTGTCGAGCTCCATTGCTTGGGCAGCTTTAGCCTTTGCTACTGCTGTCAACTTGGTCTTCACCTTTCTCTTCCCTACTTGAAACCCACTTGCACCGTTCTTTTTCTTGTCTTTCCCGTCAACCTAATCACATTCAGTCCAAGAATAAATCAACAAAGGAAAATCTCTTCTTTTTGTAACTTTACCAGAAAAAACATTGCAAAAGACTGTAAATAGCAAATCAATTTCTTAAAAAAATTACCCCAAGTAATTAATCAAATAAACATTATATGAAAAAAAAAAAAAAAACCTCAAAACATATAGGTGCAAACCATATATGATTTTCTTGTAAATCAAACAGCACAAATTTATGCACCTATAGAGCAAACCCAGAAAGTATGAAACTAACCTTCATTTTATTCTTCTTAGTTTGAAGCTTATTTGCTTTCTTCTCCTTCTCTTGCTTCTCTCCTAACTCACCAAAATCACAAAACAATTAAGCATATTTAACAAGCTAATAATATAAACAGAGAAAGAAGTGAAGATGTGCATACTTTGTAGTTCGAATTCATGCTGTCTTTTTCTCCGAGCTAAATCGTTTTTCTTCGACATCTTAATTGTTCTTTTATCAGACGCTGATTCAGTACTGTTTTCTTCTTGATGCGTTAGAACGTCAAAACCCTAACCCTAGCTGAACTTAATTGAATAAGTTTCTATAGTTTCTTTTTTCCACTTTTGTCCACTAACTTTTACATATTTACAATCTACCCTCACACCTTAATATTCCGCACGATATTGTCCTAAATATTTAATATAAATTTCCATATAAGTTAAAGTGACAAGATTAACCCGAGGTTCGATGTAATCATATAATAGCAAATTTTCGTATCTTAGATGTTATACTATTATGTCTTAACACATATATAGCGAATTATTCTATTATTTATTTTAATATTTAAAGTTCAATATTATTTCATAAACTTTAAGAAGGTTTTATTACTTAATTAAAATCTTATGTTGATGTTAACTCTATATTTTATTAAATGCAATGCATTCAAATTTAAATCATGTAAAATGTATATAAGGACCATCTTTGAGTAACTTAAATGGTAGAACAAGCGTTGAGATGTATGATTAAGACGTGTGATCTCAAGTTCGAATCCTTTAACTTTCAAAATTTAAGTGGATGATCATAATAATGAAATATTGTGCTAATCACTTACAAGGATTAATATGTTAAGATTCTTCCAAAAATTAAATAAGATAATTTATGTTTGTAAATAGAATTGTGTTTATAATTATAAGATTACGAATTATGATGATGATTTGCATTATAATTATTAAAAGAGTAGACGACTTTTTCCCACCCAAGGTTTGGCCTAATGACACTTTCCCACTCGCCAAGTTTCATAATGACATTTTCCCACCCTCCATTATAATTTGACTGTTAATTTTAATTGTAGAAGGATAGAATGGTAAATTCACTCAATTTTTTTTTCTTTAAATATTAAAATATTTTAAAAATTATATAAATAAATACGAATATTGAAAATAGAAAAAGCAGTAGTCGCCTAGTAGGTTGTCGACCAACTAGTGTTGGCAGTTCTTAGAATCATCAACAGCGACCAGTCTAGTGCTACCGTCAACGCTCTCTTCGCTCCCTCAGACACTGCCTTTGGCCAACCTCGCTCTCCCTCCTCCAACTCCACTTCTCCCCTCTTTTTCTCACTCCCCACTCCCTCAAAACCCACCCTTGCAACTTATTTCCCTTGTTTGCAAATCCTCGACGACGATTCCAGCAATTACTCTTAAATTCTAACAATGGAGATAGTGTAATTCCTTTTTCGTTGATTGTTAGAATCGTCAACTCAATTTGCTTTAATGAGTAAACAGAATAAACCATCTCTCTGTACCATCACAATCAACTTCTTGTTTGAATAATTGCAGCAATTACTCTTAAATTTTGCGGTTGTTTCTCCATTGATGATGTCCAAATCATTGAACCCACCTCAGAATTTTATAGAATTTTCTTCTTAATTTGTTGAGTGTCTCGCAAGAAGCAATTGGATCTAATTGCTAAAGCAAAAGCAAAGGAGGTCAAATAAATGGTGGTTGACGATGATTCCTCCTTCCGTCTCTTTATTAAAAGAGAAAAAAGAAAGTCCTAGCCGACGGTAAAAGAAGAAGAGAGAGGCAAGAGAAGAAGAGAAAGAGAGAAGAGGAAGAAGGGGGTAAAATGACATTATTACCCTTTATTTGTTTGAAATTACTATTCTATCCTTATGCAATTAAAAATTAACAGACAAATTGCAAAGGAGATTGGGAAAANAGAGCAAACCCAGAAAGTATGAAACTAACCTTCATTTTATTCTTCTTAGTTTGAAGCTTATTTGCTTTCTTCTCCTTCTCTTGCTTCTCTCCTAACTCACCAAAATCACAAAACAATTAAGCATATTTAACAAGCTAATAATATAAACAGAGAAAGAAGTGAAGATGTGCATACTTTGTAGTTCGAATTCATGCTGTCTTTTTCTCCGAGCTAAATCGTTTTTCTTCGACATCTTAATTGTTCTTTTATCAGACCCTGATTCAGTACTGTTTTCTTCTTGATGCGTTAAAACGTCAAAACCCTAACCCTAGCTGAATTTAATTGAACAAGTTTCTATAGTGTCTTTTTCCCCCTTTTGTCCACTAACTTTTACATATTTATAATCCACCCTCACACCTTAATATTCCGCACGATATTGTCCTAAATATTTAATATAAATTTCCATATAGGTTAAAGTGACAAGATTAACCCGAGGTTCGATGTAATCATATAATAGCAAATTTTCCTATCTTAGATGTTATACTATTATGTCTTAACACATATATAGCGAATTATTCTATTATTTATTTTAATATTTAATGTTCAATATTATTTCATAAACTTTAAGAAGGTTTGATTACTTAATTAAAATCTTATGTTAATTTTAACTCTATATTTTATTAAATGCAATGCATTCAAATTAAAATCATGTAAAATGTATACAAGGACCATCTTTAGGTAACTCAAGTGATAGAACAAGCGTTGAGATGTATAATTACGACGCATGATTTGTCTGTAGAAGGATAGAATGGTAAATTCACTCTATTTTTTTCTTTAAATATTAAAATATTTTAAAAATTATATAAATAATTACGAATTTTGAAAATAGAACAAGTAGCAGTTGCCTGGTAGGTTGTCAACCAACTGGTGTTGGTGGTTCTTAGAATCATCGATGGCGACCAGTCTAGTGCATCGCAAACACTCTCTTCGCTCCCTCAGACATCGCCTTTGCTACCTTCGGCCAACCCTCGCTCTCCCTCCTCCAACTCCACTTCTCCCCTCTCTTTCTCACTCTCCACTTCGTCAAAACCCAACCTTGCAACTCATTTCCCTTGTTTGCAAATCCTGACGATGATTCCAACAATTACTCTTAAATTCTAGCAATGAAGATAGTATAATTCCTTTTTCGTTAGAATCATCAACTCAATTTGCTTCAATGAGTAAATAGATTAAACTCTCTCTCTGTACCATCACAATCAACTTCTTGTTTGAATAATTGCAGCAATTATTCTTAAATTTTGCTGTTGTTTCTCAATTGACGATGTCCAAAACATTGAACCCACATCAGAATTTTATAGAATTTTCTTCTTAATTTGTTGAGTGTCTCGCAAGAAGCAATTGGACCCAATTGCTAAAGCAAAAGCAAAGGAGGTCAAATAAATGATGGTTGACGATGATTCCTCCTTCCATCTCTCTATTAAAAGAGAGAAAAGAAAGTCTTAGTCCACGGTAAAAAAAGAAGAGAGAGGCAAGAGAAGAAGAGAAAGAGAGAAGAAGAAGGGGGTAAAATGACATCATTACCCTTTATTTGTTTGAAATTATTATTCTATCCTTATGCAATTAAAAATCAACAGACAAATTGTAAAGGAGACTGGAAAAATGTCATTATGAAACTTGGCGGATGGGAAGTGTGATTTGGCCAAACCTTGGGTGGGAAAAAGTCGTTTACTCTTATTAATGGAAGAAACTATGAGAACTATTAAGACACGCGTTTTGACATTTGACCAATAACTAGTGTTGGTACGAAAGGGCCCCACTAAGTGCACATGCAAAGCAAAATACAAAAGACGGAATCAAAACGGCGCCGCTTAAAGAAGAAAAAAGAGGTGCAAACGGAAATGATTACGGCGGGGAGCAAAGAGAATGATGAAAGAAGCGTTAGCTTTTGGAGATTGGACCCTCACTCTTCATTTCTCTTCTTCAAATATTACCAGCTCAGCACAGAACAGCTAAACCAAATTTCTAAAATAATCAAAATTCTTTTCATTTATAAAAAAAGTATTTCTTTTATATATAAAATATTCAACAGATTCTATGGCCTTGAATAAAAATTCGTGACATGTCGGTAATTATCGCCTTATTCTTTTATCATCAACAAACAAACTATTAGATATATACATGTGGTCTGATCTGATCTCATTTCTTCTCTTGTTTCAACACTGATTTCATTGTTATTACAATCTCAATGTGGATCTTGTAAGTCTTGAATTCATCCAGAGGTCTTCCACCTGTGTTTCCTTTTTATCTTTTGGTTTGGTTTGTGTAGTGGGTTGGAGACTAAAAAGGTGTGGCATTGAAAGTGAAGTGGGTTTTTGATTTTGCTATCTGGGTTGTGATTTAATTGAGTTTTCAACGTCACTCAAGACTGGGTTTGACTCTAAAAGGAGCTGCACTTTTTCAGGTAGGTTTTATTGCTTGTGTTTTGTTTTATTAACTAATTTTGGTTTAATTAAAGCAAAGTGGTTGAGTTTTTTCTATATGCATTAAAGATTAGGTAAGTAAAGTTCTGATTTAGTTAGTACTTCATTGCAGAAGATGAACAACCCTTTTCCGGAAAAATTTACTCAAAATGTTAATTTTTGCTTTATTTTTTATATTTCTTGAAAAGCTATTTTATTTGATAATTAGCAATTCAATAAGACTTGCTAGCTATTGCGCCTGATCTTATTCAAATTTGCGCTAGAAATTAATTAGATTATTTTGATTGCGTTTTTAACTCAGCAAGATGTCTATATTTGATCCAATGTTCTATGGTGGATGAAATTTAGTGGATGACTGTGAATTCTTATCAGTACTAATGAGATTTCAATTTGGCTGCAGCTGCTCATTCTGCCAGCAAAGTATATTACTTTGCATGAATGAACTGGGTGTGCAATTGATGCTGGTGTTGTTTAGAGGGGCAAATCATTGAAAAGGTTTCTATCGTTTTATGCTTTGATTTGTGATATTGAGATGGGGGTTCAGTGTTCTAAACTCACAGTGTGTTGCTGGAACTCACAATTCAAAGCATCAGTTCTTGAAGCTCCTGATGTTGGTGGGTAAAAGTAATTTCTGGCATTGGTTATTGTCTTCTCCAAGAAATATGGGTTTGATGGTTGTTAATTGTAATAATGTCTTGCTGCTGCAGAAAATGATGAGAAGAGTGAGGCTGACTGCTTGCCTGTATTCCGTGAATTCACATTGGAGCAACTTAAAAATGCGACATCTGGTTTTGCAGTAGAGAATATTGTTTCTGAGCATGGGGAGAAGGCTCCAAATGTTGTTTATAAAGGGAAGCTGGAAAGTCAGAGGAGGATTGCTGTTAAGCGTTTTAACAGGATGGCTTGGCCTGATTCACGGCAATTCTTGGTAGGCAGTCACTAACATGAATCATACTGTATACACTTTAACATTCACAAAGCTCATGCTTTTGGCCAGTGTTTCTTCAATTATCTATGCTTTTACATAAAGCTATCCTGGATAGATTGTTTATTTCTTTCTTTTCTTTTCATTAATTCTTCTTTTTTTTCTTTTTTTACCCTTTTTTGGCTCCAATATTTTTATTCTTTTCCTTTGGCTCCAATGAATTTTTTGTCGTTTCCTTCTTTTTAGCCAGATTACAAGTGCATGACACATGTCTTGTACATCTTATGGTCAGTGTCAACATCTTTTCTTTCTTTGAGTTAAAGATATCAGTGGACCACTATTTCTGTTTCCTTTATTAATGACCTTGGAGATGTACGTTACCTCTGGCCCCTGACACTATCTCATGCGTATATTTTCTGGTACTGCAGGAGGAAGCAAGATCGGTTGGCCAGCTACGAAATAATAGATTGGCCAATTTACTTGGCTGTTGTTGTGAAGGTGATGAGAGATTACTTGTGGCAGAATATATGCCCAATGAAACACTTGCCAAACACCTTTTCCATTGTAAGGCTTTTCCTTGTGTACCTTCATTATTTCGATAGATGATTTACTTAGTCCAGCATTTGGCATCAGATGAAAGTGTTTTTGCATAGCTTTTTGTACTGATAAATTTGAACTTAATATACATGGAATATATTTAAAATTGTCTTGAATCAGGGGAAACAAATCCTATGAAATGGGCAATGCGATTAAGGGTTGTTCTACATCTTGCTCAGGCCCTAGAATACTGCACAAGCAAAGGACGAGCCCTTTATCATGACCTAAATGCCTACAGAATTTTATTTGATGAGGTAAGTGAACTTATTACTCTCTTATTTCAATACCTTTTTTCCAGTTAGATTGTATATCAGTTCGTCTACTTATGCACTAAAAATTCTACAGGATGGTAATCCAAGACTTTCAACTTTTGGCCTGATGAAAAATAGTCGGGATGGAAAAAGTTATAGCACTAATCTTGCTTTTACTCCTCCCGAGTATCTGAGAACTGGTATGTACTTCTCCATGAAAACAGTACATCTTTTCTAGATAATTTTTTCAGTAGGATTTGGTAGTGAATTCTTTGTGCGACCTTCCTGTGAGAATTCGGGGTTTCAGTTCTAAAAGGCTTTACTAGAAAGCATTCAAATAAGAGTCTGAAGGCCCTTGGCAATCGGCCTATTTTAAGCATGATGTATCATTTACAACTGGTGTCTGATTATATTATGACACGGGTACTTTTTCATTATGATCAACCAAGTACACTTTTATGGTGTTCTTTTCAATTGGTAGAGCAATCCGATTTTTACCGTGGTTAGTGTACCATTACCTCGTTATTATCCTTCAGAAGTTTGATTGATCATAATTCTCTACACTTTACTACGTGATGGAACCATTGATTTTTAGTTTTATAATTCTTTGTGATCATGTTTTTGCAGATGCAAAACATGTTTTGGAATTGGCCTTTCATAACATCTAGGGTGCTTAATAATGTAGTTATTTTGCCTTGTTTTGTTCTACAGGAAGAGTAACTTCTGAAAGTGTAATATATAGCTTTGGGACTCTTTTGCTTGACCTTCTCAGTGGGAAGCATATTCCCCCAAGCCATGTAAGTTTCCAGTTTTAGGAAAGATCAATGTGGCTAATTTGTTTGTTACAACTAGAACATAAATACTATTTCTTTAAACTTCTGGACATCTAATGCTTAAGCAATTTGTACCAGGCCCTTGACCTGATACGGGACAGAAATCTTCAGATGCTGACAGATTCCTGCTTGGAAGGACAATTTACTGATGATGATGGAACTGAGTTAGTACGCTTGGCTTCTAGATGTTTGCAGTATGAACCTCGAGAACGCCCAAACCCAAAATCCTTGGTGGCTGCTTTGAGTCCTCTTCAGAAGGAAACTGAGGTAAATTGGTTTCTGTTTCTCAAGAAGCAAGACATTTCATTCTATGTAACTTCAAATTTGAGAAGTATCAAGTTTAATTAATTTATTGCATATATCTTTCTTGTGCAGGTACCTTCACACGTCTTGATGGGAATTCCACACAGTGCTTCAGTCTCTCCTCTGTCCCCACTTGGTGAAGCTTGTTCAAGAAGAGACTTAACTGCCATACATGAGATCCTAGAGAACCTTGGCTACAAAGATGATGAAGGAGTTACAAATGAGGTTCAGTATATGTTTTCAACTGTAAAGAATAGCTGAATCTTTTTCCAAGTATTTGTTCAATACTGTCTATGGTCTGCTTCTAGACGCATTTATCATTGGATTTATAAGCAGTTCAAGTTATGCCTGCCTTGCATGTTCTGTTTATTGGTCTCGTGGTCTAATATGCAAAAAACCTTATTTTTAACTAAACATTTTCTTTTGTTATGATATGTTACAGCTCTCCTTCCAAATGTGGACAGACCAAATGCAAGAAACATTAAATTCAAAGAAAAAGGGTGATGTAGCCTTCAGGCAGAAAGAATTTAGAGATGCAATTGAGTGTTACACACAGGTGAAAATCTTATCATGACATCTTCGGAATATTTTACAAATGTCAGCATCTGTAACTCATGGATGCATGCTGTTAGCATTAACAATTCAAACTAGCATGTCTTGCCAAATGACCACCTATTACAATCTCAATCTGTTTCATAAAATCTCATTTGATAGATATTACTCATTTTATTCACTTACAGAAATATAAGTTCATCTATCGGATGTGTTTGATAGTCATCACAATGCCACGAGAAGAGCGCTAGCAAATTCTTTTAAGATTGTATTTAACCAAGTCCTTCAATTTAAGCTTTTGATATCTCCAAGAGGTTGGGGATGGGGTTATTTAGTATTGCATGGATTATCTATTGTTGCTACTAAGGATCCTGCTAAATGCTAATGATTTCTCTTCTTTGACTGGCAGTTTGTTGATGCTGGAACCATGATTTCTCCAACGGTTTATGCACGACGTAGTTTGTGTTATCTCATGAGTGACATGCATCAGGAAGCTTTGAATGATGCAATGCAAGCTCAGGTCATTTCCCCCGTATGGCATATTGCATCTTATCTTCAGGCTGCTGCCCTCGCTGCACTTGGCATGGAGAATGAAGCTCAAGTGGCACTGAAGGAGGGCACAACTCTTGAAGCAAAGAAGAATGCAACAGCTGCACAAAAGTAAACAAGAAGAAAAAAAATAAAAAATAAGGATGTGCAGATTCATGAATGTGAAGATGAATACATGGTGTTGATTTTGATGAATCCACAACCAGGCTAGGGAATCTAAGAATTACAGGATTGAGACATATCAAAGTAGTAGTTCTTTTAATCCAGTTTATGGCACAAGTATCACGGGTTTGAGGTGATTATGGACGGACAAAGATATTGTGATAGATGTAGGCTATCCATTTTTTTTCCTACAGGCGTGTAAGCAGTTCTTTCATTCTTTTGTGCGGTTTGATCATTTATGCATATGTAATGTTCCAATTTTTCATACTTCCATTGAAAATGGAAGCTTTTCCTTTTTTGAAGAAAAAAAGATGGGAGGCTAAGATTGTTGACGAGGTTGTAATTTTGTGTACAGATGCTTTGTGTGTTTTTCTAGTGAAATTGGTGTCTTTAGACAATAATTTTCTTCACTTGTCCTTTCTGCTAAGGGTGTTGTGCTATAACTCTAGAGTCGCTAAATACTCAATTACAGCTGCTCAAAATAAATACTAGATTCTAGAGTGTTTTTATTTTTATTTATAATTTCACATCATAGAGCGCATATTTTACCTTCACAGGAGTGTAATTGTATTTGTACTTTGATCTTCTATATCAAAGGAGAGTGTAAGTTTAAGAACTGAGAACATGTGGTGATGCCGTTACTGCAGAATGCAGATAGTAAAGTCTCTTTCATTGTTTAGGCGCTGGACTCGCAACTATGAATTTGGCAGTCCATGAACACATTTCTGCCTGTCCTAAAATCGTACTAGAAACCCGCTTTTGTGTGTTCCTGCAATCGGCCGGACTTGCCAGCCTCATGTATTTCTCAGTTCTCCCAACGCAAATCCTTTTTACCAAGTCCCAATTCTATCGCATACCACTAAGAAGTAAGAAGACATCAAGGCCTTGGGAAAAAAAAAAAAATGATAAATTCGGGAATCTTTAATATTTTCAAAATCCAATCATACTCTACCAACTCAAAATATTTTTTTTAACTCATAAGTTTGTTAATTTAAGTAACCAACACCAACAATAAAATTTATAAATTAATAAAAACACTTTCACCTACCCACATATTATCGGCAACCGGCCACCACCGTCGAAAGATGGTCAGAATTTGCTATAATGATGCATGACCAATTGGAGGTGATGGTCGTGCGCTAATCTAACCTTTTTCGACCAGATCGACGCACGATCGGTCAGATTCAACCAGTCATACGCCATTTTGACGCCTTCCAACCACCCTCCGACAGTGGTGATTAACTACCGATATTTAATGAGTAGATGAAGATGTTTTTATTTATTTTCAATGTTTTATTATGAAGGGTTTTTAACTTAATTAACAAATATAGAAGTTTAAAAATTAATCTAAATGTTTTCTAAAAATTTATTAAACACATTTTTAAATTCAAGTCATATTCTCATAATAAGAATCTAACTTAACTTTTTCAAAAATACAACTCTAAATACTCTGTCAAACACAGCCTTAATCGGTTATGTAAAAAGTTAAGAGTTAGAATTACAATAAAAATTCTCTTCATGAATAATGTGGGTGGCCCACATACATTATTTCCTTTGAAAGAGAGGGTTCATTGGCTTTCTGAATTCAGTTTTCGAAATAATTTCTTTGTCACTCCATAAAACACAGGTTGAGTGCCGGCAAAAGTGAGTTCCAGCCAAATACATTATTTCCTTTGAGAGAGAGAGAATTCATTGGCCTTCTCCTGAATTCAGTTTTCGAAATAATTCCTTTGTTACTCCATAGTAAACAGGTTGAGTGCCAGCAAAAGTGATGAAGTTCCAGCCAAAAGCTGATCCTCCAACAATACAAGACCCTTGTCTCTCAGCATCTTTTCCCTGCTGCTTCTTGGACTCTATTTCAGATGATTTTGCACTTACCCCGTCTTTTTGAGGTTGCTCTGCCACCTTAACATCTTGGGGTGGCTGGCTTTCTGCCACAGCCCTACCCTTCACTGTGATCACTGTTTCTGCTTTGTATAGTTCCATCAGAATCTTTATCTCTGCAAATTGCAAGTTATATTGTCATCAGCTAATTTATGAAACAAAACATACAGCCACACCACACAACAAAGGGTGATGATCTCATACACTTGCATCCATTATAACAACTTCTGAACATCAGCAGCAACAATCACAAGGTTCAAATAATGGCATCCAAACGGAACCTAAGAGACACTTCGCATACAAACAAAACCGACTGCTCCTCAACATCAAGGTAAATTCATCTGAATAATTGCCCAAAGTGTAAACTTAAATGTAGTTCAAATTAGATAAAAAATTCAAGAAGTTGCGAACAAGCCAGTTATGTCCAACTGATTTCCATCATGATTCTGCAGAAGGTACCAAATCACGGCAACAAATTGTTAAATAAGTGAAGCATACGACGTCGTTCAACCAGGAAACAAAACGCTGTCGTTTTGTTCATTATTCCAAATGAATCTCAGCCATCAAAGATAAAGAGAATCCAACGGCTCAAATGCATTCAGAAGTCAACAGTATAAAAGGGGACTATTCACGCATTTGAGGGCAATCGAGTTTAGGTATTCGTTTCGTTTTCTCTGTAAAACTCGTCTGGTCTGGGTTAGGGTTTAATGCTCATTCTGGGTTTCTTCTTTGTGTGAATCTATCTAGAGTTGTGTTTGAGGGCAGGGGTTCCTTGAAGGTTATAGAACACTCTAGGGCTATTAGGATTTGCGGGATATAGGGAAGTGAAGTGAGTGAGTGTTTGTTTCTGGGAATATCAGTGAAGAAGATTCTTCTGTAAAGTGTAATCTTTGAGGAAATCAATACTAGTGCAGTGAGCTCTATATTCTGGAGTTCAACGTGGATGTAACTTGTTATATATTGAACAAGCGAACCACAGTACATCTTGTGTTGTGTGATTGTGCTTTGTTCTTGCAGTTTCTGTTTTGTTTTGTGGCTAATCTTGCAGGTTGAAGGATTGGTATTGATTTACAACATTGGTATCAGAGCTTTTTAGGTCTTAATCGAGTCTAGGGTTAGAAATCGTTCAACTCTTGACGAACTCAAAAATTAAGGTTTGTCAGATTTTGGGGGTTTTTCGATTTAAAGGTCCTTAGATCATTAGGCTATCAAATCTTGTTGAGTCTTGGGGCTAATTCGTGAGATTAGGTCACATACACAAGGGATCGACGAAAATAGGGCNCCCAAAGTGTATCAACTTTCCAGGGAAATAGATATATGATGTAGAACTGGAGCATACTGTGATTCTGATAAGCATAACAACAATGGTCAAACCAGATCAGCAAGAGGGAATTAACAAGCCAAATGGCATTATTAAAGGAAGATAATAGCTCCTAGACGGAAAATAAAATTGCAAAGATAATATAACAAAGACAACAAAAATTATCAACAAATATGGAGGGACAAAACCTCATTATAAGACAAAGCCTTGACTGATAGAATTTGAAGTGGACTTGACTCTTCACCCAATAAAGGTTTGTTAAATGAGAGGATTATCTTTTTTTATAAACCAGTAGACTTGACCGTGTCTAATTGATGAAAAGATTACCCCGTAAGATAACATAACAAAGACAACAAAAATTATCAACAAATATGGAGCGACAAAAGCTCATCATAAGACAAAGGCTTGACTGATAGAATTTATTGACTCCTCACCCAATAAGGGCTTGTTAAATAGGAGGATTACCCCCTTTTATAAACTAGTTGAGATTACCCCTCTTATAAAGCAATAGGCTTCACCGTGCCTAATCGGTGACCTTGTTAAATAGGAGGATTATCCAGTAAGTTTGAGCGTGCCTAATCGGTGTGGAGTTCCAACACACCCCCTCCCCCTTGGTGCCTAATCGGTGGCCTTATTAAATGGGAGGATTACCCAATAGGCTTGAGCGTGCCTAATCGATGTGGGACTCCAACACTCTCCCTCCCCCTCACAATCATCATAAGACAAAGGCTTGACTGATAGAATTTGTTGACTCCTCACCCAATAAGGGCTTGTTAAATAGGAGGATTACCCCCTCTTATAAACCAGTTGGGATTACCCCTCTTATAAAGCAATAGGCTTCACCGTGCCTAATCGGTGGCCTTGTTAAATGGGAAGATTATCCAGTAAATTTGAGCGTGCCTAATCGGTGTGGGATTCCAACACACCCCCTCCCCCCTGTGCCTAATTGGTGGCCTTGTTAAATGGGAGGATTACCCAGTAGGCTTGAGCGTGCCTATTCGGTGTGGGACTCCAACACTCTCCTCCCCCTCACAATCAAGTCCATGTATTGAGTCATACCTATTGATGGAGGTACTCGCTAGTCAAACACTTAGCTCAACTGGGTCTTGCTCTTTTCACTATAATAGAATTTGAGATAGGCCTAACTTTTCACTCAATAAGGTCTTATTGAATGGGAGGATTACCCTCTCTTATAAACCAGTAAGCTTAAGCGTGTCTAGTCTGTATGAGACTCTTAACACTTCCCCTCACAGTCAACCCATATGTTGGGTCATGCATGTTGATAGAGGTAGTCGCTAGTTTTAATTCTTCACCTGTTGATCAATCACTAAGCTCAATTGGACCTAACTCTAATACCATGATTGAATTCGAGGTGAGCCTGGCTCCTCATCCAACCCCAAATTCTATGATGATATCAAGGCCCCAATTTGAGCTCAGTTACCTTAAAATAAATCACTTTTGCTAAAAAAAACTGGCTAAGAGCACATTTGTATGTCTAATCAAAACAAATCCAGATATGAAATCACTAAAATGTGAAAATAGAGCAAATTCTTAGTGAGTAGAAGAACCCAATTGCATTACCAACGCAAACCAAGAAATGAAAGGACAGGATCACGAATTCTACAACAAATTCAGACAAAATCGAAAATTTTTGGTGATAGGTAAGAAGTCTACCTCGATAAAATGAGGACGAAGATCTTTAAGAACAAGACGCATCTTGTAGTAGTTGGAGTTTTGGAGTTGTCCGTTGTTGTCAAGAGGTCTTTTCTTGGTGGTTTTAGGAGGAAGAGAAGGTGGAGGAGGAGCTTGAGGAGGCACAGTTTGTGTAGTGTCTGGTGGTGAATCTGTAACTTGGGCAGGCACAGTTTGTGTCGTGTCTGGTGGTGGATCTGTAACTTGGGCAGGCACAGTTTGTGTCGTGTCTGGTAGTGGATCTGTAACTTGGGCAGGCACAGTTTGTGGAGTGTCTGGTGGTGGATTTGTAACTTGGGCAGGTGCGTTCTCTGCTGCTGCTGGCGGTGGTGGATTTGTAACTTGGGCAGGTGCGTTCTCTGCTGCTGCTGGCGGTGGTGGATTTGTAACTAGGGCAGGTGCGTTCTCTGCTGCTGCTGGCGGTGGTGGATTTGTAACTTGGGCAGGTGCGTTCTCTGCTGCTGCTGGCGGTGGTGGTTTTGGTTCTTCCATGGAAGCTCTTGTCAGTGTCTGAGTGAGTGCTGAGACAACGGAGTCTTAGTCAGAAGCTTAAGACGTGTTTAGCGCTTGTTAATAATAATAATTTGTGTAAGCAAAATAGCAGAGTCAAATAATGTACAAGGAAGTCAAAGTGTGAGACAACATAAATCTCGAACTTACGAGGAAATTGGATAAGATGCTAAAAGTTAGGGTGGATTTAAATATTTTCCACAACTGAAACATCCTATTTCTTCCAAATCCTTCTCCTTCTCTCTTTACTGTAAATTCCCATTTCTCTGCTTGTCTTTCTGAAATCAAGCGAGTGGATGTGATGAACCCACAAACAGAGAAGTTGGTGAGAAGAACAACGATGGTGGCAACTGCAGTTGCCTCTTATTTTTTATTAACAGCTGATTATGGCCCAGAACCTAACGCACTTGACCCTGTATGTTTCTTTTAACATTATTTCTTTCTTTCTTTCTTTTTTAATATGCATTTCTCAGTGAAGATATTACTTTATTTCAATTTTACTCTATGGGTTTTTGTCAAAGGTTTTCTTTTGGTTAAATAAGTATTTGGTTCTTTCCTCTGTTACCAACTTACCATCTTTACGGGTTTTTATTATGTTAATTCGTTTCGAATGAATTGGGACTTTGTGATTTTGCTATTTTCTGAAATTGCTAGTTGAATTTATGAGTCAATAATCTTGCATTGAACGGTCATGTGCGAGTTTTTGCTATTTGTTCTGCAGTTGAATGTCAGTTTCTACCTTGTTTTTGCCGTCAGTCTTTTCGTGCTGAAAAAATGATCTCCTTTTTCCTTTCATTTAGTTTTTCAATTATATCAATCACATTGGCAGTTGGCATATGCCATGAACCTATTTATAGGTATAAAACCATTAAGTTTTCAATTACAATTGTGTTGCAGTATAAGCCTGAAACTTGTGATTCAATAAGTTGATGTCCCGTTGCATGTGTTTTTTCTTGTCAATAGAGTTTTATGAGCAAAAGTTTGCTTAGGATTAGCTTATGGGCTGGATGTATTGAAATTTTATATAGATCTAAACAATCAGGATTAAAGTTATAAATTTGTTAGGGTGAGATCAAATTTATAGGCTTGATTGTTATGGCTCCAGAGAATAGTGACTTTCAGCTGCCACTGAAATCCTTTCTAGTGGTTTATATTAGATGTGTTCTGTCTTTGGTTGAAGCATGAGGATGCAAATTGTTGCTTGGGGAGTTTGTTTAGTAGAATACTCAGATTTGAACAGTCTCCTTACCTGTTGAACTTTTGTATAAAACACAGTGGTATGTTTAGTTACATTGATAGTATGGCATATTGGGCTCTCAAACAACGATTTTTCTTCAGCTTTCAACTTATAATTAATGGCATGATGTAAAATTTTTTTGTCTTTTCCATCTTTTAGTGCATTGAGAATTGGGGGGAGGGGGGAGTTGGGAGTTGGCAGAGGGATCTGTTGAAGCAAGCAACTTTAATTCACCATCTTTTGAACTTATGGGTTTTCAACTTCTTATTTGTTTTTTTCATTTTAATCCCCTAAACCATTACCTTGGGAATGTCAACAGTAGACAGTGTTTTATTGGCTTTCTATGAGAAGTTTCAATTTTAAGGTTTCCAGAAAGAATGACAGCTAGAAGGAATAAGCAGAATATTGACAGGACACAGGCTAGAAGATTTATTCATGTTTAGGGCATTGGGGAGGTGATTCAGCTTAGGGAATTTGCATATGATGGAAACTAGTCTGCTTTCCTTAATTTTTGGTCAATTTTGTCATCCTCTGTTCTCCCAATCACCACATCGTTAGTACTGAATATCATTTCTTAACATATATTGCTCCTGAATTTATTAAATTGTAACAGTTGGTTGAAGATTGATATATGATTGTTCTTCTGATGGCATTAATATGCAATGGCAGATTAAACGGGCAATACTATCAGCAGAAAGCTCAGTGAAAGGGTTCATCTTTGGATCAACAAAAAAATCTCAAGAAAACCAGACTAAGGAGCTGAACTCCGGAGGTGCCAAGGGAGATCCTTAGGTTATAAGAAGTTAGGTTTGCACAGGAGCATGACTGTATTGACTTTTTAAGTAGATTTCTATGGCTGTTGTGGATATATGGAAGTTATATTATCAGACCGAGTTCCTTCTGATCCTTTGCTATAAATTTTTCCCTTTTGTTGAAGGAAAAATTTCGGATTTGTATACATCTTGCTGAAATAATGAAGTTGCTGTTTGTTGTCTTAATGGATTTTTGAGGTTTGATAAAGACCTTTTTAACCATTGCTACCAGATTGCAACAGACATCTGAGATTATGCACAGGGTTTCAAAGGTGTGTTTGTGTTTTGGAAATTTTATTTCTGAAACTATTTTTTGAAATTATTAAGTGATTTTCATGAAAAAGTTCCGTTTAAGAGGATGTTTATCAGACTTTTAAATGTTTAATTAAATCTATGGTGCGTTTGGTTTAATATTTCTATCCATATTCCCAATTTTATTTCCAAAATATTTGTCTGTTTAATTATTTAGGAAACACTATTATATTTTTTTTAATAACTTTTAAACCCTTTAAGTTTATTAATTTCAAAATACCCCCAGAAAAAAGTTTAAAAATTAACAAAAACACTCTCACCTACCCATAGTTGTAAGATTCCGACAACCATCGTCGGTGGTAGCCGAAATCTATCACAACAGCCTACAAACGACCGGAATTGATCGGTAATTTACCAATCTGGCCTTTTCTGGCTAGATCCATAGTGGATCTGGCCGGAAAAGGCTAGGCCAGATCGACGCAAACGCATTTCAGGCTAGATCCGACCGGTCTACATCATAACGTCAAATTTCAACCAGATTTTGGCGGTAGTGGCCGAAATCTGGCATTGTGGGTGGGGGTATTTTTGTTGTTTTACAACAATTTTATATATTGGGGTGTTTAGTTAAATTAGCAAACTTAGGGGATTTTTTTTTATAAATTTTTAAATTTTACCTCATAATAATTACTTTATTCAACTATAAAATATTATCTCTAAAATTATATCCAAAATAATAAACCAAAGGGAACTAGGGTGCGTTTGGTTTATTATTTTGGATAAGATTTTGTTGATAGTATTGGGTTGTTGGATAGGGGAGTATTACGAGGTAAACTTTAAAAGTTTATGAAAAAGCCCTTAGGTTTACTAATTTAATTAAAGACCCTAATATATAAAATGACAAAAACAACTCCACCACCTGCAGTGCCAGATTTCGGCCACCACCGCCGGAATCTGGCTGGAAAATTTTGTTATGACACAGACCGGTCGGATCTGTGCCGTAACGCGTCGTTATGGCCTTTTCCGGCCAGATCCACCATGGATCTGGCCGGAAAAGGTCAGATCTATGAACTGTTGTCGCTACGACGGCCGAAAAAGGTTGAAACGACGGCCAAAGATATGGTCGTCGTTGACGGCAGATTTGGCCATTACCGGCTATTTCTGGTGGCTGTGTGACTATTGTGATAGATTCCACCTACCACCGGCGGTGGTTGTCGAAATCTGGCAGATATTGGTGGGTGGGGGTGTTTTTGTTAGTTTTTAAATTTTTTTTCTAGGGGTATTTAATGAAATTAATAAATTTATAGGGTCTCAAAAATTAAAAAATAGACTAATATTTTGGGAATAACGTACCAAATAATATTTGAAAAATAGGATTGGGAATATGGATAAAAACAATAAACAAACGCACCCCTAGATATTTATACAACAGTATTTACTCACTGGGATTGTGAGCTCCTGGACCGTTCATCTTTTAAGAAGACTCGATCACTTACGTACAATATAAACAGGTCAAGGACGGTCACATTATCCACGTGAATGCTCATTTCAGTACAAGGGCTGAGATGGACGGCAAGAATAGGTCCGTGACAAATATTTCGTCCTAAAGCAGTAAGACAAAGAAAAACCCATAAAATTTGATCGAATTTATTATATTTAAACGTGTAAAAATATGAAACAACCGTTGCCAATGGCAGCTACCTATCATCCATTCTCATTCTCACTCTCACTCTCACTCTGCTTTAAACCGTAACATGTTCTCTGCTTCTTCTGCTTCTTCTCTTCAAACCCTATTCAAACCCGATGAACCAATCTACCAAACTTTCACTTTCTTCCAATTTTACCCCAAAACCCCTTTTCAAATTACATGGTACCCTTACCTTTCCCTCCAAAACCACTAAACTTCTTACCTTCAAAACCATCTCTTCCTCGCAATCTGAATCAGAATCTCCCTTTAAAACCCCAACAGTAAAGTCAATTATTTGCGCCATCCCTGACTGGGCTGACCGCGTGAAAGAGCGTGGAATGCAACAGAAAAGATCACTGTACAACCACGAAAAATGGGTGAATCACAGAAGCTCATTGCGTCACATCAGACATTTACTTTCAAGCTTATCTTCTCGCGTGATACTTTCATTAATCCCTCCCGTGATTGCTTTTACTTTGGTGGCTGTGGTTATTGCGAGTTACAATTCTGCTGTGGACATGCATTTGTTGCCCGGCTTCCTCCCCGTTTTAAGAGCTTCTACGTTGCCGTATCAATTGACGGCTCCGGCTTTGGCGCTGCTTTTGGTGTTTAGGACTGAGGCTTCATATTCGAGGTATGAGGAAGGGAGCAAGGCTTGGACTAAGATCATTGCTGGAACGAATGATTTTGCTAGGATGCTCATTTCTGGGGTTGACGATTCTGCTGATGACTCTATTAAGGATGCGCTTTTGCGCTATATTATGGCTTTCCCGGTTGCTCTTAAGGTGGTCCTCTCTTTCTTGCCGTTGTTAGTCGTGGAGTAATGCATTAATTCTTGATCTTTTCTGCGTATTACCTGCTTAATTTTAATGTTTTAGAAGGTTGAGACTCGAGGATATTGTGATTCTTTGGAGCCAATTAAAATTATTTTCATCAAAGTTGTTTTCTTTTCTATGAAAGGATGAGGGGAAAGAGAATCTAGAACTTGTGAAATAGTATCTCCTTAGTTTAGAGGGAGTCTTCAGCAACCTCTTGGATGCATTTTTGTATTGCTTTTAATGAAAATTTCATAGATTCTCAGTACTTTTATTGGTGTGACGGCGGAACTCGGAAGGCTTGATATGACTTTATGTTTCAGTAAAATTTAGTCAAAGAGTTCATTTTTTGTCATTACCTTGGGAGATATTTCTGCATTATAAATTCCGATGCAGTTGGTAATACAGCCTGGTGTTTTTTTTTTTTTTTTTTTGCCTGTGCAGTGTCACGTGATTTATGGCTCAGATATCGGTAGAGATCTCAAAACTTTGCTTGATGGAGATGATTTGGCAGTAGTACTTAGTTCAAAGCATCGGCCCCGCTGCATTATTGAATTCATTTCCCAAAGCCTGCGATTGCTAAACTTAGAGGAATCCAGGAGAACTATTTTGGTATCTCTCTTCTTGCATTAGATAAATACTCAGATTTTCATTTGGGTTATAGTTTCATGAAAAAATTGTTGATTCTTAAAAGGCAACTAGGGAAACTCTTTATCTTTAATGAATGAGTTCATAAATTAAAAAATGATGTCCAAATGGCAGATAGCGATCCCGAACCGAGTTTCTTTTATCAAAATCTTCATCTTAATTGCCCTTGTAATGGTGCAGGAGTCAAAGATCTCTTGTTTTCATGAAGGAATTGGTATATGTGAACAACTCATGGGTATTCCTATCCCCCTCTCATACACACGCTTGACATCAAGGTTTCTAGTTCTCTGGCATCTGACTCTTCCAATCATACTTTGGGATGATTGCCATTGGATAGTGGTTCCTGCAACTTTCATCAGTGCTGCATCTTTGTTCTGCATAGAAGAAGTACGTATCTCTTTCTCTTTGCCATCAAATGTAGATGTTACTGTGTCTACTAATATAAATTTACTTTCTGTTGCCTATGATCTCTCATTCAATTTTTTTGAAGTTGGTTTGTATTGGCTTCCATTTGACTTCCTACTATACTGAATTGGCAAGGCCGCTTCAAGATAAAAGTAAAAAATAAAGCGAGAGCCGAGAAGGGACTAGCTGTCACAGTTGTTAGTCCAATAAGGAGGCTATAATGCTTGCATATTCCCATGCATGAAATTTTCCATTGTAGGCCCAAATAGACTTCTTGTACCCTTCATCCTCAGTGCTATTCTAGGCAAATAGGAAGAATACGAGGCAGTCTTGATTTGGCTCTACTCTCTCCTTTGCCTTAAAAGAGTTTTGGAAGTTCTACTTCTGCTATGGGTATGGAGATACCAAATAACTAATTTTTCTGGCAACCTAAACGCCTTGCTTCTTTAGTGCAAGTCGTGACAAATATCCAATTTGCTACCCGCCATTCATTTGTGAAGATATATTGCATATGTTACATGTCAAACATGAATATGAATCTGATAGTTGATTTCTGTAGGTTGGGGTACTTATTGAAGAACCTTTTCCAGTGTTAGCCCTGGATGAACTTTGCAATCTTGTTCAGAGCAACATTGAGGAAGTAATAACAACTCAGAAAGTTATTCAAGCACAGATAACTGCAAAACGAAAGAGCCATTCTTTTGAGCATTCACATAATGGTCGGCCTAACTCGTGAAGTAGACAGGAAAGTCAATCTACATCTTTACATGGGCAACAGAATAAGCTGCCTAAATGCTTTCATATTGTCGGAAGCTTGGAGTTACCTCCCTTCTGCATCCAGATGACATATTACAGCTGATCTCTGGAACTTGCATATATGTGTATATGAAGTGAGGCAGCCAGGAAACGTCACTTTTGATGTATATATACTAAATTCATAACTTTAGTACAGTTTTATCTGTGTAAATTAGTCCAATGGCATTTGGACACACCTGTTACAGATTGGCATCTTAAATGCGGGACAAGCTGTGCTGAATTGTAGGGTGACCTTGAAAGTAATGTTACCTTGATATGGCATACTAACCTTATGGCAACGAGCATAAATCATTAAATCATTTTTCTTCAAAGAAATCAACATAATTTACGAGGGGTATTTAACATTTAGACCATTAAATCTGTACACTAGAGATTAGATTGAATTAACATCACAAAACTAAAGCATATTAACTATTACAGTCATGGGTATTTCAGCCAAGATAGGTTACGGATTAGAAAAGAAAAATAAATTCCAAACACCAAGTTAAAAACTTTTCCCAAGCACTTCCTCGTAAGCAGTCACAAACACAAGATCTACCAAGTTTGAAATTAAATCTGATTGTGCATTTCATAATTTATATTCATTATTAACGAGGTCAGATGTAACTTTTAGTGTTGCTCATTCAAGCTTGCAAGAAATTCTGGACAAGAACATAAAATAAGCCAACAAAAAGCAGATGCGGAAGATCGTAAATTGAGCAAAAAATTGTTGTGGAGGATAGAATGTTGATCAAGAAGCTATGCACCAAACCAAAATAAAAATGAGATAACACTGCATCCCAGCTAGCTTCTTTAGGAACTTCCCGGAGAGGTTGCCGTTTTGACATTCAATAGACAAACCAACTCCAACATGAAGCGGGAGCTGATGCATTCTGTTTCCGGGGGTTCTAATCACCCATACCGGAGGTATCCCTCAAGCACAATGCTCTGACTTGATATCTTAGGCTGTAATTTCTTCACTTCTAATCCGTTCTGTAAACCATTTAGTAGGGCAAGTGTATTCCCACCATCACCTTCATGCCATACTGGCAAGACTTCCACTATGACCTTTTGCATCAGATTTTGCTCAATACCCTCTCTGAGAAGCATTTCAAGATCAGCATAATTACCTCTCAAATCCAGTAAAACACTGTTCAATCCCCTGCGCTTGCAGTATTCCAGAATTGCATTTGAAGTTATCTGATTCAGAACCACAGTTTCAATTCCCTTTTTAGCTGTTTCAGGTTCCAGAGTTGCCTCTCTGTCTGTAAATACTATTACTTTAGAAGCAGTTTCTTCAGTGAGAGGAGGAAATTGGATTAGAGAACTAGGATTAGTAGCTGTTATAATCTTAAGGGGTTGATTAGCACCAGGTTCATGAGATGCAGGTATTGAGAACTTCTCAGTCAACGAGGCAGAAAGTATAATTGCATCATATTCTTGCAACAACTGCGAGTAGTATCCACCAGACTCCGTAACTCCTTCTCCAAGTTGGTCCAGAAGGTGGCCATTAACTGAGAGAGAATACCTGGAAATCAGTTTAATTAGACTAGTTTCACATGTTATCACTCAAGAGCAGTGGTTAAAATGTTAAACCGAGCAAGTAAATTTGAACCCACAAACTTAGAATTTATTGAACAATTGCTACATGTGTCAATACATATGCCAGATTCATGATAAAAAAAAAAATGTTTACCTTACTGTAACAAAAGGTTTCCCTGTTAACATTTGATGAATAAACGCCTCATTAAGCTGCTTGCATGATTGTTCTTCTATGCCCACAGTCACGTCAATTCCAGCGTCTCTCAGCCTATCTAACCCTTTTGAATCTACAATTGGGTTTGGATCCACCATTCCAACCACCACTCTTTTCACTTTAGCTTTAATCATAGCTTCAGTACATGGTGGAGTTCTTCCATAGTGATTACACGGTTCCAAGCTCACATATGCTGTAGCATTCTCAGCCAAGTCCCCAGCATCTCTCAGAGCAAATACCTGCAAGTTTCACCTCCTGATTCAAATTCTTCAGGAAAAGTCTCTTAAACAGACCACGCCGATTGAAAGCTTATATACAGCACCATTTAGCTGAAACCGTAATAGTTCCACAAACACACAAGTAAATCCAAGACGTATACTGGATAGCATTTGAGAAGAATTTAATTAATGAGGAAAAAAAAAATTAATATATATATATATATATATATGCCAAAGTGGAATACATAAAACCAAAGCCTTCTTTAAATTTTCTAGAACATAATATGAAACTGCCAAGGGCCGAAGTGGCTATATTTTAAATAGAAAACAAAATATTGGTATTAACACTAGCGGTTACTGGAAACACAGTAAACAAAAATATCAATTCAACTGACAAATTCAGATATTTGACTCAAAAAGTTAAGCATTTTCCCCGATTACTCAATTTTCTCAGAAAAATAAATAAAGAAACCAAGTGAATCAAAATATGTAAACCTCGCATGAAAAATCCAAAACAAACAAACAAAAACTTGCCAAAAAAAACTGGGTTACCTCAGCATGAGGTTGGCCAGCTTTAGGATGAAACCCTTCACCAACAATCTTTCCATCTTGAACAATCACACAACCAACCATTGGGTTGGGACTTGTACACCCGATTGCCTTTCTCGCCAGCTCAACGCATCTCCTCATATAAAAGGCATCCTCATTATCTTGAACCACTCCACAGCTGACACGAATTGAATCACCATATTTTCTCAAACAAGTAAGTGATCTGGATACTGTTGTGAGTGAATTACAAAACCCAGCTTTTGAACTGGGATTCAAAACAAGTTTGGTGGGGTGGTGTATTGAGGATAAAGCCGAGTAAGAAATAAGAGGGGACAAAGAGTGTGGAATAAGAATGTGATTTGGAAGTGAAAGTCTTTGAATTTGCATTTCCGGAGAAATCTAAATTCTACAAACAGAATGCAGAAAGCAGACACTGTCACTGAGCCTTTTTTAACAAAAAGCCTTTTTTTTTCTTTGATTTTTTAACTCAAAAAAAAACAAAACAAAACAGCCTTTTGTTAAAAAATATGTCTGAGCCCAAAAACACAGCCGAGCCTTTAGTTTAAAATGTCTGAACCCAAAAAAAACAAAGTCAACCCCAAGCCTTTTATTAAGATATGTCTGAGCCCGGGTTCGAACCGGGGACCTCTAGTGTGTGAGACTAGCGTGATAACCAACTACACCACCCAGACGACGTGTTATAGGCACCTGTATCTATAATATATAATTATTTAATTTTTGTTACCTATGACTAGACAATGACTATGGTGAAGTGCTAATAGTTCATACGAGCATATTTGTAACCAATGTTCTGAAAACCGGACCGGACAATGACCCGTTCAAGGGTCCGGTTTCTGGTTTGACCGGTTGGATCGGTCGGTTGGACCGTAATTTGTAAAATTACATTTTAGTCCCTAAAAGTTTAAAATTCATCAAAAACACCCCTTAATACTCCCTTAAGGTTTGAAATCTATCTAAAACACCCCTGTCATGCGAAGATTCTGGTGAGTGGTGACGGCAGCGACGATCGACGGCCAATCGAAGCTGGAATCTTGGGGCTTTTGATGTGTAGGTGCCGGCGACTCTGATGATGGTGCCAAGGAGTTCCATCGGCGCCGGAAATCGCCGGAATCAACAAAATAACTCTGACGGTCGCGTGAAGTTTCGGTGGACGGCGAGCGACGATGGCTGGACGACGGCCACTGAAAATGGCAGGGTTTTGTAGTGGAGATGCCGTCAAGTCTAATGGCGGTGATTTCTCCCTCGATCGGTGCCAGAATCCGGCGGGATTCAACCGCGATTCGGCATTATTCTGGCGGTCCAACCGCGGTCCAATCTGGTTTAAATGCAAATAACGGTTTTTTACTTATTTTGGATCGGAAATGCCGTCGGTCACCGGTCGAACCGGTCTGACCGGACGGTCTAGTCCGGTTTTCAGAACCTTGTTTGTAACTTGCAAGGTTCTTCAGCATATGGTGGAATTAGTCAGAATCTGACAAATGTGGGTGAAAATAATGTTTTTGTCAATCCTTAAATTTTTTTCTGTTGTTGTGAATATTTAGTTAAATTAAAAACTTTAGAGGGTTTAAAAATAATTAAATAGAATAGAATTAAATTTTGAGTATATGTAAATAAATATATATTTTAGATAAGATAGGACAGAAATAATAAAATAAGGAGACGTGCAAAACCAAACTAAAATATTTAATTATGATGGTTAAAAAAATGAAAGTACCTTTGCTTCCGCACGCACACATTTATTATCTTCATCCCAGGAAAATATTGTACTTATCTTTGGAAAAAGTGGTGGTGATGGATTGGAAATATGAAGTAATAATCCTCATGGCAAAAGTTGGTAAATCTCCCGGTTTCATCCATAACCATAAGTTAAGGCAACTGGATTTCTTTCTCATCAAAGGAATTTAAAGTCTCGTTCAATCGATGAGATAATGATGTTAAGTGGTCAATTTTTTCATACCTTTCTTTTTCTGTCATAATAACGCCACTTTAAGTGGTCAATTTTGTCTACATATTAATTCATACCCAGAATGTGGGATAACATCTAACTTACTTTGTGAGCCATTATACATACACACGAAAATTTTCAACAATTGTTAAAAAAAATAGTTAAGGGATCTTTATTTATATTAAATTTTTTATACACTTTAATGAAGAAAAGTGGGTATACATTTTATATAATGTATTGCAGTTATATTTGTATGTAGTTGCCTGCTAGATAAAACTGTTATAAAAAGCAATAATGCAGGAACATTTACATTCATTGATTTTGTTTCCTCTTAATTTTTTTTTTTTTTTTTTTTTTGTTAATAGGAAAATAAGGTGATGAATTGGAAACCCTAATTTTGTATTACTTAGGGTATCTCCAACCCACGCCAAAATGGTGTAAAAAATACCAAATTACTCCAATCCACGCCAAACACTGCACCATTTTGGTGCAGTGCTGTAGCACAAATAAAAAATATATATATTTTTTTTAATTTTGGTTTTTTGTTTTTTGTTTTTAATTTTGTTAAGTTAATTTGAGTATTAAATTTTACACCCAAAATCACACTAAATTTGATTATTATTTATAATAATAAATTTATAATAATGATATAATTTAAAAAATAATTAAAAATTAAAAATAGAACTTTATTCAATGTAAATATTAAACTACAATAACTCAAAATAAAAATTAAATTACTATCAATATGGAATTTTACCTTTGTGTTGTTGTTGTTTTTTGTTGTATCATTTTATATTAGATGTAATGTTTTTCTATAATGTTTTTTTATATTAAATGTAATGTTTATTTGATTAAATAAATACTTAATTCTATTAAATTAGTATAATTTTTAAAATAATTATTATTTAATAAAAATATCATTCCCAATATTTAATAATATATACAAAAATAATGAGTGAAATAGATTAATTGTTGATTATTACAATAAAAGAAAAAAAGAATATTCTAAAGAATATTTTTTTTGATGTAATATTTGATGTTGTAGATTGGAGATAGAATAGTATTTTACACTAAAATTTACACCAATATAATATAATTTTACACCAAATTAGTGCAATGAGTTGGAGATGGTCTTACCTCATTCTTTTAATTTACCTTTTAGAATCGGAGGATTACATTTATTTTCACCGGACTAGAATGTTCTTGAATCTTAACTCTACGAAAGCGATAGACGAAATATTTAGAGTTTTAAACTAATACGAAGCAGCTGTTTTTTGACCCCGATAAACCAATAGGAAGCAGCTGTTTTTTGACCCCGATTAGTCCGTTGTGTTCACATTAGAACATAATAATATATGATTTCTGATATTTAAAGAATCTGGGTCCATTTAACTTACGAAACAAAAATTGCTCACTCACCAACTTATGAATCTCCTGGATTATAAATAACTTCCTCTTCTCCCTACAGTTGCCTTGTGGTGCTGTTTTTAGTTCTTTCTTTCTCTCCTACTCGAAGAGGGACATACAGATTCCAGAGTTTAAAAATAAAAATGGCTAACATCAAGGTTGCCACCCTCTTCATGATACTACTCCTCGGACTCTTATCAACACTAACCTACGCCGCTCGTCCACAACCAGCTTTCCCCAGCGCTTCTCCTGCAAAAGCACTAGTGGTAAGTTTATTTTTGATGTTTATATTCTGCAGAAATAAATTTATCCTTACTGTGTTGATTTATATATGTTTATGGGGTTTTGATAGGATAACGTTGCGGAAAAAGACTGCCAAGGAGGTTCAGATGAAGAGTGCTTGATGAGAAGAACTCTTGTTGTTCATACTGATCACATCAATACCCAGAACGCTTTCCCCAACGCTTCTCCTGAAAAAACACAAGTGGTAAGTTGATTTTTGATGTTTATATTATGCAGAAATAAATTTATCCTTACTGTGTTGATTTATATATGTTTATGGGGTTTTGATAGGATAATGTTGCGGAAGAAGACTGCCAAGGAGGTTCAGATGAAGAGTGCTTGATGAGAAGAACTCTTGTTGTTCATACTGATCACATCAATACCCAGAACGCTTTCCCCAACGCTTCTCCTGAAAAAACACAAGTGGTAAGTTGATTTTTGATGTTTATATTCTGCAGAAATAAATTTATCCTTACTGTGTTGATTTTTATACGTTTATGGGGTTTTGATAGGATAATGTTGCGGAAGAAGACTGCCAAGGAGGTTCAGATGAAGAGTGCTTGATGAGAAGAACTCTTGTTGTTCATACTGATTACATCAATGCCCAGAACACTTTCCCCAACGCTTCTCCTGCAAAAACACAAGTGGTAAGTTGATTTTTGATGTTTATATTCTGCAGAAATAAATTTATCCTTACTGTGTTGATTTAGATATGTTTATGGGGTTTTGATAGGATAATGTTGCGGAAGAAGACTGCCAAGGAGGTTCAGATGAAGAGTGCTTGATGAGAAGAACTCTTGTTGCTCATACTGATCACATCAATACCCAGAACGCTTTCCCCAACGCTTCTCCTGCAAAAACACAAGTGGTAAATCGAGACAAAGAGTACGGAGAAAGCAAAGCCAAGATTTCTGGAAGCGTATCAAAAACAGCTCCGTCGGAAAGTTACAGTGATCAACATCCTAAATATCATCATCGGGGCCATTTTGCAAATTATTCTCGAGAAGGCCATAACTGAACTTGTATTTGAACTTTGTTTAAATGTCATGTTGTGATTTAACCTAATTGGCAACTTAATATAATTGAATAGACCCTGAGTTTTAAAGTTGCCCCCCTTATAAATATAGTTCAAGTTCTCATCTTCTTGTCTTTGCTGTGAAATTTCAGTAACCTTTTTTTACTTTCACTTTTTACTTTTGTTAATCCATTTGGCGGGGTGCGATTCGGCCTGTTGCAACCGCCGTTTTCTTCTCCACCGTCTAACCCTCACCAGCCCCTACAATCCACCCCTACCTACCGCCATGTTCTTCACAAGTCCCTAGAGCCCCAGCCCACTAGTCTCTATATTTTTTGCAGCAGCCAGACCCGATCCCAATCCCCCTTTCACGTTTCCGTTTTGGGTGTTGTAATGGTTGATATTGGTATTCATTTGCAGTGGCTTTTTGTGTTGATTTTGGTAAAGAGGGATTGTTTAAAAGCTTTATGGTCGGATCTTTGGTGATGCTTTTTGTGTGTTGATTTTGGCAAGGGTGGTGATTGGGTTAAGAAGATTAATGGGTGTGATTTTGTTGGTGCTTTTCTGTTGGTTTAGGTATAGGTGATGATGTTGTGTGTTGATTTGGATAAAGATGGAGATTTTGTGTGAGAAATTGATGGCGGGAGGACGGTGGTGTTCAAAATCTGAGTTTAAAAGCTGACTTTAGTTTTTTTTTTTTTTCCTTAAACGGATCATTATTTTCTTTTTTATTTTCTATAAACTGCTAACTTTCTTCCTGAGGTTCAAAGTGCGTGTTAATGTAGAATGGAATTAAAATTTTCTGAAACGGGTTGTCTTCTTTCTTCTTTCCATTTTTTTTTTTTTCATTCTAATTTAATTTATCCTTTTTACAAAGGGGCAATCTGGTCTGTTCCCCTTTTATCTAATTTCAGGAGTATATCGGGGATTTCTCCACTCTGGCATTTTCAGGAGCTAAAAGTTATAAACTCTATCTCACATCAGGGCATTGTTGTTATTCTAAATAATAATAGTAATTTTTTTTTTTTTTTTTTTTGGTAATTATAAAAATTGAAGATAGGAGATATAAATGGCTAATTCTTAAGTTGGTGAAGGTAATTGTTACATGTTTGTAATTTAGGGGTGTAAATAATATTAAGTATTATCTCTATAATACTTATATAATCGCCAGCAAAATTGAGAAAGAAAGCATCTCTCAGAGCAAATACCTGCAAGTTTCACCTCCTGGCTCAAATTCTTCAGCAACAGTTTCTTAAACAAATCATGCCGATTGAAAGCAACATTTAGCTGAAACCGTAATAGTTTCACAAGCACATGAGTAAATCCAAGACTTATACTGGATAGCATTTGAAAAGTATTTTCTTAACGAGGAAAAAAAAAAATTAAAAAGCAAAGCCGCCTTCAAATTTTATAGAACATAATATGAAACTGCCAAAGACTGAAGTGGGAACACAATACAAACCCAGCTTTTGAACTGGGATTCAAAATAAGTCTGGTGGGGTGGTGTATTGAGGATAAAGACGAGTAAAAATTAAGAGGAGACAAAGTGGGTAGAATAAGAATGTGATTTGTAAGTGAAAGTCTTTGAATTTGCATTTTGCCGACAAATGCAAATTTAACACATTGGGATTCACTAACAAAACTTGATGGAAAATGGGTATTTGTCATTCTCAAACTTTTTGGACATTAATTTGTCTTTATAACAAACTATGGATAGGTGCATACCGATCGGCCATAAGATATTTCAAAAGTCTATTTTGGTTATGTATCAAATTAGTGAATAACCATAAAAGCTCGAGCAAGTCTACGTTGTGCGGCTGGTTGTGTTCTTTTGGTTCTCTCTTTGGGCTTCTGGTTGGTAGGAATCTTGTGTTGCTCTGTTGCCGCTTATGTCCCCTTTTTTTCAGGTACTAGGATGGCTTCCTTCATAGAAGAATTTCTGTTAAATATTCAATATTTATAGCATTATATAGTTAAATGATTACATAATTACATAATTAGTTATGAATTTATAACATTACATTATAAACATTAGTAATTTACTAATTTACTATATTATTACATTACTTAATTAAACGATTAAAAATTTAATTAATTATAACATTACTTTATATATTTGTAATATGATTACTTAATCAATTATAACATTCCATTATAAACATTATTACAATACTTAATTAAATGATTGACAATTCAAGTGTTACTTAGAGATTACAGGTTATGAGTTACATTGGACACAAATGAATGAATAATGAAAATTTGTTAGGGGTGTATTTGTAAACTTATAAGGTGTTTTTGTTATTTTTTAAACTAATAAGGGGGTAATTGATTTTTTACAGGGTACCCTGGAAAGGAACGGGAACCTGCATTTTAGGTTCCAGTTCCTTGAATTGAAGAACCTGCACTGTGCAGTTCCAGTTTCGATTCCTTTTTTGGGGAACATGTACTGTGCGGTTCTGGTTTCGATTCTCTCAAAAAATGCAGGGTATCTGGAACCGTTCACCCCTATTCAATAATGAAAGAAAGAAAAGTTGGAATTGGTCTTGTCAAATTAGGTAACAAAAAGCAAATCTCAATAATCCTATTAAAAGAGTATTCAGAAAAGTTATTAAATTTCAAAGTTAACAGAAAAGGTGATATCAAATAGACTGAACCGTTCTCCAAATGTTTGCACATCACTATTTAAAACACTCAAATTGACACGAGACTTAATCAAAGGAGCAGCACCGGAAGCTTATCAAAAAAACAAATCAAAAGTCATATATTTAGTCCTGAAACGGAAAAGAAAGAGATATAACGGAACATCACATTTTACCCTCGGATTTGATGCAATGGAAGACTTAATGGTCTTTGCTTCAACCTCTGTACCACAACACTTGACTAGATAAACTTCATTAAATGCTCCCTGCAGATGCTTCACAATTTAAATAGAAGTACAAATATGAAAAACAACATAAAGATGTCGTGAGTTCCATTTGCTAAGATGTGGGATATCAAAATGGTTTTATGGTGCCCTCACTTGATATTTCCCTGAAAAAAATTAAAATAAGAAATTACTCGTCCAATAAGCTTTGCTTCTTCCAAGTACACTTCGGTGTGATCAATTTCAGAGCACAGGCTCTGCAACTCAAGCCAAAACTATCTCACACAAAATGGCACAAGGGTTTCAATTAGATAAATACTAATAAATCAAATTAGTCCATGAGCCTAAAAGCAACAGTTTACTGTTATATTACTAAAGGCACATCTTAAGAAAGACCAGGCTTAGTGTCCTCAAAATACAAGAATCTGACTATTCTAATGCTTGCATAAAGTAGGAAATATTACATACATGCATCTTCTGTGACACATATTCACATAAGAGGACAAGTATCTTACTTATAAACATAAGGTCAATGAATCAAAATCAGTTTTGAAATTGAGTTAATAGACAATGTTTCCTTAGAAATTGCAGATATTAACTTATTATATGAGGTTGATTGATAATTCAACACAAAACAGAACTTGGTAAATCTTGCAATTTTATGTTTGAACAATTAATTAGGTTTTCTTTTGATTAACCCATAACAGAATTGAATGAAATTTTACAGGATAGATAATTAGCTTTCTTTGGATCTTTGTCATCTATGGTAAATTTCGACCAAGTGATTTTTTTTTTTTTTTTGTTTTCCAAAAGCCGAGCAAAATCAACACATAGATTTCAGGTACAAACTTAAACAGATTAAAGGCAGTGATGGAGGTTTGAATTCTTCCATAATCAAAGGATTTCGAATTGCAAAAACCATACAGAATTTTGTCTGAGTGAACCAAAGCGTCATAAGTAGTAATTAATAATGGTGAATCATTCAAATGCTTCGGAGTCCACAAGGTCAATGTTTGTCTTATTTGTTTGAAATTTGAAACAGTAATGAGATAAGTATCGTTGCCTTGATTTCTCTATTAACAAACATCGAAATTAGGGTTAGCGCTATGGTTAATTTCCTGTTTGACACCTGGGTAAACGAGAGAAAACGAGATTAGGGTCACCCTTGAAACATCCGTAATGAAAACCGCATATTGGACACCAAACCAATCACTCTTAATCTGCCATGCAAAGCATGAGTTCAATATAAATGAATTGCCAACAGATAACAAAAGATAAATTTGTGCTTTAAAGTTACCCCATAGACCATAACAGCAAAGGAGAACATATCAACTTTCTTCCCATATGATTCTCGACGATAAACCCCAGGTGCAATGTAACAATCTGTCACATGTTATACAGCTTTAAGCAACCATTTAAATTTAAAAATTGTATAAAACTTCCCTTCTATATCCCAACGCTCTGTCTGCGATTCACAGCAAGGAACAAACACTCATATGTTTCTAGAATCTAGGCACAAAGCACTTCACTAGCTGTACGCTACCATTTTATTCCTCTCTCGCACACTAAAAACACACAAATAGAAAATTTTCAAATTAAAAAAAAAAAAAAAAAAAAAGCCTCCATAAATCAAAATCCAACTGATTCGTTCTTCTACTCTGTTTGAATGATCCACAAAAAACTCTAAATATCTCACGTTAATACGACTCAAAAGAGTACTGAAATTGATAGAGAGGACTTAAGAAGATGGAGTCAGATGTGTAGCAAATGGCACATACACCATCAGTTGGAGATCAGCACAAGTAAACAAATAAGGCNTCAAAACAAGTTTGGTGGGGTGGTGTATTGAGGATAAAGCCGAGTAAGAAATAAGAGGGGACAAAGAGTGTGGAATAAGAATGTGATTTGGAAGTGAAAGTCTTTGAATTTGCATTTCCGGAGAAATCTAAATTCTACAAACAGAATGCAGAAAGCAGACACTGTCACTGAGCCTTTTTTAACAAAAAGCCTTTTTTTTTCTTTGATTTTTTAACTCAAAAAAAAACAAAACAAAACAGCCTTTTGTTAAAAAATATGTCTGAGCCCAAAAACACAGCCGAGACTTTAGTTTAAAATGTCTGAACCCAAAAAATTATGTCGACCCCTAGCTTTTTATTAAAATATGTCTGAGCCCGGGTTCGAACCGGGGACCTCTAGTGTGTGAGACTAGCGTGATAACCAACTACACCACCCAGACGATGTACCATACATTTCTTAGCCAAACAATGACTATGCTGAAGTAGTTCATGGTTCATACGAGCATATTTATAACTTGTAAGGTTCTTGGACAAAATCCGCGAAATCAAACTTGAGGTAATCATAATTAAAATTACAGTATAACACCCACTCTGGAGTCTGGAGCATAGCATAGCAGGCCCAACTTTTTTATTATGATGTAGCAACTCCTCTTCTGCACCCTTTTGTCTCGCTCACTCCTACCAACCCAAAATGATAATTCTCAAAAGATTATTATAAGTCATACAATAATGTTTTACTTATAACTGAATCATATGAATAAACAAAAATTACATAAAATTTATGTAAAATGACTATTCTATTCTTTATTTTTTGTCTATTTATATGATTAAATTATAAGTATAACATTAATCTATAATAAAGTTTCAATCTTCTTTGAAATATAATTTGAAGTAAATAGAAACCACAAAATATATATATATTTTTTTAAAAAAGCCTTTTATTTAAAAATATGTCTGAGCCTAAAAACACAGCCGAGCCATTAGTTTAAAAGGTCTGAACCCAAAAAACAAATTCAAGCCCAAGCCTTTTATTAAAATATGTATGAACCCCGATTAGAATCGGGGACCTCTAGTGAGTGAGTGAGACTATAGTGATAAGTGATAACCAATTAGTATTTAAATTTTTGAATTAATAATAATAAAAGAAAGATTTGAAATTGATAGAGAGAGATGTGTAGCAAATGGCACATAAGATTTTATACACCATCAGTTGGAGATCAGCACAAGTAAACAAATAAGGGAAGCCATTCTTTTCCTGAAAGTGTGACGTGCTGGGAATCCTAGTGTCAAACTGTCCATGTATTAAATAATAAATACAGAAATATTACAAATGCAAAGAATCATTTGAAAAAGAACAGCCCAAGCTCAACTAGCTACACAAAAAGTAGATCGAAATCGGATGTCAATCTGGAATCCCCCATATTTTTTGTACAAACTTTGTGATTGATCTTCTTCAAGATATTGTTCACTGTAGGTAAAAAGAAAGTACATCCGACAAAAGTTAAAATTGAGAAAGAAAACTACACGTGCAAAGGGGAGACATACAATAGTAATACAATCAATTAAAATGAAAAGGCATCTGCTGAAAATATGTTTGTTACTATTCAATTTGTTTTATAAGATGATACAACTACAGCACGATGGATTGGATTTCTTCTTTTCCAAAATTTCTTGGATAACCTCTAGCCGTGAGATTATTTCTTCAAATGTTGGTCGACAATCTGGATTCTTGTGCCAGCAATCCTGGAGAAGCCTAATTTAAACAATGGCAGTTTAGAACAAAATTAATCATGTTAAATACAAGTTCTCATTGAAAGTTATCAACAAAGGAATCTAGCATGATAATTAAAATCTACATCCCAAAGTTGGTTTTTTGAGTTGATAAATTGTAATGATATTGGAAATGCTATCATTAATCAACTCCATCTTGTATTACTGATAACTGTCTCTCAAACCAGATTATGCAGGCTATGCCTTGACAGTTGTGCTTGGAAATCAATGTTTTGGAGGTATTGCGGTCATAAACCAACTCGATCGGGCTCCATGTCTCTTTCACAATTCTTATAAGGCACAACTCTACAGTGCCATATGCAATAACTGTTTATATTAAATTTTGTTAACAGTTTCAAGTAACTTATCTTAGAGAACTTACGCCTTGATTGGTTCAGGGTATAAAGTTGATGAGAGAGGCGGTCTGGAATCTTCATAAGCTCGCTTATCGGCAATCTGTATTCCAGTTTCTGCTGTATTAGTTGGTCCCCCTTGAAACATCTGCAATGGAAAACAAACCCACAACAACCACATATTAAATGCCAAACCAATCACAGTTAATCTGCCATGCATAATGAGAAACTAGCTAGATAAGTTTATCTGCTTGATTAATTGGAAACGAGTTCGATATTATAAATGAGTTCCAACAGATAAGTTACCTCATAGACAATTACTGCAAAGGAGAACACATCAACACTCTTCCCATATGATTCTCGACGATAAACCTCAGGTGCCATGTAACGATCTGGCAGATATTATACAGCTCTAAGCAACCATTTAAATTGAAAAATTGCATAAAATTTCAATGAATTAAGAATATTTACATGAACCCGTTTCTCCAGTCATTTTGTAACCATATGAATCTTTTTCTTGCGCAATTTTGCTTAATCCAAAGTCTGTCACCTTGAGGCGCCCTGCTTCACCTTGTAACACATTGCTGTGATTCCCAAAAAGAGAGGAATGTGAGAAAACTTAGTGAATCCAGAACTTGCTGAACCCACATCCAAAGTCAAAGGCTTGGTTGAAATTTTTTAATGATCTGACATACAGAATATTTCAAACTTAAATGCTTTCAACGTGCCATTGACAGAAAGATATAAACTGCAATACCTTGGTGTCAAATCGCGGTGTATTATAGCATGTGGTTTATGCTGATGGAGATAGTTCATACCTCTACAAGATTTTGAAAAAAATCAATCCATCATAGGAATTAATAACAGGTTACATGTATATGGATTACACAAAAGCAAAGTAGAGCCAGCAACAACTAATATGACATATACCAAGCATGTCAAGTAAAATTATGAATCACTGAAAATTCAACATTTAATTAAGCAAACTGAACACAATCAGAGACAACATTTCAGAATTTTCCTTTCTTACTACTTGTTAGACCCCCATACGTAAGGTCTATGAGTCCAAGGGCAAGGGAAGGAAGAGGGGCAAGAGTACAATAAGTGAGAGTCCAGTAGAGGATGTTGACGGTGCAAGGAGGGGGATTAGGCAGGGAAATCTGTTGTGAAAAGGGACACGTACAAGGGAAGTTTGTTATAGAAAAGGACACTGGCTGACAGTTTGTTGAAGAATTGACTATTTAAGAAGATGAAAGTAAGGAGGGAGGATATCTGGAAATATATCATTGCGGTTTAGGAGGTCCCCAGCTCCTCGAATTGCTGGGAATCTGTTGATCTTTCTTTCTTGTAGTTGTGGTGGTTTTCCTATCTTAGCTTCCATTAATATAAACTTCCATTTCTTCATTTGTGCAATTCCTGTGTTTGTGTGCTGTGTGTGCATTGCTGTGGTTTATTTACAGGGAGTTCCATCACTACTATAAGAAATCATTATGATTTTACATAAATCAAGACCAGTATAGTATGTTGAATTAACGAAAGGCCATATTTTCAAGAAATGAAATACAACAGACTTAATGTTGATTTAAAAGTACAATAAATAAAAATAAAGTAAATAAAGATGATATATTCAACAGTTGCATAAAACCAAGAGGATGAGAATTAAAAAAAAAAAAAAAAAAAAAAATCATACAGTATTCTTATCATCCATAAATTTCCACAATTCTTTAATTTTAATTTTTTTATTTAACATGATGATGCGCACACCAGGCCATGCATCATGTTTTCACATTCAAATTCATATGACATGGTTTTCATGTTAGATTATCCATGCATCGTTCAGGCCATTTATCATGTTTTGATAGACAGGATAAGTCATCAATATCTTATCAATAAAGTTGATGCTAAAGTCAAAGCTTCTGCCAATAAACTTCAGGATAAATGTTGGGAAAATGTACCTTGCAATATCTAAAGAATAAGAAACGCTGTTGGTGGATCTATTCTTCCTCTCTTTTTTAATATATCATGCAAACTTCCCTAGCACACTCAGAAGAAAGAGAAATCAGGCACTTGCAAAATATATATACTATAAAACATGATTTAAAATGCAAAACTCACATTGCAAGAGATACTCTGTAAGGAAGATCAAGCGCTGAGAACGCTTTAGGACACCAAGGAATTGCACTATATTAGGGTGGCGCAATGTTTGCCACAAACCCAATTCCTTCATGAAAGAAACTCCTGTTAAAAATTCAGGCCCAGAGAAGAAAGTTAAAACTTAACTATCCTGTCAAATTAGGTAACCATAGTTCAAATTCACAATCACTGATCTTAGTAGAAGATATAAACACCAATTTTATATTCTCAAAGTTGTTATTACTGAAAAGGTAATGTCGAACAGATTTACATTTTGTATACATACTATTCTGACACTCTAATTCACATGAACAAAAACATAGATCGGACCTCTACGTTCAATAAATGCTATTAGCACCCAAAAAAAATATCTAGAAGTCAATTTCCAAGTATGCTGAAATAACAAATATTAAGAATTCCAAAAAATAAAAAAATTTAACTGCATTTTCCTCCAAGAAATGAGGATGACTGAGAATTTATTATATTTCTATCACATATCTGCCTCTTCCTCAAAGCAAACTTTTAATAAAAATCATAACAATGAAGAAGTAATATGCTATTGCAAGCTTTATTCTCCTTCCTTTAAGTGGGCGAACAGCCAAAAGTAGTTCCACCAGCTGGATTTTAATCAGAAGAGCAGCTGAGAAGGTTTAATAGAAAAAAACAAAAAAAGCGGCATGTATTACACAGAAAAGAAAGTTAGAAAGAGACAAGGAGAGAGTGAGAAGTAGAGGAAGTAAAGGAATTCGTTAAATTATTATAAAAATGAAACTCACCTCACCCTTGAGTTTGATGCAATGGAAGACCGAATAGTTTTTGCAGCAACTTCTGTGCCACGCCACTTGACTAGATAAACTTCACCATATGCTCCCTGCAATTCTTCACAATTTAGTTATGGGTGAAGTATAACCAACAATATAGAAAGTTAAGAGAATTATGATTGCTCTGATGAGGCACTATCAAAAAAAGTTTAAGATGCCCTCACTTGATATCTGCGATAGAAATTAAAATAAGAAATTACTTGTCCAATAAGTATCGCTTCATCCATGTCCACTTCAGTGTGATGAATTTCATAGCAAGGAGTCTGGGAGTCAAGCCCCACCTGTCTCAAGAAAAAATGGAAAAGGGATTTAAATTAGTCCTGTGAACCTTGCAAAATAGTTGTTTCCACTGATGTTCTCACATAGTGACTAAGGCATGCAAAAATGCCTATGTAACCTTTTCTACACTGAACATAATATGTTTCAGCAGAGGAAAAGTGAAAAATCGTTCTTCTACAAAATTTGAAGTATTAAACAGAAAAAGAAAGAAAATCATCAGAAGATGTGAGGATGGCCCATCATGGCGGGGTTAACAAACTAATCACTGATGAAAAGCATCTTATGGGCTATACATAAAACATAGAATGGTGTTTTTGGCAAAAATACATTACAAAGTTTATGGTGAGCTAGCAAAACAAACAGGTGGGGCAAAAGAATGATTTTCTTCAGACAGTATAATAAACATAAATTTATACACAACTGCATATGCATTGATAAAAATAAGTACCGGATCTATTCCACCTTTAGCTTCCAGTATCTTGCAAATCACCTCGTGACCAAAGCTGTGGGCATCTGACAGTGGCTGAAAAAATAATTATATCAATTTTAAACCTCCAATAAAATTTTATCTGGTGAATGGTAACTTGCATTTCTATTCTGAAGGTTTGCAGCTGAAATGCAGCCAATCCCATTTTAGCCATTAACAACTTGAGTTACGGCCAGGATTGGAAAATACCAAGATCACACATAAAGTCTAGGACATCAAAGAGGTGAAAGAAAGATATGAATTGAAACATACAGTGCGACCCCAGCGATCTAAAGAGTTGACATCTGCTCCTGTCTCAAGAAGTAAAAGAACAATTTCAGCCCGTCCTTCACTTGATGCTAAATGAAGAGCTGTTCTCTTGTCATAGTCGGCTAGATTGGGTTCAACCCCTTTCTCTAACTCCTGTAACACCCCTGCTCTATCTCCCTTACTTGAACAATAAAGCAGCCGATATGGACCTTCGGAGTCAAGCATTTGCGGCTGCATCCTCTGGTAAATATTATGCATCAATAACGAAAATATATGATCATATCAACACCAACCAAAAGACAAATATTAAGAAAGACTCTAATAGTTTAGTGTCGACAAAATACAAGTATCTAATGGTTCAAAAGCTCAAAAAAAATTACACCTACGCATTTTTGTGAGATTCATATTCAATTAAAGGACACAATAAGAGGGCAAGAATCTTACTTATAACCACAAAGTTGATAGACAATTTTACACATATCAGAATCAAATGTAATTTTGCACTTTTGAGTTGAATAAATAATTAGGTTTTCTTTCAATCTTTATCATATATATCGTAAAATTTTCCAGAATTTTTACTTTTTTTTGTGAATTACATTATTTTTTTTTCAATAACCGAACAAAATCAACTTACAGATTAAAATTAGAAGTACATGATAAATTAGACTTTACCTTTGAAGGCGGTGATGGAGGTCTGAATTCTTCCATAATCCAATAACCGAAATCTTGATTTCGAATGGTAAAAGCAATACTCAATGTCGTTGGAGTTAATCAAAAGCTGAAACTTTGCCATTAAAGCAGTGACAGTTAATAAAGGTGAATAAACCAAACACGTCTTCATCGAGCTCGGAGTCCACGAAGCCAATTTTGTCTTATTTCTCTGAAAGTTGGAAAAATGATGAGATAACTATCATTATCTCGGTTTCTCCGATCAACAAACATTATGATTAGGGTTAATTTGCTGTATGGTTCCTGAAAAAACGAAGGAGAGAAAAGACGAGTTTTCCTCTGACCTACCAAACAGGCTTCCATATGTGATTTCTGAAATATAGAGGGAGAAGTTTTAACTTTTTTTTGAGCGGGCTTAGCCATTATATAAAGCCAAACATATCTGCCTGAAAACGACGCCGATTTAGATATAGCCGTTGTACATAGCCAAACAACGCGGCATTGGATATCTGCGTGAAAACGACGCTTTTTAAATATAAATTTTATATCTTCTTAAAACGACGCTGTTTAACTTTTTTCTTATATCTACCTAAAAGCGGCGCCGTTTAGATATTTGAAAATCATATACAGTATATCCCTTTCTTTTTTCCTGGATGGCCAGGATATAAACATTCTGATACTATTGAATCTTGAACGTGTAAGGTCACATCATAGTTAGGGAACATGTACGCATTAGTAGCATGGGAAAACGTTTGAAAAATAGGGCGTGATGCGCCTCAGTGCGCTATAGTTAATGGTAGGGTGCGCACTTCACCCTCCCCGCGTACCCGTATTCCATCTTTGATCACCTACACAAGCACAAAAGTCAAAAACAAATACAACGACCTTATTTTCTTCGAAAATTTCAAATTTCAAAACCCTAACGTCCAAAATACCCTCCAAAAATCAGAATTGACCTTATTTTCTTCTTCTACCTCAATCCATACATGGCTTTAAACGACCCACCGAAAACACTCGAAACCCGAGTGGACATTAGGGGCGCTGAATGTGGATCCGGAGAATCCGAACCCGAAGAAGAAGACCTAGAGAAGCTGGAGTCAGATGTGAAGCAAATGGCGCAGAAGATTCTAGAATACAGAGCAACACTTCCAGATCAGCTCAAGAACACATTCGCCTCGATTCTTTCATCTCAAAGGCCAGTTTTGCCCGGGTTTGAGTCTGGGTTAGAGCCTGGACCCTCCAGAGACCATAACACTGGTTCGTTTTCTTTCTAGGGTTTATATTTCTGAAAGTGTGAAACTCAATTTAAGTGTTTGTTATGTGAGTATACGAGTAGCTAGTGTTTTTCTCTGAAATCGAATTTTAATATGCTTAGTTGCTGAGAAAATTTAGTATTTTTTCGTGTTCTGTGGTGATTAGGATGTGGAGCTGAGTTGAGTTGTTTTCCCTATTTTGGATTTGTATATGAATTTTTATGTTCTGTGCATACGCCTTAGACAGAAGTAAGACCGGTTGATTTTCCTTTTATTCTATGGAATTTTAAGTGGGAAGTCATTGTCCCACCTGCTTTTAGGGAATGCTTGCATTTGTGCATCTTTGTTAGCCACAAACTGGAGTTGTGAAATTGTTTCGTATAAGTAAAATGTGATGGGTTGAATGTTAATGCAATTAACCGACTCAAGATACATAGTTTCAAGATTGATTAATGTCAATTAATTTCAACTAAACGAGAGATGCTTTCTATGTATTATGGTCAGATGGGCATGTTTTGACTTTGTATTGTTTTTGTAAATACTAACTAGGAGGATCATATACTTATGATTTCTCAAGGTAAGTTCTCTTAATTTCTGCATCTGACATGTGTACTTATGAGTTTGTTAATTGGACATTGAACCCCCCCTCTAACCATTTACAAACTAGAGAGGTTATCATCATTGTCAGGGCTAATCTTCTTTTAGGCCACAACTAGGTGAATGTTGGATAGCCATCAGTGCTTAATACTATTTTTAATGTTTACTTGTTTGTTTTAAGTTGTACTTGGTGAAATATTTAAAATGACATGTCACTAACATGGGAAGGTATTTAGTTTTAGAATGCTTAAGTAACAACTTATGTGGTGGTAGTGGTAGGAGTGACTGTGAACTCTGTTCTTCAATGTGGCAATCTCTCCTTCCTCTCATCTTTAGCTGTAAAAGTTAGCTTTTTCTTCTTCGTTTTTCTGTTCCTTTTCCTCCCCTCTTTTTCCTGTGTAGGAATGAAAATATGGCCTACTTTTGTTTGTTTTCAAAGCTTTAATTGTCTTTCTACAGTTTCAAACTTTTACCTACAGTGATTTAACCTTGACAAATTCACCATTTTACAGATTCAGGAGAACATGTTGAATCAAGTAAGGGGGCAACACTTGTAAAAGAAGAGCAGAAGGCTGCTGAAAAAATACGTTTGCTTAAAGCCAAAATATCCAGTAATGTTGCTGCTATGCCAACAGTTCTGAAGAGGATGAAAGAATGTATTTTTAGAATTGAGGAACTAGATTCATACAATGGAATCATACATCCTGCTTTTAAAAAGAAACGGCCTAGCTGACCAAATCATCTTTAGTAGCTTGATTTTTAGTACTTGGTGTTAGCTCAGAGGGGAATGGCAAGGGTATCTCCAGCGACTGACCATTTTGATTTGTATAATTGAACCGTAGTATCCAGCTTCAGAAAGTGAGGGATCTGCTGAAAGGGTTTGGGAGTTATCTTTGTATTGTAATTATAAAAAGCATCACGTTTGATGTGTAACATAATGTATTGTTGATAGTATGGTACTAGCAGCTCAAATGTCAAATGATGCATTCATTCTGATGAAGATAACTTAGCTACCACAAAGAATGTGATTATTTATCCATTTTGTACTAACTTCGTTTATCTCTTAGACGTATGTTTTAAAACTTAGAAATCCAGATTCCAGTAGTAATATAAATAATCATTCGTAAGCACATCATATCACACCATATCAACTTATTTTTTGGAACTATCTATGTTCTCTTTGTATTTTAATTTCCTTGTCATGCAAGATGCTACAGTGTTACATTTATGTTTTTCGTTCTTCACAGCAAGGAGTATTTTACCATTTCCGAATTGATGAACATCTCCAATGTAGGTTTAAATGGCATGTGCATGGCATAGCTGCCTAGGCTGTTCGGCGGAAATAATCTTGGGCTTGATTTTCGCTGCACCCGCGTCAATCTTACTATGCTTGCCATATCAATTTTGACTGTCAATGAGATTAAAGTTTCTGCGATAGAAGCTGCAATGCATTCCTTGAGATGAAGCCACAAAAACAACTAGCCAATGTCACAGAGTCTTATAATATAAGAATTTCTTTCAAAGGGGCATATATATGCGCCCCATATATAACAATCTTCAGGATACACACAGAAGAGAACTTCAACATAAGCTTCATATAGCTAAACATTTCAATCTAATAACATCATCAGTATCATTCACTTTAGGAATAGAAGTACTCACCATAACCCCTCCAACATTCCCTGCATTGCCAACATCTATTACCACCGTGCTACAGCCTTTCCCTACAGCAAAAATGTTTTTTCCAATAGCAACAAGCTGGCAAGGTGGTCTTGTTAATAGGGCTGATAGCCTCCCAACTGGTGCCCACTCTCTACTCTCTTTGTGCCATGTCATCAATCGTGTTCCTGAACTCTGATCCAACACATAAAGAGTTTCATCTACAACAACTGCAGGACCCTGCCATCCCGAAGCCATGTCAGCATCTGCATGCTTCCAGGTGCAACTTGATGGCTCATAAACTAATGCATAAACCTCTGAAGTTACAACAGATGTTCCACAACGGATATAAATCTTCCCATCCATGACAAAAGAATCTTCAATTTCTGGGACAACGTTTGGATTTGTGTGCAATTTCCAGTTGTCTGTGCAAGGGTCATATACTTCCCAAGAATGTGTGTCACTTGATTTTGAACCTAATCCTCCAATTGAGTATATTTTCTCATCTAGAACTTCACAAGCAAAGTAGCACCTAAATGCATCAAGATTACATAAGATAACTCCAGAATCACTAGAAAAGATGAAAAAAAAAAATGACAATTTTAGGCTAATGAATGTGCATGTGTTTGCATGAACATACGAGATTCAGCCTCTTGTAGATCAGATTCAATGAATACCACACTTTGATGCCACATTTGACAAATTCCATAAAATTTACACAATAAAAAATTTACCAGGTCGATATTCAAAGCAATGTGCAAGTTCATATATATATATATATATATATATATAGAATGCAACAGTTAAGTGGCATTTATAAAAGAAATATCATTAAGTCCTTAGAGATAATATCAGTGAAGCATATTACCTTGCAGTTGACAAGGAAGCAGCATCAGTCCATGAGTTCCTTGAAGAGTCATAGCAATAGACGTCCTTAGTGGCATCCTCAGACCAACCACAGCCACCACATCTGCTCCTGTCTCAAGAAGTAAAAGAACAATTTCAGCCCGTCCTTCACTTGATGCTAAATGAAGAGCTGTTCTCTTGTCATAGTCGGCTAGATTGGGTTCAACCCCTTTCTCTAACTCCTGTAACACCCCTGCTCTATCTCCCTTACTTGAACAATAAAGCAGCCGATATGGACCTTCGGAGTCAAGCATTTGCGGCTGCATCCTCTGGTAAATATTATGCATCAATAACGAAAATATATGATCATATCAACACCAACCTAAAGACAAATAATAGAAAGACTCTAATAGTTTAGTGTCGACAAATACAGTATCTAATGGTTCAAAAGCTCAAAAAAAATTACACCTACGCATTTTTGTGAGATTCATATTCAATTAAAGGACACAATAAGAGGGCAAGAATCTACTTATAACCATAAAGTCGATAGACAATTTACACTTATCAGAATCAAATGTAATTTTGCACTTTTGAGTTGAATAAAATTAGGTTTCTTTCAATCTATATATATCGCAAAATTTTCCAGAATTTTTACTTGTTTTTGTGAATTACATTATTTTTTCAACAACCGAACAAATTCAACTTACAGATTAAATTAGAAGTACATGATAAATTAGACTTTACTTGAAGGCGGTGATGGAGGTCTGAATTCTTCCATAATCCAATAACCGAAATCTGATTTCAAATGGTAAAAGCAATACTCAATGTCGTTGGAGTTAATCAAAAGCTGAAACTTTGCCATTAAAGCAGTGACAATTAATAAAGGTGAATAAACCAAACACGTCTTCATCGAGCGGAGTAAACGAAGCCAATTTTGTCTTATTTCTCTGAAAGTGGAAAAATGATGAGATAACTATCATTACCTCGGTTCTCCGATCAACAACTATGATTAGGGTTAATTTGCTGTATGGTTCCTGAAAAAACGAAGAGAGAAAAGACGAGTTTTCCTCTGACCTACCAAACAGGCTTCATATGTGATTTCTGAAATATAGAGGGAGAAGTTTAATTTTTTTTGAGCGGGCTTAGCCATTATATAAGCCAGACATATTGCCTAAAAACGACGCCGATTTAGATATAGCCGTTGACATAGCCAAACAACGCGGCATTGGATATCTGCGTGAAAACGACGCTTTTAAATATAAATTTTATATCTTCTTAAAACGACGCTGTTAACTTTTTTCATATCTACCTAAAAGCGGCGCCGTTTAGATATTTGAAAAATCTACAGTATATCCCTTTCTTTTTTTCTGGATGGCCAGGATATAAACATTCTGATACTATTGAATCTTGAAAGTGTAAGGTCACATCATAGTTGGGAACATGTACGCATTAGTAGCATGGGAAAACGTTTGAAAAATAGGGGTGATGCGCCTCAGTGCGCATAGTTAATGGTAGGGTGCGCACTTCACCCTCCCCGCTACCGTATCCATCTTTGATCACCTACACAACACAAAAACAAATACAACGAAAATATTCGAAAATTTCAAATTTCAAAACCCTAACGTCCAAAATACCCTCCAAAAATCAGAATTGACCTTATTTCTTCTTCTACCTCAATCCATACATGGCTTTAAAAGACCCACCGAAGACACTCGAAACCCGAGTGGATAATAGGGGCGCTGAATGTGGATCCGGAGAATCCGAACCCGAAGAAGAAGACCTAGAGAAGCTGGGTCAGATGTGAAGCAAATGGCGCAGAGATTCTAGAATACAGAGCAACACTTCCAGATCAGCTCAAGAACACATTCGCCTCGATTCTTTCATCTCAAAGACCAGTTTTGCCGGGTTTGAGTCTGGGTTAGAGCCTGGACCCTCAGAGACCATAACACTGGTTCGTTTTCTTTCTAGGGTTATATTTCTGAAAGTGTGAAACTCAATTTAAGTGTTTGTTATGTGAGTATACGAGTAGCTAGTGTTTTTCTCTGAAATCGAATTTTAATATGCTTAGTCGCTGAGAAAATTTAGTATTTTTTCGTGTTCGTGGTGATTAGGATGTGGAGCTGAGTTGAGTTGTTTTCCTATTTTGGATTTGTATATGAATTTTTATGTTCTGTGCATACGCCTTAGACAGAAGTAAGACCGGTTGATTTTCCTTTATTCTATGGAATTTCAAGTGGGAAGTTATTGTCCCATCTGCTTTTAGGGAATGCTTGCATTTGTGCATCTTTGTTAGCCACAAACTGGAGGTGTGAAATTGTTTGTATAAGTAAAATGTGTGGGTTGAATGTTAATGCAATTAACCGACTCAAGATACATAGTTTCAAGATTGATTAATGTCAATTAATTTAACTAACGAGAGATGCTTTCTATGTATTATGGTCAGATGGGCATGTTTGACTTTGTATTGTTTTTGTAAATACTAAATAGGAGGATCATATACTTATGATTTCTCAAGGTAAGTTCTCTTAATTTCTGCATCTGACAGTGTACTTATGAGTTTGTAATTGGACATTGAACCCCCCTCTAACATTTACAAACTAGAGAGGTTTCATCATTGTCAGGGCTAATCTTCTTTTAGGCCACAACAGGTGAATGTTGGATCAAAGGCCATATTTTCAAGAAATGAAATACAACAGAACTTAATGTTGATTTAAAAGTACAATAAATAAATACATAAAGTAAATAAAGATGATATATTCAACAGTTACATAAAACCAAGAGGATGAGAGTTAAAAAAAAAAAAAAAAAAAAAAAATCATACAGTATTCTTATCATCCATAAATTTCCACAATTCTTTAATTTTAATTTTTTTTTATTTTTAACATGATGATGCGCACACCAGGCCATGCATCATGTTTTCACATTCAAATTCATATGACATGGTTTTCATGTTAGATTATCCATGCATCGTTCAGGCCATTTATCATGTTTTGATAGACAGTATAAGTCATCAATATCTTATCAATAAAGTTGATGCTAAAGTCAAAGCTTCTGCCAATAAACTTCAGGATAAAAGTGTTGGGAAAATGTACCTTGCAATATCTAAAGAATAAGAAACTGCTGTTGGTGGATCTATTCTTCCTCTTTTTTTTAATATATCATGCAAACTTCCCTAGCACACTCAGAAGAAAGAGAAATCAGGCACTTGCAAAATATATATACATATAAAACATGATTTAAAATACAAAACTCACATTGCGAAGATACTCTGTAAGGAAGATCAAGCGCTGAGAATGCTTTAGGACACCAAGGAATTGCACTATATTAGGGTGGCGCAATGTTTGCCACAAACCCAATTCCTTCATGAAAGAACTCCTGTTAAAAATTCAGGCCCAGAGACATAAAGTTAAAACTTAACTAATCCTGTCAAATTAGGTAACCATAGTTCAAATCTCACAATCACTGATCTTAGTAGAAGATATAAACACCAATTTTATATTCTCAAAGTTGTTATTACTGAAAAGGTAATGTCGAACAGATTTATCATTTTGTATACATACTATTCTGACACTCTAATTCACATGAACAAAAACATAGATCACTGACCTCTACGTTCAATAAATGCTATTAGCACCCAAAAAAAAATATCTAGAATTCAATTTCCAAGTATGCTGAAATAACAAATATTAAGAATTCCAAAAAATAAAAAAATTTAACTGCATTTTCCTCCAAGAAATGAGGATGACTGAGAATTTATTATATTTCTATCACATATCTGCCTCTTCCTCAAAGCAAACTTTTAATAAAAATCATAACAATGAAGAAGTAATATGCTATTGCAAGCTTTATTCTCCTTCCTTTAAGTGGGCGAACAGCCAAAAGTAGTTCCACCAGCTGGATTTTAATCAGAAGAGCAGCTGAGAAGGTTTAATAGAAAAAAACAAAAAAAGCGGCATGTATTACACAGAAAAGAAAGTTAGAAAGAGACAAGGAGAGAGTGAGAAGTAGAGGAAGTAAAGGAATTCGTTAAATTATTATAAAAATGAAACTCACCTCACCCTTGAGTTTGATGCAATGGAAGACCGAATAGTTTTTGCAGCAACTTCTGTGCCACGCCACTTGACTAGATAAACTTCACCATATGCTCCCTGCAATTCTTCACAATTTAGTTATGGGTGAAGTATAACCAACAATATAGAAAGTTAAGAGAATTATGATTGCTCTGATGAGGCACTATCAAAAAAAGTTTAAGATGCCCTCACTTGATATCTGCGATAGAAATTAAAATAAGAAATTACTTGTCCAATAAGTATCGCTTCATCCATGTCCACTTCAGTGTGATGAATTTCATAGCAAGGAGTCTGGGAGTCAAGCCCCACCTGTCTCAAGAAAAAATGGAAAAGGGATTTAAATTAGTCCTGTGAACCTTGCAAAATAGTTGTTTCCACTGATGTTCTCACATAGTGACTAAGGCATGCAAAAATGCCTATGTAACCTTTTCTACACTGAACATAATATGTTTCAGCAGAGGAAAAGTGAAAAATCGTTCTTCTACAAAATTTGAAGTATTAAACAGAAAAAGAAAGAAAATCATCAGAAGATGTGAGGATGGCCCATCATGGCGGGGTTAACAAACTAATCACTGATGAAAAGCATCTTATGGGCTATACATAAAACATAGAATGGTGTTTTTGGCAAAAATACATTACAAAGTTTATGGTGAGCTAGCAAAACAAACAGGTGGGGCAAAAGAATGATTTTCTTCAGACAGTATAATAAACATAAATTTATACACAACTGCATATGCATTGATAAAAATAAGTACCGGATCTATTCCACCTTTAGCTTCCAGTATCTTGCAAATCACCTCGTGACCAAAGCTGTGGGCATCTGACAGTGGCTGAAAAAATAATTATATCAATTTTAAACCTCCAATAAAATTTTATCTGGTGAATGGTAACTTGCATTTCTATTCTGAAGGTTTGCAGCTGAAATGCAGCCAATCCCATTTTAGCCATTAACAACTTGAGTTACGGCCAGGATTGGAAAATACCAAGATCACACATAAAGTCTAGGACATCAAAGAGGTGAAAGAAAGATATGAATTGAAACATACAGTGCGACCCCAGCGATCTAAAGAGTTGACATCTGCTCCTGTCTCAAGAAGTAAAAGAACAATTTCAGCCCGTCCTTCACTTGATGCTAAATGAAGAGCTGTTCTCTTGTCATAGTCGGCTAGATTGGGTTCAACCCCTTTCTCTAACTCCTGTAACACCCCTGCTCTATCTCCCTTACTTGAACAATAAAGCAGCCGATATGGACCTTCGGAGTCAAGCATTTGCGGCTGCATCCTCTGGTAAATATTATGCATCAATAACGAAAATATATGATCATATCAACACCAACCAAAAGACAAATATTAAGAAAGACTCTAATAGTTTAGTGTCGACAAAATACAAGTATCTAATGGTTCAAAAGCTCAAAAAAAATTACACCTACGCATTTTTGTGAGATTCATATTCAATTAAAGGACACAATAAGAGGGCAAGAATCTTACTTATAACCACAAAGTTGATAGACAATTTTACACATATCAGAATCAAATGTAATTTTGCACTTTTGAGTTGAATAAATAATTAGGTTTTCTTTCAATCGTTATCATAATATCGAAAATTTTCCAGAATTTTTACTTTTTTTTGTGAATACATTATTTTTTTTCAAAACCGAACAAAATCAACTTACAGATTAAAATTAGAAGTACATGATAAATTAGACTTACCTTTGAAAGCGGTGATGGAGGTTGAATTCTTCCATAATCCAATAACCGAAATCTTGATTCAATGGTAAAAGCAATACTCAATGTCGTTGGAGTTAATCAAAAGCTGAACTTTGCCATTAAAGCAGTGACATTAATAAAGGTGAATAAACCAAACACGTCTCATCGAGCTCGGAGTACGAAGCCAATTTTGTCTTATTTCTTGAAAGTTGGAAAATGATGAGATAACTATCATTATCGGTTTCTCCGATCAACAAACATTATGATTAGGGTTAATTTGCTGTATGGTTCTGAAAAAACGAAGGAGAGAAAAGACGAGTTTTCCTTGACCTACCAAACAGGCTTCCATATGTGATTCTGAAATATAGAGGGAGAAGTTTTAACTTTTTTTGAGCGGGCTTAGCCATTATATAAAGCCAAACATATCTGCCTAAAAACGCGCCGATTTGATATAGCCGTTACATAGCCAAACAACGCGGCTTGGATATCTGCGTGAAAACGACGCTTTTAAATATAAATTTTATATCTTCTTAAAACGACGCTGTTTAATTTTTTCTATATCTACTTATAAAGTTAAAAAACGACGCGTTTAGGTATTTGAAATTATATGCGCCTGTCCCGACCCCCAATAACACTAGGGACCCCGAAAAGTACATCGAAATTCTGTAACGGCCTACGTGTAAAGGCGTCTAAATTTTTTTACAATTTTTTTCTAGTGAATGGTTGTCTATCAAATTTGGACGGTCGTTCACTCACATGGATGTCGTCCATATTATATGGACGGACGTCCATATACAAGGGACGGACGTCCGTCCATAAATAAAATAAAATAAAAAAATAAGTTCTAAGGTGTGGAAGGCCGTCCCTTAATTTGGACTGGTGTCCGAAAATATGGGACGCCCGTCCAAACTTAATTTGTTTTAAAAAATAAAATAAAAAATTTGGACAACCCGTCCACAATTAAGTTTGGACAGACGCCCACAAATAATGGACACCCGTCCTAACCCAAATATGGAAAAAAAAAAAAAAAAAGTTTGGAGACAGTGTCCATAAATTATAGACGGCCGCTCCTTATGTTTGGAGGGCGTCCATTCGCATACTTTTAATAAAAAAAAAAAAAATTCTAAACAAAAACCCATTCTTCTTCTTCTTGTCTTCATTCCTCTCTCTCTTTTTTCGTCTCAAGTTGCCATGCTGATGCAAACGAGAATCCAAGTGCCCAGACAATTGATTGACGGTTTGTGAAAATACAAAATAAATCAGTAAATGCTTTAATTTCTATTTGTAGGATCTAGATACATGCACCAGTAGCACCAAGTCATTTTTTTTTAATCAGCTTCCAGAAAATAAATGAAAAAAAGGAAGGGAAAAGATATATGGACAACAGTATAGATAAACCTTTCCAGTGTTAGAATCCACCAACATACCCTCTGGGTTGTCTCCAACATTATTAGACGTTTACCATCAGGATCAACGAAGTATGCTGCAAAAGCACAAAATAAAAAAAATAAAAAAAATTCAATTGAAAGCTTCAGCCTGCAAGTGCTTCATATATTGCCAGAAAATGAAGCACAAAACCCTCCATGTCAACAAAGGCACCACATACTATACGGAAGATGGACTGTTGAATGTAACCAACTTACATTCACTCGCCAAGGAAAACGAAAATGCTTAGAGAGTTGATACTTTTCCATATCAAAATCCTGAAACCATAGTCATTATTTGAGGCAGTGAAATGGACTGCACCACTGGCAATGAAGACGAAATAAGATAAAATTTGGACGCATGTGGACGAGCGTCCCTTAAACTTGGACGTGTCTTGACTCAAATATGAAAAAAAATAAAAAAAAACTTGGGGTGACCATTCATAAATTTTGGAAGCTATCCCTAACGTTGAATGGGCGTCCATTACCCGGAAAGGCATCCATTACATATTTTTATAAAAAAGAAAAAAAATTAAACAAAAACTCATTCTCTGTTGCAAAACATCTTTGTCTTCATTCCCCATCTCCTCTCTTTTCTTCGTCTTAATGCCAGTGGTGCAGTCCATTTCACTGCTCAAATAATGACTGTGGTGTCTCTCTTTTGTCTTCATTGCAGTGGTGCAGTCCATTTCACTGCCTCAAATAATGACTGTGGTGTCTCTCTTTTTCTCGCTTCATTGCCAGTGGTGTAGTCCATTTCTGCCTCAAATAATGACTGTGGTGTTAGAGATTTTGATATGGAAAAGTATCAACCTCTAAGCATTTCTGTTTTCCTGGCGAGTGAATGTAAGTTAGTTACATTCAACAGTCCATCGTCCGTATAGTATGTGGTGCCTTTGTTGACATGGAGGGTGTTTGTGCTTCCTTTTTGGGCATATATGAAGCACTTGAGGTGAAGCTTTCAATTGAATTTTTTTTTTTTTTTTTTTTGTGCTTTTGCAGCATACTTCGTTGAGTCCTGATGGTAAACGTCTAATAATTGTTGGAGACAACCCAGAGGGTAGTTGGTGGATTCTAACATGGAAAGGTATTATCTATACTGTTGTCCATATATCTTTTTCCTTTCATTTTTTCATTTATTTTTCTGGAAGTGATTAAAAAATGACTTGGTGTCTACTGGTGCATGTATACTAGATCCTGCAAAAGAAATTAAAGCATTTACTAATTTATATTTGTAATTTTCACAGACCGTCAATCAGTTATCTAGGCACTTGGATTTCTCGTTTGCATCAGCATGGCAACTTGAGACGAAGAAAAAGAGGGAGGAATGAAGATGAAGAAGAAGAAGAATGGGTTTTTGTTTAGATGAATTTTTTTTTTATTAAAAGTTGGACGAATGGACGCCCGTCCAAACATAGGGACGGCCGTCTATAATTTATGGATGGCCGTCTCCAAAGCTTTTTTTTTTTTTTTTTCCATATTTGGGTTAAGGACGGGTGTCCATTATTGTGGGCGTCGTCCAAACTTAAGGGACGCGTCCACAATTAGGACGGGCGTAGAGCTGGGCAAGGGATCGGTCCTTACGGGCCAGGCTGGGCCTGGGACCGGTCCCAGGCATGAGAAAAACCAGGACCTGGACCGGTCCTAGGACAGGTCCCCGGGGTTTGAAAAATTTTATTTTCCCCCTCAATTTTTTTTAATTTTGGGGCAAAACAAAATTTTATAGGGGGTTTTTAGTATTTTTTAGGGGTTGATTAGTAAGTTTCTAAAAATTTAATTAATTTTAAAAAATAATAAAATATAGTTAATTTTAATTTTTAACATAATATAATATTCACATTTCACACATTCACGTTTCACAAATAAACAATTAAATAATTTTTTTATTAAATTATTCATCTTCAATTTCATCGTCAACATTAGTTACATATTCAAATCTGTATTCCTAAAGTTCGAGTAGTTCGGGATCTTCAGGGTGCTGTTATATTCTTATTTTTGCATGAGTCCAATCCCGTAAACACGTTCACTTCAATCATCTCATCAGTTAAGAACATCTTCTGTCTTCCACAATCCGCCACTCGTTGAAAATGTTGACCGGATGCAATTGTAGAAACCGGCACAGATAAAATGTCCAGTGCCATTGGGATATAATGGGGAATTGACTTTCTTGTTGGTTCCACCATTGAAGAAATCATGTCAAGTTGCTCCTTCATCGCATAAAGGTCAAGTCCACCGTAGGTAGCGAGTGTCTCATTTGGTCTATGTATGTACGAGCTGGAGCTTCCGCCACGTCCCACATACGCCCACTTGCTCGATCCTTGAGGGGGGCTACATCAAGGTCCTGATCGCCTCTCTTAGACGTTCCACTTCCACTTCCACTTTCTTCCATTGGTCTGTTCTCATATAAAGAAAAAAGTCTATCCAATTTGTGTTTAAAGTCAGTCAAATAGAAGTATATCATGTCCTAAATAATGGCCTAACTCAGTAATTACACCGTTAACTACGGATAATTTAAACCTAGGATCTAGAAAAATGCCTAATCCATATAAGAATAAATATCTAACCAATATCTCTATTTTTTCCATACTTGAAACAATTTCACTAAAATATTATCATATCTATATTGAACAAAAATTTTAGCAATTTGAACTAAAAATCTAACACTAAATAGTAGTGTTGGATATAAATACCACTATGTATTAGTAGCATCATAAAAATTTTAAGAAATGAATAAAAAAGTTCAAAAAACGCCCAATCACATGATTGACAACTTCCCTGGATAGTTCTCTCGGTTGACTAAATCTGTAATTTGTTTCGCGGTTGGCAAAGCTTTTTCCAACATCAAGTAGGTAGAGTTCCAACGGACAGGCATGTCTGTACATAACTCAAAGGTGAACGGTTGGTCCTCTGCTTACAATATTTGACGTTACTCCTGCCATTTTATTGCTACCGCGACGATAAATCCGATAGCCTACGCACCCTCTCAATCTTGAATGTATAGCATCTAAACCTGCTTTAACTATCAAATTGATGATGTGACAAGCACATCTCTAGTGATAAAATTTGCCTTTACAAGCGGATCCAATTTCTTTTCAAATGAAGATATTGTCGCGGTGTTAGCAGCTGCATTATCAAGCATTAGCGCTACAACTCTATCAGTATAATATTCTTGCAAAACTTCAAAAATTGCAAAATAAATAGTTTCAGCACTATGTTTTTCATATAATGGTTTAAAACCTATCAATTTTTGTTGTAAACCCAATTATGATCTAAGAAATGTACGTAACAGTTTAAAAAATCGGTTTTTGATCTACAAGCCATATGTCTGATGTAAGTGCAATAGATATATTCCTAAATTTTGAAATTTGTTTAAGTTTATTATTTATTTTTTTTTAAAAGTTTTAGTATATCTCTTCACTTGTAGTTCTACTAACAGGGGTATATGCTGGACAAAATGCAGTTTAACGATATAACAAAAAGGATTTTCAGATAAACAAATGGGAGAGTCGTAGCAACTATATTCTTGCTATTTCCTCTCGTGCAACATATGTATTGTATTGCCATGTTGAGAGGGTTGAGGATTGTGGATTAAAATAACTTGATTGAATTTGTCTACTGATCCGCTTGAAGATGCATTTATTTGGGGATGCTCTTTCTACGTGTCGTCGCATCGTCGAAGTCCCCTTCTCAGCCCAATAATGGTTCCACATAAATTACATATCCCACACGATTCTCTCCTCCATTTGTTTGAAGTTTTGATTTGGTGAAGTATCGCCAGACTCGGACACGACCCTCTTTGACGGTCGGGGGGTTGGGCTATGTCCGTGCCCGTTGAATCGCAGTACATGTGTTTGGCTACACCTCCCGAACCGAATGTGGTTGTGGAATTACAGCTGCATCCTCTAGAGGAAATGGTGAAAATGAATTGAAGGCTTCAATTTCTTCAGTGGATGGAAGTAAAACTCATTTGGGGAAGACATTATAAATTTATGATAAAATAATAAATAATTAAAATGAAAAGAAATTAAATAATAATATAAAATTATGATGATATTGAAAAATAGAAAAAAATTTGAATAATATAAATAAATTATAAATATAAATTGAATGAGAAATTGATTGGAGATTTGGAGTAGAGAGATTGAGAGAATGAAAGAATGAGAGATTGATTGGTGTGAAAAAAATTAAAGGTTTTAGGGTTATTTATAGTATAGTTGTGGGGGGGAAAATGAAAAAAAAAACTTATAATTATATAAATATAACCGTTGGGTGTCAGTTGACCGTTGGCAGCCAACGGTTAAATTTTTTTTTTTTAATAAATTTTATAAAATTTTGTTTTAGGGGGTTTAATGTAATTTTACAAAGGACTAAAATGATAAAAGGTAAAAAAAATTTGGGCCAAGTGGAGGGCCCGGGCCCTCCTCCTTAGGCCTGGTCCCGTTTTGGGACCAAGCCTCCTAGGACCGATTTTTGGAGCTAGGCTTTTGGGCCCGATCCCAAATGCCCAGCTCTAGACGGGCGTCCAAATTTTTTATTTTATTTTTTAAAACAAATTAGGTTTGGACGTGCGTCCCATATTTACGGACGCCAGTCCAAAATTAAGGGACGGCCGTCCATTATGTTTTGCAAATTTTTTATTGTATTTTATTTATGGACGGGCGTCCTTTAAATAGGGACGTCCGTCCCTTGTATATGGACGCCTGTCCAAATTTGATGGACAGCCGTTCACTAGAAAAAAATTGTAAAAAAATTCAGAGCGCGTTACACATAGGCCGGTACAGAATTTCGGTGCAACTTTTTCGGTGTCCCTAGTGTTATTGTTTTTTAAAACAAATTAAGTTTGGACGGGCGTCCCGTATTTGTGGACGCCCGTCCAAAATTAAGGGACGGCCGTCCATAATGTTTTACAAATTTTTTTATTGTATTTTATTTATAGACGGATGTCTTTTAAATGGGGACGCTCATCCTTTGTATATGGACGGGCGTCCATGTGAGTGAACGACCGTCTAAATTTGATGGACGATCGTTCACTAGAAAAAAATTATAAAAAAATTAAAACGCGCAATATACGTAGGCCGGTACAGAATTTCGGTAACTTTTTTGGTGTCCGTAGTCTTATTGTCCCAACCCCTTTCTTTTTTCGTGTACGGCCAGGATATAAACATTCTGATACTATTGAATCTTCAACGTGTAAGCCTGTAAGGTCAGATCATAGGTAGGGAACATGTACGCATTAGTAGCATGGGAAAACGTTTGAAAAATGGGGCGTAATGCGCCTCAGTGCACTATAGTTAATGGTAGGGTGCGCACTTCACCCTCCCCGCGTACCCGTATTCCATCTTTCATCACTTACACAAGCACAAAAGTCAAAAACAAATACAACGACCTTATTTTCTTCGAAAATTTCAAATTTCAAAACCCTAACGTCCAAAATACCCTCCAAAAATCAGAATCGACCTTATTTTCTTCTTCTACCTCAATCCATACATGGCTTTAAACGACCCACCGAAAACACTCGAAACCCGAGTGGACATTAGGGGCGCTGAATGTGGATCCGGAGAATCCGAACCCGAAGAAGAAGACCTAGAGAAGCTGGAGTCAGATGTGAAGCAAATGGCGCAGAAGATTCTAGAATACAGAGCAACACTTCCAGATCAGCTCAAGAACACATTCGCCTCGATTCTTTCATCTCAAAGGCCAGTTTTGCCCGGGTTTGAGTCTGGGTTAGAGCCTGGACCCTCCAGAGACCATAACACTGGTTCGTTTTCTTTCTAGGGTTTATATTTCTGAAAGTGTGAAACTCAATTTAAGTGTTTGTTATGTGAGTATACGAGTAGCTAGTGTTTTTCTCTGAAATCGAATTTTAATATGCTTAGTTGCTGAGAAAATTTAGTATTTTTTCGTGTTCTGTGGTGATTAGGATGTGGAGCTGAGTTGAGTTGTTTTCCCTATTTTGGATTTGTATATGAATTTTTATGTTCTGTGCATACGCCTTAGACAGAAGTAAGACCGGTTGATTTTCCTTTTATTCTATGGAATTTTAAGTGGGAAGTCATTGTCCCACCTGCTTTTAGGGAATGCTTGCATTTGTGCATCTTTGTTAGCCACAAACTGGAGTTGTGAAATTGTTTCGTATAAGTAAAATGTGATGGGTTGAATGTTAATGCAATTAACCGACTCAAGATACATAGTTTCAAGATTGATTAATGTCAATTAATTTCAACTAAACGAGAGATGCTTTCTATGTATTATGGTCAGATGGGCATGTTTTGACTTTGTATTGTTTTTGTAAATACTAACTAGGAGGATCATATACTTATGATTTCTCAAGGTAAGTTCTCTTAATTTCTGCATCTGACATGTGTACTTATGAGTTTGTTAATTGGACATTGAACCCCCCCTCTAACCATTTACAAACTAGAGAGGTTATCATCATTGTCAGGGCTAATCTTCTTTTAGGCCACAACTAGGTGAATGTTGGATAGCCATCAGTGCTTAATACTATTTTTAATGTTTACTTGTTTGTTTTAAGTTGTACTTGGTGAAATATTTAAAATGACATGTCACTAACATGGGAAGGTATTTAGTTTTAGAATGCTTAAGTAACAACTTATGTGGTGGTAGTGGTAGGAGTGACTGTGAACTCTGTTCTTCAATGTGGCAATCTCTCCTTCCTCTCATCTTTAGCTGTAAAAGTTAGCTTTTTCTTCTTCGTTTTTCTGTTCCTTTTCCTCCCCTCTTTTTCCTGTGTAGGAATGAAAATATGGCCTACTTTTGTTTGTTTTCAAAGCTTTAATTGTCTTTCTACAGTTTCAAACTTTTACCTACAGTGATTTAACCTTGACAAATTCACCATTTTACAGATTCAGGAGAACATGTTGAATCAAGTAAGGGGGCAACACTTGTAAAAGAAGAGCAGAAGGCTGCTGAAAAAATACGTTTGCTTAAAGCCAAAATATCCAGTAATGTTGCTGCTATGCCAACAGTTCTGAAGAGGATGAAAGAATGTATTTTTAGAATTGAGGAACTAGATTCATACAATGGAATCATACATCCTGCTTTTAAAAAGAAACGGCCTAGCTGACCAAATCATCTTTAGTAGCTTGATTTTTAGTACTTGGTGTTAGCTCAGAGGGGAATGGCAAGGGTATCTCCAGCGACTGACCATTTTGATTTGTATAATTGAACCGTAGTATCCAGCTTCAGAAAGTGAGGGATCTGCTGAAAGGGTTTGGGAGTTATCTTTGTATTGTAATTATAAAAAGCATCACGTTTGATGTGTAACATAATGTATTGTTGATAGTATGGTACTAGCAGCTCAAATGTCAAATGATGCATTCATTCTGATGAAGATAACTTAGCTACCACAAAGAATGTGATTATTTATCCATTTTGTACTAACTTCGTTTATCTCTTAGACGTATGTTTTAAAACTTAGAAATCCAGATTCCAGTAGTAATATAAATAATCATTCGTAAGCACATCATATCACACCATATCAACTTATTTTTTGGAACTATCTATGTTCTCTTTGTATTTTAATTTCCTTGTCATGCAAGATGCTACAGTGTTACATTTATGTTTTTCGTTCTTCACAGCAAGGAGTATTTTACCATTTCCGAATTGATGAACATCTCCAATGTAGGTTTAAATGGCATGTGCATGGCATAGCTGCCTAGGCTGTTCGGCGGAAATAATCTTGGGCTTGATTTTCGCTGCACCCGCGTCAATCTTACTATGCTTGCCATATCAATTTTGACTGTCAATGAGATTAAAGTTTCTGCGATAGAAGCTGCAATGCATTCCTTGAGATGAAGCCACAAAAACAACTAGCCAATGTCACAGAGTCTTATAATATAAGAATTTCTTTCAAAGGGGCATATATATGCGCCCCATATATAACAATCTTCAGGATACACACAGAAGAGAACTTCAACATAAGCTTCATATAGCTAAACATTTCAATCTAATAACATCATCAGTATCATTCACTTTAGGAATAGAAGTACTCACCATAACCCCTCCAACATTCCCTGCATTGCCAACATCTATTACCACCGTGCTACAGCCTTTCCCTACAGCAAAAATGTTTTTTCCAATAGCAACAAGCTGGCAAGGTGGTCTTGTTAATAGGGCTGATAGCCTCCCAACTGGTGCCCACTCTCTACTCTCTTTGTGCCATGTCATCAATCGTGTTCCTGAACTCTGATCCAACACATAAAGAGTTTCATCTACAACAACTGCAGGACCCTGCCATCCCGAAGCCATGTCAGCATCTGCATGCTTCCAGGTGCAACTTGATGGCTCATAAACTAATGCATAAACCTCTGAAGTTACAACAGATGTTCCACAACGGATATAAATCTTCCCATCCATGACAAAAGAATCTTCAATTTCTGGGACAACGTTTGGATTTGTGTGCAATTTCCAGTTGTCTGTGCAAGGGTCATATACTTCCCAAGAATGTGTGTCACTTGATTTTGAACCTAATCCTCCAATTGAGTATATTTTCTCATCTAGAACTTCACAAGCAAAGTAGCACCTAAATGCATCAAGATTACATAAGATAACTCCAGAATCACTAGAAAAGATGAAAAAAAAAAATGACAATTTTAGGCTAATGAATGTGCATGTGTTTGCATGAACATACGAGATTCAGCCTCTTGTAGATCAGATTCAATGAATACCACACTTTGATGCCACATTTGACAAATTCCATAAAATTTACACAATAAAAAATTTACCAGGTCGATATTCAAAGCAATGTGCAAGTTCATATATATATATATATATATAGAATGCAACAGTTAAGTGGCATTTATAAAAGAAATATCATTAAGTCCTTAGAGATAATATCAGTGAAGCATATTACCTTGCAGTTGACAAGGAAGCAGCATCAGTCCATGAGTTCCTTGAAGAGTCATAGCAATAGACGTCCTTAGTGGCATCCTCAGACCAACCACAGCCACCCAGTAAATAAAGATTATTTCCCAACACCTCAAAACCGATGCCTTTTCTTCTCCTCAAGGTGGGAGGTGGAAAATCATGAATGAGCTTCCAACTCCGTCTAGCAGAGTTGGGGTCCAATACATAACAACTAACCCTCTCAAGCTTATTGTCTTGACACAAAGCATAGATCCACGTCTCATCCAAATTATGCTTTCTACGATAAGCACGCCATTCTTCACTGCATACTAAATCTCTCCATCTCCTGGAAACACACTTTAGTATTGTATGGTACTTTCGGGGAACTCTTGCCAAGCAGAAAAGTGCAATATCATCTGGAAGCCCACATATCAATGGCAGTTGGGTTTCTTCAATTTGACTGATACCTTCTGATCCACTTTTTGAAAGATCCATTGCAATTTCATAACCAAACCACTCCAAAAGCCTAATGTTATAAAAAATAAAATAAAATAAAATCTGCCGCTAACATCATATCCATACAACACTGAATCAATTTACCGCAAAAACTTGAACAACTTTAAATTACATTCTCCATATTCAGAATAAAATTAACTACAAAATTTAAATGCTGTTTNCTTTAGTATTGTATGGTACTTTCGGGGAACTCTTGCCAAGCAGAAAAGTGCAATATCATCTGGAAGCCCACATATCAATGGCAGTTGAGTTTCTTCAATTTGACTGATACCTTCTGATCCACTTTTTGAAAGATCCATTGCAATTTCATAACCAAACCACTCCAAAAGCCTAATGTTATAAAAAATAAAATAAAATAAAATCTGCCGCTAACATCATATCCATACAACACTGAATCAATTTACCGCAAAAACTTGAACAACTTTAAATTACATTCTCCATATTCAGAATAAAATTAACTACAAAATTTAAATGCTGTTTGACTTTTCCAAAACTCAAGACAATGAACAAACGCAAATGCAAAATAGGCACCATGAACAAAATTTTAAGTTAACTTAGCTTGCCCTAACTTATTGAACAAAATCAACTAATTTTTCTCCGAAACAATCAATTTACCGCAAAAACTTAAACAAGATCATCAATTGTTCTCAGATCCATTAAACACTGAACTTTAGGCATATTTTGTTTAAATTTACAATAAAAGAAGAGAGATAATTATATACGAAAGAGATCAAGAAATGAAAAACAGACTAACCTATGATTTATGATGAATTAGGGTAAATGCGTTTGTGCCGAAGGAGACGAATGGAGGGAGATGATCATCTCAATGGGTGAAGTTATTAAAAGTTAATCACTTGAGGTGGCTTTTCTAATTTCAATTACTTTTGGGGTATATTTGGTAAATAAGTGAAGTAAGATAGAAGTGATAATAACACCCGCGTGGGATCTACCTCAACGCTGGTGCAATCTAATTGACTACATGGAGTATGATTTATAATCAAAGGTATGTTTGACAATATGTGGAAACAAATTATTTATATTGCTGTCAAGATCCAACACCGCTTAGGAGATTAAGGTCTTGATCAGTAATTAGGAACCCGGCCCAACCTCATCGGTTGAATTGGTTGAGCCGAGACCCTCACCGAATCAGATTATAAATTTTACTATTCATTTAAAACTCTATAAATTAGGATATCAATTCGTGAACAATTAAAGCCTGGAATGTTAGGGTTTTTGAAGAGGAATGGTCGATTAGTGGAATGGTGGCAACAAGGTGATTTTCGGTGAGTGAATTGACCGAAAATCGTAAAAATAAGTCACTGGAAAAAGCTCGATGTTGCCAACGATTGGGGAGGCTAACAGGGGAGGGTGAGATAAGTTTTGGTCAAGAAGCCGAGGGCAATATTTTTATAATGATGGAGAGTGTTTTCGTCATTGAAAACATGCCCTATTTATCGACGCCAACTGTGGTGTTTGGGGTGTTTCTACAATATTTTAAACCTATAGAGACTTACAGTAATTTTTAGGGGTATTTTTGTTAGATTTTAAACTTTTAGACATCAGTTTGACCCATCAATCAAACCAGTTAAACTGCTCAACCTAAGACCTGATGGCCCGGTCAGGTCACTGCACAGGTCATGTTTTTAATCACTAGTCTTGATCATTTGTATAGTACAAAGTTACCCTCGTCATCTAGAGACATCTTTTTAAGGACAAAACCGTGCAAATATATATATATACTGGACATAATAGTATCGGCCATTGATATTCCTTATTGTTAATAAGGAAAATGGATTACAAGGAAATTACGATATTAAAATATAGATGGATTAAAGAGTGGGGCATAATCTCCTTCATCGATTCAATTGAATGCACTTGCGCGATAAAAACAAAAACATAATCTGACTTGTGTTCGGTTGCTTATATCTGCAGTTAAACTAGGTAATGTTTGCAACATTTAAAGCTGAACCAAAAAGAAAATTATTCAATAAACGGCTAAAATTGAACATTTCTATGTGAATAGCATTTATAAAATTAAAATAACTTCATAACAATTACCACAACCTAAAACAATGGGTGTAGCAGTCCTAAAATCCGAATTTTGTTACAAGACATGAATGAAGCGTTACATGAATAACTTCTATAGACTGAAAAATCCAGAACCTGATAAATCACAAAATGGCTCTGCTTATTACAACATGTGTTACGTATTGTGTTCATAACTTTGATACAGTTGCTGTATTTGAATTCGGGGTTTTAGGAGTCCTGAGTAGAGCCTCTTGAGTTACAGTTACAACAAGCTGTCCACCAACAAATAATGCATAATTAATTAAGCTATTAAACAACAACATCAATATCAAGTTGGTTGAAATTAAAGGCATCAGATCAGATCAAATAACATTTGTAATACCTCTCCCTTTCTATTAAAAATTTCTCCTGCAACAAACCCGCGTCCATTGTAAGCAATAGGGCTCACAATCTGCAAGATACAAAATGCGTTAACCAATAAGAGGGCAGAAAATGAAGCAAACCTGAAAATAACCATCATCTGTAACTTACCACAAACAACAACCAGTCATCAGCTCTAAACGACCGGTGAAACCACATCCTGAGACAGGGGCATGATTTCAAAAAGGCATAAATACGTACCATAAGTGACTTTTTGTTGTCTTAATTATATGTACTTAATGACTAAAAGATTTGCGATAGATTGCATCTACTTCACAGTAACATTCCAACCATAAGAGATTCAATTTGAAACCAAATTAATGATGCAACTTAACATTCTTAAGTCAAACAAGAGGATCAATGATAAACTGGTTATCCTTTTAAATTTCATTTGTAAGGCAACTGCCACAACTCAGCCTTAAAGAAGTCAGTCTTCCACTGAAGTTTATGCAACCCTTAGTTTTTTCTTTTTTAATTTATTATTAAATATATATATATTTTTTATTTTGATAGGAAAGATCTTTAGTTAGCCTAAAAATCGATTATGGTTTTACTGAAGCTGTACTTACGAGTGGTCTAGACTGAGAGAAGATGATCTGAAACCCTTTTTACGGTGAGGGTTCAAACTAACTGTACTGAATAATAGATCTGAAGAAAATGCCACCACACATCTGCGAAAGAAACATATAATTAAATTACAAGATGGGAAGTATGGACCCTTGCCAGAACATCATGAGGACCATACTAGACATTCCCGGTCCATAACTGTTTTTATGCACTTGGAATTTTGCAAGGAAACCTACTTAGACCACACCCACCAGCCTACACAGGGACAAATTTAGTTAAAACTATAATGATAAATGCAAGAAAGATTGCGATTATAAAAATCTGACCCAAAATCTAGGTGGAAGAAGATAAATATAAGCCTTCTTGTCTATGTTTTGCTAAATTCTCAGGCTGCCCATAATTCTAAGGGCATAAGTGACAAGAAAATTAGAAAATTGTTAGCATGTAAAGGAGAACCTTACCTATGCAAAGCCTGGTCATCTGAAAGTTTTCCTTTTGCTCTGAACCAATACCTCAAACTGTATACAATTTGGTCATATTAAAAGAAGATAGGCATGCAAAATGCATAACAAATGGCAAAAAGTGAGAAATAACTCGGGCTGTTTCAAAAGATACACTTATAAAACAAAACAAAGCAAAGCAGTCCAACCTTGGTGGAGATTTAGTCTGATTAGTGCTATTGTTAGGATCACAAAACCTCATCTCTATGGGCCAAGGGATAAATTCTGATGTGGCAACCTTGTTTCGGTAGCTCCTGAAACAATCATTGAACAAATAACATGTAATTTAAGATTTGGCACAGAATGATAGAATAAAGTGTGTCCACAGAGATGGGCCGGAATGGTTATTTGAGTTAAAACCTAAAATATCATAAAATAAGATAATCCTTTATGTTCCCTTCCTTAAAGCAAATTATTCTGTACCACCACTGTGACAAAAAGGATATCCAACTACTTTCTAAATATCCAAGTTTTTACTAAGAAAGTAAAAGAAACTTATGCAAGCGCTGGTGTGCCTGAGCACATGAAAGTCGGTATGTGTGGTGTGTTGGCATGGGTCCTTAGGGGCATGGGTATGTGTGTATAAGCAGAAAATTATGACAAAAGTGATTGAAATCTACCTAGGAAGGCGAGGATCAATTATGCGTCTCTCACGTGTCTCTTCCAAGGACAGAAGCTGCAAAACACCAGAGCTCAATATCACTAGCTAGCAATCAACTGAGACATGTTAATTTAAGCATATATTACCCTTTCTGGAGGTGTCACTGATGGCATGGTTGTTTGCTGGTGTTCAAACCCCTTTTGTTCTTTCTGTAAAATTAAACCAATGTCACATGCACTATGATATGTCTCAACCAGTCTATCCCTGATAAAACTTGAGTATATTATTTTAAGAGCACAGAATGTAGGTAAGCCTTAAGCAGATATCACATCAGCTAGAGTTTAGTATGAAAAAACTGCAGAAGGCAGTGGACACCAAAAGATATTGGTAACTCAATTGATTCAAACCACTATGATCCTACTGATGAAGAAATTAGTAAAATATAATGGAAAGTAAAACAAGAATTAGAGCAAATGAAGCTAGAGAGATATGTCTTCAGGAATTTACATGCCATGGATTCCATAAAGCATCCTAAGTAAGTCCAAAAATGAGAGAATATATCCAAACTTCCAAGCAATATAACCCCATGAATCTTGTTCGCCTTAACCAGAAAGTCCCTAAATCTATGCTTTTATGCATGTTAACTAGCAGATAACTACCGTAATGAAAATCAAGACACTAAAGCTTCAATACAATTGTCATTTCAAATCAATCATCATTTAAAGTTGACCTTGACTTTTCATAACAATGCTAATAGAGCCAAAATAGTTAAAAATCATAAGATATAATAATGATGGTTCTTTACCGGTAAAAATAAAAAATGAAACATTCTAGCCCCCTCACAAACAATCAAGATAAGCAATAAACTGAGCAACCACTTAAATGTAAAGAATATTGCTATAAAAAATATGATACAGAATTTCCACAATATACAAATTAAGAGGTATAACTAACTTACTTGAAATGAAGCAAGCAATGTGAATACAATATTTCCTTTTTGTACTGCATCTACTCTTCTGGTTGCAAAGCTGTTGCCATCTCGTACACGGTGAACTTGGTATATAATTGGCACTGCAAAAGTATATATCCATTAATACAACAAATAAATTTCTCACTTTTAACTGTTGCTCCATCAATCTATCAGAGGCTTCTGTTAAGATCCTGTAGCTCACAGATATAGACTTACTGTCAAAATCCCCAACCAGAAGAAAATAGCAATGAAAACTATGGACAAGTTTAAGACAATCAACAGTTTTTGATGCTGCAGCCAGTGCCTGCATGTTTTATCACATAGTTTAAGAAAATTAATATTCAAAATAATAAGATAACCAATTACAGGAATATATTCTTTATTGTGATGCAATTAGCAGTATTAACCACAGTGCTGACCTATGATGAACACACTTACCATGTTTAGTTAAACATCACAAACAGAGAGAAAAATATACCTTTAAACAGAAGATCTGTTTGAGAAAATAAAGTCAATTAACTAACTATAATGTCTTTAGATTATGCGGAGAAACAACAATTCTACTATTCAAAAATCAGGTACTACTATCAAATTTTGGACTTTCTTTGCCAGTAAGGTAGTGTTTTGATTTTCAGAAACTCCAAGTGAGAACCAATTTAACTTAATCAACAAAAGTCATATTATAGTCACTATTAACTCCATAGATCATTCCAAGATAGTAACCATGATTGTCAGATTCTTAAAATAAAAAATTGTCATAGAATAGCTTACAGGCAATGTCCAGCACACCAGAAACCTTTCTCCCTACATCTACATGTTTGAAATAAGTTTGCTTAATAGCATTTCAATCACACAAAAGAGAAGGGGGCACATGCACACATGGCAGACTGATGGAAGCTTATCTTGCCTGTCCAATAAACTGTCCTCCAAAAACCTTCCCAAATTTTGGAGCATCTGGCAAAGTAATCCCTTGAAATATATTCACCTTCAAAATCAACAAAGAAATAACTTATACAAAAAACTTCACTGGCAGAAGCATAATCATCAAGCTTCAAGAACAGTTAATTCAAAGCCCAGAGAAGAAACATACATCTATAGGCTCCAAATGCAATATTTTCTCCACAAGTGAGCATGTATCATGCGTCTTATCTGTGCTCCAGATAGATTTTGTTTGAAGTAAAGTACAATGTTCATGAGGCAGCACTAAGCAGGTCAGCTGCCAAAAAGTAACATCACATCAAATACAAACTACAGGTATCAAAAAGAGGCCCATTTTGAGATCATTCTCATAAGTGTGAGCAATAAGCATGCTTCAATTATAAAAAATCATGCAAATTAAAAATAAAAAATGGTAGCCACCTTAGTCAAAGCAATTACATCTCCATGCTGAAAAAATGTGGATGTACCTGCAAAGAAATTTCTGATTAGTCTTCCAAACATATTATTTTCATCACTATTTTACGCTAACATTGTCATACATGTGTTCTTAAGATCTTAAGATCAAACTCTATTCGTGCAAACATGTGCCAGTACATATTCAAATGAAAATAGTGCCAGAAGGAAAATAAGGATAGACTTATTAATCAACATTGATATCTAACTTTTGTTGATATAACAGCTAGATGAAGTAGAAACTCATGGATTTCATAGAAGATGAACCCAGAATGCACAACCAATTATTCATAATATAAAATGTCAAATAGCTAACTTACTGATACCCATATCACAGTAAAAATATCAAATCCCCTACAACTGATGGGCCTCCAATTTTACATCATATTGAGGAATAGAAATAAGAATTGTATAACATTAATTGAGAAAGAAAACTCCTATGATTGCAACAATAAAAATGTTTTTGACAACGCTGGTCCAGAGTATCCCATTTGTTGATGCCCATAACTCCATTCTCACAATAGATTGCACACAAAAATGAATTATATATGTGTGTTAGGGTAAAGCAAAATAGCTTATAATCAAAACAAAGAAGATCAACCTTACCATGACCAAAGTAATCATATCGTTTCAACTGAAACTCAGGACGATCTTCTTCCTCGGCATGAACTGGCCCTTGAACTTCAGCCTGTGAAAAACGAAATTGAACTTTGGCCAAATGATTTCATGTCACATAAAACAGATGCTACATTGTTACAAGCAAACTAACCTGTCCTTCCCATATGAAATAAATTCCCTTCCCAATTTCCCCATCACGAATAATATGCTCTCCTTTCTCTGCAGAGTGACATATTCAATCACATTCAAACAGAGAAAAAGAAAAAATAAACTTTTAGCAATTTGCCTTGTACGGAAATCAAATTTGATAATTAAAGAAACAGATTACAAACTTGTATCACCGGTTATCGTAGTTTAAAAAAGTTTGTTCGTGATAAAGAGACTGATATTTCTTAATTGAATTATAATTAACATATAAAATAAATAAATATTCTCCAACGAAAAATCACCGTAGCGTTCAACAATGACAACTTCAGCGATTTTCTTGAGTGAAGAACTGGGTAGCCTCTGCAGCAAAGGAACATATCCCAAGAATTCGATGACTGAAAAGTCAAACAAAACAAGTACACAACCAATTAGAAACGTTTGTCAGGAGAAATCACAGAAATGAAAAAGATGAGAATTCAATTGCGGATCCTGTTCACTAGTTCATGAGAAACCGTAAGAGAAAATCACAACTTTTTTGAACTCATATTCCAAATCTGTGTTTGATTTCTGTGCTTTGTTTTCAAAGATACTAAAACCAAAGAATAAGAATAGACTTTTAAATAATAAAAATCACCTTCTTCGGTGTCCATGAGGCAGCGTGTTTGATGGTGGGCAAGTGAATAGCTGAAATACAAATACAGGTTCAGCTTTTCTTGTGTCTTATGAAGACAGATATTCCTGTTTCAATTCAATTCAAGATCAAGAAGCGCTGTTCTTTTTTATTTTGGCTTGTAGTGCTCGATTGTCAAATCTTGTAGACGCAGGCGTGTAGATACGACTACGGGATGAATTTACCAAGATAGGCGAAAATTAAAACTAAAATTAATGTGGTAATAAAGACTGGTAGGTTGATGGTATCTGAGCTCGCAAACTGCAATAATATGAATGTATGAATTGAGATAGAGTCGGGGCCCAAAGAAGATGTAGAATCTAGAGGCTGTCTGGTCTTATTTTTCCAGAATATAGAAATTCAATACACCACGTGATTTTCATGGATCAGTAATTAACTTTCATATCCAGTTTTACAATCTCCTGTTGGTCACACGCAAAATATGAAATCGAGACGCTGACGAAGATAAAAAATACAGAAGCTTACCATCCAATAAAAACTGGGAGAGTGATAAGGATGATCGTATTAGAAAAAGAAAATAGAAAGTCTCACCGTGTCAGTCACCATTACGAATGAACATATGGTACGCACGCAAGATGCATTCTTAAATGCAAACAAGTCCGTTCTTGAGTCTTGACCATCTGGCATCTATCGTTTAATTACATACTACGATAATAACTAACCATATTGTTAAGAAAATCCAGACGTTATGATAATCATAGTGGTTATGATACCAGATATGTATAGTACAATATAATTAGATACAGATCAGGAACAATATGTATCAGAAAGTATATCTTAAATTTTTTGATACATTGATATACATCCTACGATACTGACATATATTTATTCATATTTTTAAAAATATCGATATAACTTCATTAATTTAAGTCAAATGTCAATAAAAAATTCATAACAGAACTGAGTTATTCAACCCAATCCATTAAAACTTATCCAAATTTACTCATTTTGCATGAAGAAAATAAAGAAGAATATGTTACTAATATAAATATTGATCTTGATTTTGAAAATAATATGAATGATTAAGAAAAAATAATATACATTCTTAATTTTATAATTAATTTTGATTATGGAATACCATAATTTAAAACTCCCACGAAATTCTTTAATTAATCTTAAAAATGATATTAATTTTTAAAAAATTTTGATTTTTTTTTTTTAAACTGTACCCTGTTATACATAATTCAAAAAATTAAGTTTTAATTCAAAAAATTTAGTTTTTAATACACACGACAACATGATAATAATTAATAGCAGATCAAAAGCTCACAGATGAGTGAATCCATATCATTTTTTACTACGGAAGACTAAATCTCGTAACTTAAAATAGAAACAAAAGATGTAATTCAAGAGAAGGCTGAATTCTTACTCCGAAAGCCCAAAATACTATTTTAGAAACAGCAATAGAATTGAAGTCTTTCAATGGCTAAAACTCGAGTTAACATATAGTCAACAACTAAACAAAATTTCAACTTCCAAATTAGCAAAGTGCACAAGGTAATCAAAATCTTTGAATGTTCATCATGACATGATTCTGAAAGAAATCGGGGCAGAGTTCACTTCTTTTTCTCTCCACCTCCAGCTGATCTGAAAAGACAAAAGCCAAACAAAATATTAGATAGCTCATCCAACCACACATACAAAAAAAAGGTAAACACAAAATGTCGGCAGTCAGCTACCTCATCTTGCGTAAAACACTGGACATTTCCTCACGCTTCTTCTTGGCTCTCTTATGGGTCCCCAACTTTCTCTTCGCCAATTTCAACGCTCGCTTATCCTTCCCAACTTTTAAAAGTTCAGTAATCCTCCTCTCATAAGGAGCAAAACCAGCAACCTCCCTTATGACGTTCCTCACAAAATGGATTCTCTTACTAGTTTTCTGGATAAAATATAAGAAATATCTAGTATACATCAATAACAAGTACCATAAAGATAAGAGTAATACAACGAAAACTACACTTTCCTAATCGCAAAATACATAGCATGAAAACCCAAATTATGTGTAGAACATCTTGTATATTTGACAATAAACTAAAGCTAAAAACCTAACCTGCCAATATTCCAACATGATAGTTTGAGCCAAACACAATAAAAGATATACCATGGTAAGAAAACTTACCCCTTTTCTGTCAGATGGGCGGGGAGGCAACTCCTTTTTGGTTACAACATGTCCTCTATTTAGACCAACAAAAAGACCAGTACTTGGCTGCTTTGGAGCCATTGCCTGGAAGCAACAATACCCACACCACATATCAGAAAAACAGCAAGTCTTTAAAAATCAAGAATAATTTTTATCTAGCACATTTGCACAATAGTAACTATTCTTTTTGACAGTACAGTCCAGTAACCAGCATGCAAAAATAGCAGCACAAGGATTCCTCCAATCATGCTTACATGTGAATCAAAACTTATAGACATGACTTGACTCTGACTTGCCAAGTCAATTATGTTTTCACTAAGGTGACTTTCAAATGGTCATAAATAAACTATATTTACTTTCATAAGAAAAGAAATAAAAGGTGTTACTAACTAATACTAAGTAGTCAATACGCAATGCACAACATGAACGGTGCAAAAAGTAAAAATTAAATGAAATATTACTTATCTCACCATAGTACTTAGTGGATCAATCAAACTTAGCTTAAAATTGACACATTAAAGTCCACATACAATTTACTCTTACAAAATCACATTGATTCTCATGGAAGGGAATCTTAAATTTTTTTTTTTTTTTTGGCATATTGATTGATATATCATTGAAACCTGATTGCCTACATTGTTAGAACATCATTACATCCCAAAATAACCAAAATTATTACAGCAGGGTCGAAATTACTTAAATGCGAATAAAAAGGTAAAAACCTACGTCCTTTTATCTTCTACTTTGCTTCATCAATAACCAAAACAAGAACAAAGGAAATATACCATACGCAACTGAGAATAAACAAAAGACTTGCTAAAACTTACGCATTCAAACAACCATAGCAGATACGACAGTCATTAAACATTTCACAAATATTTTTTGCGTCTACGAAACCTATGACTAGGTTGAAAAAATGAGAGAGAGTAAATGAAGCAGTAACACTGCATTTTCTCACCTACCAAACAGCTCCAATGACGATTTAGTGGGAAGATCTAACTGCAAGATAGGGAAGGAAAATTTTAGTCACTCGAATTGAAAGATGAAAAATTCAGTTGCTAGGGTTTGTAGAGGATTGTCTCACCTTCGAATGAGGCCGCCTAGAAAAAGTGAAGCTAGGGTTTTAAGTTCACGGAACTATATGTACACGTTCAGGAATTTTAGTCGGGTGGCGAATTGAAATGACTTTAATACCCTTATAATGGGCCTGGTTCCTAATTCGGTCCTTCACCTTCTTTACCGACCACCGTCAGCTTAGCATCGGTGTTCAAGTCCATCAGTGTTAGCATCGACCCGGCCCACTATATTGGCCCGAATAGATCACCGTCAGTTTATTAAGACTTGTTGTACACACATAGCATGGCTTGTGGAATCTGGAATCAGAGGCATTCCACTCAGTAGATTCTGGAGACCAACCCAAAGTGAAATGGGTTTGACCAGCAGGTATAGCGCTTTTAACTCTGCTTTGTTTTCGACTTATAGTTGCCTCTCAATTTTTATTACTAAATCACCAAAACTATAGTAGCTTCAACTAACCCTTCTTCTCCAATCTCAAGTACCCACCTCTGTTTGTTTTGTGTGCTACTTTTTATTCTTTAGAGCTATTTAATTCAGAGAAGTGTCACATTTATAAGTGATCAACTTTGTGACTAGATTTTTGGGTTTTTTTTTTTTTTTCAATGAAAACCCTAGAAGGAGAAACCTATGGAGTCTTTACAAATTGAAGTACTTCAATTATAATTTTTTTTCAAATAATCACTGTTATGTTCAATCGGTATATAATCGTCTAATAGTTTGCCCTCTTGATTGCTCTGTATTGTGCTGAATTTTGGTTTTTGATGCCGGCTCCAAGCTCAAGTTCGTTGTGGCGTGAGTAACCCATTCCAAATTATGTTGTGATGTTGGTTTTTAGCCGATACTATACTTCAGGTTCATTTGGATCTATTTAACTTGATCACTGTATGTAGCCCTCAAAATCTCTCTTCTTTCTTTTTTTGTTCTTTCTAATAGCAGGTCCCTTCCATGTGAGCATCTATTTTATGCTTGGTTGAATTTTTACCCAACTTCTAGTTTATGTTGGATATTTCTTCTCCCATCATTACAACATTGAGCCATATTGCTTAATCTATGTCAAAATACTTGATTCATAGGCATTCATGTCAATCGTCTGTGGTTTTCCCCTTCTTGAATGTGTATACTGTCTTGCATGTGCCCGATGGGTTTGGAAGAAATGCCTCTACACTGCAGGCCATGAAAGTGAAAACTGGGGCCTTGCTGATGTTGAAGAATTCATGCCGGTTCCACACCTTTGTCGCATAATCCTAGCAGTGTATGAAGATGATATTCGAAACCCAATTTGGGCACCCCCTGGAGGTTATGGAATCAATCCTGATTGGCTTGTCCTACGGAAAGACTATGAAGAAACACAATGCCGTGTACCTCCTTATATGATTTACCTTGATCATGAGAATAAAGACATAATTTTCGCTGTTAGAGGACTTAACTTGGCAAAGGAAGGTGATTATGCTGTTTTGCTTGATAACAAACTTGGGCAGACAAAGTTTGATGGTGGATATGTTCATAATGGGCTATTGAAGGCTGCCGAGTGGCTTTTTGATGCAGAATGTGAAGTATTGAGGGATTTGGTTGAGAATAATCCAGATTATACATTGACATTTACTGGGCATTCACTAGGGGCAGGGGTGGTGGCATTGTTGGTTTTGGTTGCAGTACAGAATCTGAACAAGTTGGGGAACATTGAAAGGAAGAGGATCAGATGCTTCGCGATTGCTCCTGCCAGATGCATGTCACTGAATTTGGCTGTGAGATATGCAGATATTATCAATTCTGTTGTGCTCCAGGTACTTGTATGTTCTCCAGGCTATATGATGTCCACTATGATTATATTTTTTGAGTCTACTAATGTATAGATGCTTATGGCTTATGTTCTGATATAAATTATTGGAATGAATCAGGATGATTTCTTACCTCGAACGACTACTGCTTTGGAAGATGTTTACAAATCACTTTTCTGGTAAAAGATAGTATGTCTTAGATACCTTTTGAGTCTAGTTTATTTGTGTTGATAAACTCTATGATATGTGATGTTAATAATGGCTAAAGGCTAAAGACATTTTGGAAATGTTGTACAACAATAGTTTTTATGATTTAGGCACCATTGCTGTCCATATAAGCTACTAATTCAGCCATGTTTCCTTCATTTTGTGCAGTTTGCCATGCTTACTTTGTATTATGTGTCTGAAGGATACATGCACTCTAGAGGAGAAGAGGCTTAAAGATCCAAGAAGGCTATATGCTCCTGGCCGGCTATACCACATTGTGGAGCGAAAACCCTTCAGGTATTATAAGACGTAACTTGAGTGTGATTATTTTCCTAGACCTTTAATCAACTATGAGATTAAAATTCTTCAGTCTAATTACATCTTGTTATAAATTCATCTTTTAGGTGGGATGATTTAAACTAGACACTACTGTTAGTGCTTAATGTACATTTGTTCTGTTACCCCTGTTTTAGGATCGGAAGATTTCCCGCAGTTGTGAGGACTGCAGTCCCAGTGGATGGGAGGTTTGAGCACATGGTTCTTTCTAGCAATGCAATGTCTGACCATGCTATTATTTGGATAGAGAGAGAATCCCAAAGGGCACTTGATGTAAGTACTCAATGAAAAGCATTCTTTTAAATACTTATTTTGATGCTCGGAACAATAAACCAGTTTCTTTGAGGCTTTATTAAAGAGCTTGATATGGTGGCACATCCATCATATATTATCTGCTGAGTCTAGCTGACTGAGAGATTAGAAAATATCTGCGTGGTTTACCACTTGCTGCTACTAGCTTTTAGACTCCCAGTTCCTTACTTAGGTTTTGTGATACTATATCTTTTTTCTTTACCATATAGTTGATGCTGGAGAAAGATCAGATTATGGAGATTCCATCAAAGGAAAGGATGGAACGGCAGGAGTCCCTTGCTCGAGAACACACTGTGGAGTACAAGGCAGCTCTTCAAAGAGCTGTTGCCTTGGATATCCCTCTGGCTTACCCTCCTTCTCAGTATGGAACATTCCATGAAGGGGAGACTTCTGGCAGATCAAGTGAGCAAACTTCATTCTTGTCCTCTGAGAAAAGGAAGGAAAGTTGGGATGAATTTGTAGGGCGTCTCTTTGATGTTGATGAGTCCGGGCAAATGGTTTTCAAGAAACCAGTCTCATAGACTCACAAAGTTGATATTGTAAATAGCCTGGAGAAAGCATTCTTTGATTCATATGAACTATGAAGCACATTTTTTGGGTTTCATGATTGTAAAGCCTAATGTCTGAAGAGGAACATGAAGATTCATTTCATCATCGACTGTATATTTCAAAAGGATTCTCATGTCCAATGTTGTAACATCCCATGGATTAGAAATCAACAGGCCATGATATGGGTAAGCTTGATTTATGTTTTCGAACTTTATGGCCCATTTCTTTTGCTCTCCCACTTGATCATTTATCGTGTATAATCAAAGAGTCATACCAAAAGTTGAATTAAGCGAGTCAAACCTCATAACATTGGTTGTACATGAAACCATAGAAACTGCAGCCTTTTTTCTCACTGAAAGTGGTCTTTATAACATACGCATTCCAGATCTACGATCCATGGAGTATACTCGAATAGAACCAACCAGAGCCATTAACGTTGTGCAATTGACCCAACTCACCCAAATAGTGAATAATTAGAAGTTTTGACTGATATACAACAAAAGGTAGTTGACTTTCAAGCTCAGCAGTGTAACAAGGCCATCACTCGGCAGCAACTTGGCCATCTATCTCCTTGAATTTTGGGTGCTTTTCATTTGGAAAAACTTGGAGATCAGGAGCCGATTGCCCTGCAATTGGAGGAGGAAAAAGTTTTTAAGTCTACGGCTTATAAAGCATGACTGATAACATGCCTTTTTAGGTTTAAGTCTCGAGTCTCAACACTTCAAAATCCATGGTTGCATATTAATCAACAACATGAACGTTTCATGTAGGGGCAAGCAAGTTCCATTGTAACATGTATCTTAAACAGTTCAGTATAGATAAATTTTTATTGTCCCATCAGTTACAATAGAATTTAACATAAGTGGCACCAAGGAAATTTACACTTGGCCAAACTGAAACATAATGAAAGCATGGAAAATAAATAAATTAAAGGAGAGAGTCAACTCACCGTGCATCCTCTTGACAAATCGTTCAAACTCTAAGAAGTTGTGTCTTTCCATTAGAAGTGAGCTTAGCCTGAGGTAGGTAAAAGCAGATAAATGTCTCCCATCTGGATCATTTCGGGGCTTAGCATTTTCTAGTATCTTGTTATAGCCTTCTCTATCATAACAAGGGAGAGCATTCTCACTAGCAACTAATATGGAAACATCCCATGCAGCATTCAGCACCTGGAAATAAAAAAGAAGATATCAAATTACATGCAATCTTATAGGAAATCCAGCCCCAAACTAATCAAACTCTAATAATAATTACTAGACAGATCCCAACCCGAAAAGTTTTTGGATGTAGATCACAAACCACTTAGAATTTTGGTAAAAAAATTGCCCAAATTAACCACCATTCTCCAAATTTGACTAAAAAGATGCATCTTCTTTTCATTATAGGAGACCTCTTCTTGACAGGGTTAAAAAGTTCTATACCCAGTTACAACACCATCATAATAGAAATGTCTGCACTTACCTGCCATACCAATCCTTCAGGGTCTGCCAGCGCCTCTGGAAAGTCCTCATGCTGGTCCAGTGTACGCAATTCAACACATGTGAAGTTTAGTGCAACCCCATACTTCTTCAACATTGCTGCGATTGAAGCATAGCCATCACGATTTGATGGGTTGTAGAAGCCAGCAGTCAATTCAGCAGCGTGACTAGCTGTTTTGTACCACCAATGAATCCCAGATAGCTGTTCATCAATCAAAACAGAGCAAAGAATCTTATAGTAAACTTGACAAGGAAATAATATTTTAAATGATATTTTTTGACAAAATAAAACTGTCCCTTCTTTAAAAATTAAAAAAAAAAAAAAAAAAAAAAAAAGCACTCTGAGAAGGTGACTCACCTTGGCAGCAATGTTAGTTCCTTCAAAAGCCAAATTGGCTAGAGCAAGTACACGATCACCGTGATCGACTAAAACTTGAGAATACCAATTAAGGAAGAACCTACCATAGTAGCTATCATAGTCACCTCCATCTCGAAAAAACCCAGTCTCATGAGGTGAAGAATTGTAAGAACCTGCATTATCTGGACCTCTAGCCCAAAATGAGTGCCCCCTTGCTTCTGCTGCGTTGCTCAGACTCTTCATCAAGTACTTATCATAACACTGAACTAAAACAGTTTGTATCAGTGTGTTAAAGAATTGAACATATGAAAAATATATAATAGTATGAGAAAATACGGATTCAATCATGGCGGTGGAAGATTAAAGGTTATCAAATAATCATTTGGAAAGGTGATCATAGTGCCATAACTCTTATATAGGCTCTTCTTGGTGAGGAAAAATTTCTGATCACCAATTATTCAAAATTGTACCTGGAATTCACCAATACCAGGGTATCTCCAGCCATGCTTTGCAGGATAAGAAGGATACCTTAGCTCCCCACATGGACCAAGTCCAACTTCAATCTCAGAGATTACTCCATCCTTAAAGAACACATCACATTCTACCCGAAAACTTCTCATGTAATCGAAGTAAACCTATGTCACCAAACAAAAGTTACAAATCACTAGATTCAGAGATCTCATTATGCATTAAACAATGGCATAGTCACCATGAAGGACGATAAATAAATAATTAAGCAGAAAAAGTTGAAGCTCAACTCTATGTAACATAAACTTGGAAATATAGCCAGAGCTGAAATCATTTAGAGTAAAACATGTACTTCTTTTAAAGAATATAGTTGTTGCTAGATGTTGGAACCCTCCTGTAACAGAGAAACTCACAGCAACCAACACACACACACACAAGGCAATAGGCAAAGATAAAAGGAATAACAGATTGTATTAATAGCTACTAAATGGAAGAACAGAACAAATGCAATTAGCAAACTGATAAATCCCAGCAGTTCGAGGAGCTGGGGACCTCCCACCCAATTTCCAGAATATAAACTCCCTCCTACCCTCCACTCTCTTTCCCATTTATAAGCAAGTTATTCCCTTCTGTAACAGACTTGACAGCCACCTGTCCAGCCACCTGTCCAGACTCATAACAGACTCCAACATCCTAACAACTTTTATTGTACACCTCAACCCCTGAAAACAAACTCATACCCAGCACCTCTTTATTCTTATTCCTACTTTTGCCCTTGGATTTATAGACCTTATGTATGGGAGGTCTAACACTAGATAAGAGTTTTTTACAAGAATGATATTATTCATATTTGTAGCAATAGATTTGCAATGTTTATGTTTCAATATAAATAAAATATCCTAGCAGTTTTAGCTGGTGGTAGCGCTACATAGCAAAGTAAACACTTTAGATATGTAGCATATTGCTTAAGAGAGGAAAAAAAAAAAAAAAAAAAAATGAAACATGACAATAAAAATAAAATTCATTTATAAGTTTCCTGAACAAAAATGATATAAACATAGAAATCTAACTTTGCCAAACAATCTTACTCCTATGTAGTACCTCAATAGCAGTTCGACCTCTTAAAACCCGTTCTTTGTCAACTCCCCATGTTAGGCATTCAAAGTTGCGTCTTCCTTCTCTATCTGTGAAATATATGTCAGGATTACTTTGACCAATTTCCATAACCCACTGCGGGAGTGGAATATGTACATCATCACCGATATTTCCTCCACATTCATGAAATGACATAACAACCTGAGTACATTTTAAATTTGTTAATAAAATTGACTGATTTCCTTGTCAATGATGACTTTAAGTAGATATCTAGCTTTTTAATGTTCCACCAAACACGTAACAAACATTTCTAATTACAAATAAAACTCCTATGAATCCACTCAACTCAAGAAACTCAATTTACCCTTCCGTAGAAAAGTTTCAAATTCGCAAGTGTATAAGGAAATTAGGCTGACAATCATTCCTCATGTAACTCAACTAAGCCATGACATTGACAGTACATAGTTGTCTACAAGGTCGATTAAGGCATTAAGACAGTATACTCTATCAGGGTTATATTCTTGATATAATTCCTGAGCAATTCAAAAGTTTCCTTTCACTCAGCTTGATAATAATTTAAAAAAAAGGGGGTAAAACTTAAGCTTCTCATTCTAATTCTAATGACAAGGATTCTATATGCCAACAGTGTCCCAACATTCTTTGCTCTCCACTACCTAACCCCCTTAATTTTGAAAGCATATTTACAGATTGCTCTCCCAGGTCTTTTCCAAATATACCAAGTACTAATGAAAATTCCTGTTGATGGTCTTTTTTATTAATGCCGCTAAGCAAATTTAATTGCTCTGAGAAGAAAAAGTATAGTCTGAATTTGACTCCTTAGTTTCACAGGATTAGCTGATTAGTAAGCTCCTTATGACATGCACAATCAGTTTTATATCATTGATGTAATTTTAAAAATACCAGTTAGCTTATGTGTGAGGAAAAAACAGTGTGTAAATAATTCAAGTATCCATCAACAACAATCAAAAGGTAAATTAAAAGAGAAACAGTGTACCTGTAGTTTGAGCTCAAGTTCATGCACGATCTGAAAAAGCTTCTTGTATCCACTCCAATTGTATACCTGAGGAGTATGTGCTTCGACTATTCCCCACCAGCAATCAACCATAACGCCATCAACATTAACAGATTTCAAGATCCGTAACTGTTCCACCAGACTATCTGGATCAACCAGCTCACAGTTCATATCGATCACGCCTAGCTGTCATTCCCCACAACTTAAGTCACGTCTAGCTAATAGCTAATAGGTCGAGCAAAACACAACTCTCAACACAATCCCAACAAGGCACATAAATCTATAAAATACAATACAACCACACATATAGTGACAGAATTTAAGCAGAAAAAAAAAAAACACTCACTCACCGGTAGCATAACATAGACAGGAACATAAGGTGTCCCATTAAAATCACGCTCTGGCAGTTTCAATGGTCGGCGTACAACCTATGAAAAGAAAACGTAATAAATTAAAATGGCATCAGAATCAAGTTGAAAGACTATCTAGCAGAGAGAAAATATTCAAATATAATATTTTCTACATTAAACGCTTTATCTTTTACTAATCTCATTACCCCATTTCTATTTTCTGTCAAATGTAAAGGTTTTCACCATCCTTGAAATTATTGTAAACCTTCACACCTTTACTCGTTTCTAATATTTGTTGGGGGGGTTGTGGTGTTGGGGTGTGGAATGATAGAATATACAAAGGAGCAATATAATTTCAATTTCAATTTCAAATCTGCCAAAAGAACAGCTAATTCACCAAATAAATTTTCAATAGGAAAAAGAACAAAGTGCCAAAGTAATATTACCTTATTTTCATCTTCGGCATCCACAGAATCATCAATTAGAGGGTGCTCTTCGGTTTTTTCTCCTTTCTCTCTCGCCATAACCAAACTCCGACAGGAAGACTTGAAACGACACCAATTGCAGTCATTGGGACCCCGTAACCCGAAAGACACCCGACAGGAAGTCAAAAGCGACTGCTTATGTGAAAACGACGAAGCATTTCTCGCAAAACATGGAGCATAAGAGCTTAAGCTTTGATTGAGATGAATTGATGAAATATCCATTTGGAAATTGTAACACTAGCGCTCTATTTGTTTCGATAGAAAAGCAGAGTAAAAGATCAGGTGAGTGGACATTGAAGCGCAAAAAGTGAGTTTGAATGTTACTTTTCTAGCCAACTCAAAGCAGAAGTAAGTAGAAAAGTGATTCGGAGAGAGAACGGGGGAGATACGGTAAGAGAAAATGGCGCCTAAAGAAACCGTTACTCGTGAGGTACTTGCGTCAGATCCAAGATGATGGGTAATTCTAAAATTTTTGCGCGGGTATGGTCATCTTGGATCTGACGCGACTCATATGACCTGTACACGTAACTGGTAATGCGGAGGATGATATTTAAACTTGATTGTACATTCAATATGGGCCATTTGAGTTGTTATTGGTAAAGATTAGTCACCATCTACATTATTGGGCCCTTGAAGAGGCCCAAGTTCTGCAGATTGTGGAGGCAGATCCATCCATTAGTGATTCGGCGAGGCCCAAGTCATCCTCTAGTTCTTAAGAAGCCCATATAGGTATGGGTCCCAGATCTGTCGCGAAGCACGTGGATATTTTTGAAGATTGTGTCACGGCCAAAAGGTTCCCGCAAATGGAGGTAGATGATGACCCATGACGGTGAAATGACGACTATCAACATTTAATATTGTTGTCTCATCCAAATAAATATCACTATAATTAATGCTGCACTGAATCGCAGGATTAATTCAGGTACCAACAANCATTATTGGGCCCTTGAAGAGGCCCAAGTTCTGCAGATTGTGGAGGCAGATCCATCCATTAGTGATTCGGCGAGGCCCAAGTCATCCTCTAGTTCTTAAGAAGCCCATATAGGTATGGGTCCCAGATCTGTCGCGAAGCACGTGGATATTTTTGAAGATTGTGTCACGGCCAAAAGGTTCCCGCAAATGGAGGTAGATGATGACCCATGACGGTGAAATGACGACTATCAACATTTAATATTGTTGTCTCATCCAAATAAATATCACTATAATTAATGCTGCACTGAATCGCAGGATTAATTCAGGTACCAACAATAAAAATCATTTTTTTATGTTAATCGAATAATTCACCGACTCTGTACTCACAAAGGAATTTATTGAACTTGGAAATTTAACATAAAAATAATAATAAGAGAATCCTCTATATTTTAATGTTAACTGTGCGGCACGATAATTTTAAATGTCAACTGTTGAGACCAATTATTCCCAACCTAACACGTGATATTGTTTGAAGATTTAAAATTCTTTTTTAACATTTCTCATGGTTTTTAGCTTCTGTCCTCTGAGCGAATAACTACGACAAACAAAACAAAAGCTTTTGCATAAAGACGAACACAGTTCACCCAAAAAGCCAAAATACTTGCTTGCCTCGATTATGTAATTGGTCAAAAGCTATAATCCAAAGTGCTTCCTTCTTCTTTCTTTTTTTATTTTTCTGATTCTCTTTACCTCCTGTAGGTTGGGCATCCATACGCCACAATAATTGAAGGAAAATTTTGTAGTAATCCAGGGCTGAGGAAATGTAAATTTACGTAGTAACTTCAATTGTTGACAGTAATGACAGTGTGACTGAAAATGATAGAAGCGAATATTAAATTGTTTTGTTCAAAAGAGATGTAAAAAGACAAGGTTAAAGCGAAGCACTGACAGGTTTCATCGTCTCTTCTGTTCTGCCGCCCAATAATGTCATTCCTCTATTAAACACTTCACAAATTTCATCTTTTTCAGTCAGTCTTCACCTACCGTTTCAGGCTTCATCATAACTCACTCATTCACCGTATCACTACCTCTGATAACTGCAAATTTCAACGGAATCTTCTCTAGAGTTGTATGTAGAAGTTTTCATTGGTTGAGAAGATGAAGAAATTTCGGAATCCATAGAGAGAGTTGGGTTAAAACATGTGGTAATTAAAGTTAGTAAAGAGAGAAAAACAAGAATTTATATCGAAGAAGACAAACGTCATGACTTTTTACTGGCTACTGCTCTCTGCTCTCTGAAATCTGAATAAAGATTTTATAATTTATGGGCTTTAATGGGGGCCCAATAAGAAAACGTTATTAGAGTCAAGCTGTCAATAGTATAGGGTCCACTTTTCTTTACTGTTTCTTCAATGTTATTGTTACCAACTTTTTCTTGGTTTCAGCATGATATTTATATTTTTGAATGGGCAAATTAAAATATAGGTTGATGAAGTATATTTTTAAATTGTTTTTTCTTTTTAAAAAAGTACGAAAAAGATTGAAAGATAATTAAAGTTTTACCATAAATAAAATTGGCCTGTACTTTTTTACATAAATAAATAAATACAATTGTTTTTTATCCTGGATATTCTTCATTAAATAATATCGTGTCCCACAGTTTTAATTAAAGAGTAAGATCATAGAAAGTCCAATTTTCCTCTGGCTTTTTGGCTCAATGCTATGTGTACTTGAAGGCTTCACCAAAGTTGGTATGAGCTATGTGTGATTAGTCATAGAATCAGGATTTGTTGACACAAGTTCCCTACACTTGGTTTTTTTTTTTTTTTTTTTTTCTTTTGTTTCTTTTTCACTCTACTGAAAGTGTTGAACAGTTGATGAGTTTTCTTGCTTTACTATAACCTGAATTGAGGTGGTACTTGTGTTTGTGAAATGGCTGCTAATGCCACCCAAAACCATGATGGGTTGTTGCAAAACTTAAGAAAACAGCTTGCAGTGGCTGTTAGAAGTATCCAGTGGAGCTATGCAATTTTCTGGTCATTATCAACTACACAACAAGGGTATGTTACCTCCACGGTTTTTTTTTTTTTTTTTCACAAAGTTATTTCCATTCTTCTGTCAAATTCCCTTTTTGGGTGTCTTTCTCTTGACTTGTATATCTGGGTTTGTGTAGTTTTTGGAGTGTCTTGAATTTGTGGATATCATCTCTCTATCCAAAATGATAACTTTACTTTCTGGTCTAACTCAGATTTTTCTTGGTAAATTATGGCTTTTCTGCCGCAGAAAATGCAATGACGTTGCCTTATGGTAAAAATTGATGAAACTGGCATCTGGGTTGGTTTACTCGTTTCTTAAATTTCCTGAGAAGTTGATGTTTAATATCTGTATGTCATTTTGGAATGCAATTTAAGAGCTCAGATTTTGATTTCTTGGCAGCTATAAATGGACCACCTGAAAGTTAGTGGTATGAAGTCGGTGGGTTGTTTACCATTTGGCAGTAAAGAAATGTTACAATACACAAGCTTAATGCTTAGTCCCTTTTTTACATGGATATTTGTAGAAAATGGGAAAGTGGATAGTGAGGTTTTGCTGATTTGATGTGAAAATGGCCGCTGAAAGTATTTCCTCTTTTGATTAGTTATTAATAAATGACATATAATGAGTATAGTTTACATACTTTTCATTCATATTCTTTGTACTTACCTAGATAAAATGTGGTCTGGTCAACATTCTTTAGGGTGCTGGTGTGGTTTGATGGATACTACAACGGAGACATCAAGACTATGAAGACTGTCCAAGCCATGGAAATTAAAGCTGATAAAATAGGTTTACAAAGGAGCGAGCAACTAAGAGAGCTTTATGAGTCTCTTCTGGAAGGAGAAAGTGAGCAGGCTAATAAGAGGCCTTCTGCTGCATTGTCTCCGGAGGATCTCACAGATGCAGAGTGGTATTACTTGGTTTGCATGTCCTTTGTATTCCATACTGGCCAAGGGTACTATCTCTGTTCTATTGTTCAAATCTTAATTTTTTCTCTAACTGGCTAATGATGTTTCCCCTCATAATCTTGTATTATTACCACTGGTCTAACTGTAGTAGCATGATACTTCAACATTGTTTCATAGTTTGCCAGGAAGAGCACTTGCAAATGGTGAAACCATATGGCTATGTAATGCTCAATATGCTGATAGTAAAGTATTCTCACGTTCTTTATTGGCCAAGGTAGATATTCCTTATTCTAGTTAAATTCAGTTTAAATGATATCATGTGTTCTGTATATAATCATGTATTACAACCAGAGAAACAAACTGACTTTTTGTGTTTCCTTGTTATCTTCTTTCTGCATCTGGTTGTTGACCATTTCTCTTAGAGTGCATCTATTCAGGTATGAGGAACTCTCCTTGAACACCAAAAAGAAAACTAAATATTTAAAAGTGAAGGAGATTATTATAACTGATGATCACAACACTGTCTGCTTGCAACTTAAAAGTTGAACCCATTTTACCAATCTCATTCATTTTGTGAACTTCAATGTTGACATTTTCCTTTGTTTTATTGTTGCAGACGGTTGTATGTTTTCCTCATCTTGATGGTGTGATTGAGCTTGGTGTCACTGAATTGGTAGTTTCTTTTCTGAAGTCAGATCCCCAAGATTCTGTTTTTTTGATTATATGAGCTCTGTAGCTTATTTACCCATTAAGTAATTAGTCTTTCTTTTTATTTTCTGGGTTATTTGAAGATCCCGGAGGATCCAAGTCTCCTTCAACATGTCAAAGCTTCCTTATTGGACTTCTCGAAGCCTGTTTGCTCAGAGAAATCTTCCTCTCCTCCTCATAATGCAGATGATGATAATGACCCAATTTGCGCCAAGGTCAGCCATGAGATAGTAGATACATTGGCATTGGAGAGCCTATATTCTCCCAGAGAAGAAATCAAATTTGATGGTGACGGAGTTGATGACTTACAGGGAAATATCAATGAAGAACTCCACATGGATTCTCCTGATGAATGTTCGAAGGGCTGTGAGCATAATCACCAGACTGAAGACTCTTTCATGCTTGAAGGTATTAATGGTGGGGCTTCTCAAGTTCAAAGTTGGCATTTCATGGATGATGACTTCAGCAATGGCCTACCAGATTCCATGAACTCAAGTGACTGTATATCTGAAGCTTTTGTGCACCAAACAAGGGCTACTTCTTCTCCAAAGCGCGAAAATGTTGGAAAAATTCAATTGAAAGAACTTCAAGAAGGCAATCATACTAAACTAAGTTCCTTAGATCTTGGAGCAGATGATGACTCACAATACAAAAGAACTCTTTCTGCTATTTTGGCAAGCTCAAATCGTTTGACTGAAAACCTGTGTTTTCTTAGTTGTGGTAACAAATCCAGCTTTATGAGTTGGAAGAAAGGAGGAATAACTGATGGTCATAGGCTACGAGTACAGCTGAACATATTAAAAAAGATTTTATTTACGGTCCCTTTGATGTATGGCAGTTGCCCTCATAAGTCGCAGAAGGAAATCTGCGGAAAAAATTGCCTTACAACAATGGGAAGGGATGATTTTTGCGCTGGACATGTTTCATCAGATCAGAGAAGAGAGAATGAAACATTTATGGTCCTAAGGTCAATGGTTCCATCTATTTGTGAGGTGATTCTGCTATAATCTGTTCAAATTATGTTGTCATTTCTTTTTTCTGATAATCTTTTCTCTAGGTTTCTGTCACTGTGACAAAATACTTTGGGAAGTTTACGAAAGTTATCAACAATATCTAATTTCTGAACCATGCAGCTTATTGACACTCTAATTTAGTTAGTAATGCCTTCACAATGACTGCAAATTTTCGAAATGACTTTCCCCTTTCTTCATTGTTTTTTTTTTTTTTTTTTCATAAATCATTGTTGGGAAATCAAATGCTTGGCTGTCTTCTGATTTTCTTATCAGTTAAGTTGATCGTTTTTATGCAGGTTGACAAAGCATCAATTCTCAATGACACTATTAAATACTTGAAAAAGCTTGAGGCAAGAGTAGAAGAGTTGGAATCCTGCATGGACTCTGTTGATTTTGAGGCAAGGCCTAAAAGAAATCACCTGGATATGGTAGAACAGATATCTGATAACTATGACAACCAAAAAATTGATCAGGGAAGGAAGCCTTGGATAAACAAGAGGAAGGCCAGTGACATTGATGAAACTGACCCAGAAACCAATAAAGTTGTTCTCAAAGATGGCCCACCATTCGATGTGAAAATCAGTATTAAAGAGAAAGAGGTTCTGATTGAGATGAGATGTCCATATAGAGAATTTATATTACTAGATATCATGGATGCTATAAACAATCTGCACTTGGATGCCTACTCAGTTATATCGTCAAATCTTGATGGCATTCTCACCCTGGCCCTTAAATCTAAGGTTTGTGTTAAGGTCACTCTTAGCAGATTCCCCTCCCTCTCCCCACCCTTTTTCTTCATCTTCTCTGCATAACTTAGTATATTTGGACTTACTTTAATCTGGCCTTCAGTACAACATTTTAGCTGCATTCTGAATTCTCCCCTGCACAAACAAATGCACATGTTTAACTCATTTGAATTGGTTTCAGTTTCAAGGAGCAGCCGTCTCACCAGCAGCAATGATTAAACAAGCTCTATGGAAGGTTGCTGGCAAGTGTTAGGAAGTCGGATCAAACTAGTAATCGACCTACACTAGTAGGATTTTCAATTCTGTAGATTTAGTTTCTTCTATGTAACGTGTAGTTGTAATGTGAGAAACTGGATCCACTTCCTCCTGACATGTTTCTGCATCAACTCGTCGGCCTCATCTAATGATCTGACTTATGACTTGCCCCATTGATGTAGAACAAACCCTTCAATGTAATCTATCTACTATTTGCTCATGCTGTATCTCACTTCAGTTGAATAAAATGCTTTAATTTATGATGCAATTTCCGTATCTTATTGATCCATATAATTGATTGATTGATGGAATTCTGATTTGTGGCTTCATGAGCACATCATTGTGATTCTTTAATTTGTATTACTACTGTCTACATGTGAGCTGAAATTAAATTGAGAATATTCTATCTCTAATGGGTCTGCCAAAATTGCAAGTTGTCAAGTGCCACTTCATGCAATCAATTATTAAACGGCTCAAGAACGAGGAAAAGATTGAATAAAGGCAGGCAATATCACCTCCTAGCCTAACTCAATTTTCGTTGCAGCAGAAGTCAACGGAAACCCCTGGTGTCGTGAAAGCAAGGAAGATTTCTCTTTACACTGGGTCATTCATAACCATCTCGCTTTGCGTTGCCTTCTGTTCTGTTTTAATGGATATTAAAAATCAAAATCTAAAGCAAGGAATAGCAAGCCAAACCGCCGCAGGGTGATCTAGCAGTCATTAGGATTCTTGAGTATATTATTTAAGAAGTTTGAGTTTGATCTCCTGTATTGCTAATAGATGTAAATAAGGAAATTACTCAACTGTCAACTTAAGGTTCAGAGAATTAGTTGAGATGTGCACAGTTAACCCAGATAAACGATACTCCCGTCAACCAAAAAAAAAAAAAAAAAAGAATAAGCATAACAAAAAGTAGGGTCTATTATATATTTCCAGACAATACAATCATAAGTAGATAAATAGAGAATATAATACATAAGTTGGAAGTTTGGAAGTTAACTCCCAACCGTCCAGCCTTTGCCCTATTACTACCAACAGGTCAGAGCTCCCCAAACCCAATGGAATCCCTTCTCTCATCTACGCTCAACACACTGGAACACAATTTTTAGTCCCTAACATGAACAACAAATGGAAGGTTAAGAAAATATTGACTTCATTCAAATTTGGAGTCCGATCCCAGCAAAAGTCTTGACTGTGAATCCGACCTTTTCAAACTCCCTTTTACATTGGTTTCTCGAATTTCAGATAATCCAAGCACACAAATGCTTGTAAAGTTTCATATTGCCTTCCCTACCACTTCATCTGGTGCCAAAATCACCTTTTCATCTTCAAAGCACCAAAGAAAGCTAGAGATAAACGATTAGCTGGTGCTTTAAAATAACTCGATGTTCTGATGATCTAATTTTTCGTTGCTCCAAGCTTGCAACATATCTCCAATGTTCACCACCAGGTTCCTTCAAATGGGCTAATGTCCACCACTTTCCCTCTTTTGATCTCACTTGAAGCCCACCAATTTCATCTTGGTACACGATAGTTACACAGCTCAGTCTGTGTGCATTCCTAGCCCCTCTACTTCATTCTCCAAACTTTGTGGCGGAGTGTAGTTAATAATCCTCAAATATCCATGACAATTCTTGAATTCTGATTCATAGTATTTCTTCTCGAAACATCCCCCAGCACATTAGCAATACCTCTATAATTTTCTTTGATATTCTGTCATCTTGCTGCATATTCTTGCAATATCTCACTGTCAGGAGTAAAAAACAGAAAAGAGACAAGTTAAAAAGTACAAAAAGAAGAAAGATACACTCTGAAATGGGAGGTATAAGTTTCAGAAATAATAATAATAAAAAGATACCTAAATTCAAACTCTGTTGGTCAAAAGTATTTTGCAGAACTCTGAGCAGATGCAAAGAAGTTTGGTCCAGCAACTCGGAGACTCTCGAGAAAGGAGAAGCTATGAAATGAGGAGTATAAGTTTTCGTGGAATAAAAGGACCAAGTTCAAGCTTGTATCGAAGGGAGGCCGAAGAGTTTTTGAAAGCATACTAATTCTCGTTAAACATCCTTGGAAATTCCATGATTGCTGATGAGGAAAAAACCCCATGTTTTGCAGGCTCAGAATGAGGACAGAGGATGAGTCCAAGGGCTGGGAATGTCTAAATTGGAAGATCCCACAGTTTGAGATTCAGACATATGAAGAGAAAAGGTTTGGTTTGTCAACCTAGTTCTTGGGCAATTAAACGATGTTTGGTTATAGGCTTATAGCTTATAACCACACAAAAGCATACACATATGACATATCATATTCACATGCACTAATCAAAGAGGTTAATTTGTTCCTTATGTTTTTAAAAAGACTAGTTAAATCAACTAATTCTGTATTATTCCTGCAAATAGGCAATATTAGCCCTATAATCTTATACTAGTTGCTGCTTTCAATAGATATATTCATTACAGCAACATAGAAAACTGGCAACTAGTTAGTTATAAGTCGACCTAAAGAGCTTGAGATACATCTACTCAACGAAAAAGATGGAATTTGGCTTTATATGTGACAAGTCAACGAAATGAAGTTTGAATAGTTTATTTTGCAGTCAAATGGAGCAATGACAACCTGGTGTATGGCAAGATGGTGTCCTCTCCACATGAATTTATCATATTCTGTGTGCATTGATTTCAGAGCTTGGATTCTTACGGAGAAAGTTTGCCCAGCCCATATTCTGGAGACTAAGCATGTAAACCTCTGAATCTCTTGATTCATATTTTTCATTATATAGAAACAACTAGAATCTTCTTATCTGTAGCATAACTCATGAGAAATTCCAGAATAAATGAATATAATGGATACCATTTACTAATGGAAATACATCAGATTAGCTCCAATTTACAGTGGTAAAATTTTCAGTGCCTGCACTTCCCACTGGACTCAATTGCTTCGTGAACCCTAGCGTATAAAAACTAAGACAATCAAATCTGATGCCCATTTGACTTACGAACACCATTTAGTTTTATAAAACAGAAATTCTGAAATCCACAGTCCCAGTTCACTATTGTGAAATCATAGTTGGCAAACAGTGTGTGCGTTATCAAATACCTTGGATTAAAGAAACTTGATTATTTCTCAAATGTACCATTAATTGAAACCCACTTACCTCGTAATGAGCGAAAAACTCATAATTGGCCATCAAATGGCAGACATAAGCTGATAAGCACGACCACCACCTTGTTTTATAGTTGTAAACAATCTATCAAAATCATTACAGGCTCTGTTTCTACTTTTTAAGTTATTAATTTAGAGTAAACGACTTTTTTTCGTTCAAATAATGGCTTAATGATATTTTTTCACCATAAACTTTAAAATACCACTTATTACTTAATTAATATTCTATTTTATTCTAGCATCATTGTGACCCCACACCATCACAATTCCCTCCTCGATCATCACTTTCAAAACCCTTCAAACCCTACTCTTACTGACCCGACTAATCTCCCGGATCAAACGATTAGAGTTGGTACAACTGTCACTTCCAAGTCAAATTCCGATCAATATCAACCTCAAAATCAACTTCCACCACAAAAAGACTTATCAGTGTCCTCTTTTCAAAAGCCTTAATCGCCTGTATCGGTTTGCTCTTTATGTCATCGGAATATAATTTGAATAATAAGTATTTTTAAAAGTTCATGGGTGAAAAAATGTCATTAAACCATTATTTGGGTGGAAAAAAATGGTTAACTCTTGATTTTAACCTAGTCATAGATTTCCCACTACTCAAGTTTCACTTAGTTTGAATTTGTAACGAAACCACAATATGATTAATTCCACTTAATAAGCAATAATTAAAGTTTTTACTCACGGATCCTTGTTATATTCAGTCACCGGCCCACATGAGCAAAAGCTCTGAATATATGCGTTTTGATCCCCACAAAACCATTAAAGGCGACGCAGCCACAAGGAACAAACAAGAATTACAATAAACAATATATATATTATACTACTAGCGAAAACATGCTCAGTTGAATATATATAGCAAGAGTTCAAATAACTAAACTTGTTCTTAGATAAAAATCTATATTGATTCAATGATTTTCCATGTTCCGGCTGAGTCGCGATTCTCATTTCCTTTATTATTGTGTCATTTTGTATTATAATTTTTGTGTTTCAACTTTCGAGTGATATGATGCTAATTAATTTTTGAGCTTTAATTTACAAATTATGGCTGAACGACTTGTGCATACCTAAGGTTTGCCATAACGACAAGTTGATACCCAAAAGGTTTTGAAACGATAATTAGATACCTTCCGTCATGTTCTGTTAGTGATTTCTGTTTATTAATAGTGAAAAGACTAAAATACCCTTAAAAGTTTGGATTTTAGTTTTTTATAAATTTAAAAATTTCTAAAAAACCCCCTAGGTTTACAAATTTAACTAAATACCCTAATATATAAATTTTTTGTAAAATAACAAAAACACCCCCGTCACCCACAGTGCCAGATTCCGGCCACCACCGCCGGAATCTGGCCGAAAAGTTGCGTTACAACACAGACCCGTCGGATCTGTGTCGTAACGTGCCGATCTTGCCTTTTCCGGCAAGATCTGCCACAGATCTGGCCAGAAAAGGCCAGATCTGGCCGTCGAAGCAGCAGCCAGATCTGGCCTTTTTTGGCCAGATCTACGGCCAGATCTAGCCTTCGACGCCACATATGGAGTTTTGCGGCGTCGACGGCCAGATCTAGCCGTAGATCTAGCCTTTTTCGGCCAGATCAGCCACGGATCTGGCCGAAAAAAGCCAGATCGAGGCGTTACGACATAGATCCGACGGGTCTATGTCGTAATGCAACTTTCCGGCCAGATTCCGGCGGTGGTGGCCGGAATCTAGCAGTGCGGGTGGCAGGGGTGTTTTTGTTATTTTATAAAAATTTTATATATTGGGTTATTTAGTTAAATTTGTAAACCTAGGGGTTTTTTAGATATTTTTAAATTTATAAAAAACTAAAATTCAAACTTTTAAGGGCATTTTAGTCTTTTCACTATTAATAAACAGAAATTATTAACAGAACATGACGGAAGGTACTTATTTGTCGTTTCAAAACTTTTTAGGTACCAATTTATCGTTACGACAAACATTGGGTATGTGCAAGTCGTTCTCCCACAAATTATTTATTATTTATATAAAACATATGATTTGGAATCTAGAAATTGGGATATATAATTTGGATATATTACTCCTGTTATTTTTTTATTTCTGTAGACAACAATGATATACACTAGAGAAGCACAAACAAACCACTTGCAGACGGGACTGTTTCTCGTAAATGCAAGCACCGTAAAACGACTTCGTATTACCCTAGACAGATTTTTCCTTCTCTTCGTCACAATCACACGCCTCTCCTTGGACCTCGTTTGAATTACTGCGTGCATTTTCTCACTCTCTCTCTCTCCCTCATGAGCAGAAGAGTTCTCTCTCTTTTTCACAGCTGAGCAAGTAAGTATCGGTTAAACATGTGCTGTATTCTCCGCAATGCTTACAAAGTGTTCGATAGAATTACCCAACGACACAGTTTTACAGGAAACGACATACGTATTTTATGTTACGTTACTTTGCCCCAGAAATATTCATACACGAATCCAATCGATCTTTACGCTCAAGAGGAGGACAGTGTAATATCATGTACATCGAAAATTTCGAATTTGGTAAGAAAAAACAAGCCGGAGGAAGCTGTTGGTTTGTTCAAAACGAATTTTATGAGTGATCAAAGGCCGAATTATGTAACGGTATTGAATGTAGCCGGTGCCTTTGGTGCATTGAATTGTTTAGAATTGATAAAAATGGTTCATGGGCTGGTCATCAAAATGGGGTTTCAATCAGAAGTGGTGGTTTTAACGGCTATTCTTGGTTTTTATTGTGATCATGACATGGCAGTTGCCTGGAAATTATTTGAAAAAATATCGAATAAAGATGTTGTTTTGTGTAGTGCAATGGTTGCAGCGTGCGTGAAAAATGCCCTGTACATTGAAGCCGTTGAATTGTTTAGGGAAATGCAGTGTTACGGTGTCAAACGAAATCATGTTACTGTTATGAGCATTTTGCCTGCTTGTGTTTATATTTCTGATGGTCTATCTCTTGGCAAGCAGATTCATGCATTTTCAATAAGGCAAGGGTTTATTTCGTTTACCAACGTCCAAAACTCTCTTGTGGATATGTATGCAAAGTGTAAGGATCTTGGGGCCTCCATTCGGGTTTTCGATGGTAACTGGAAGAAGAATTTAATCTCATGGAGGATTATGATCCGCAGTTGTATTGAGAATGATTGCACCAGAAAAGCGTTGGGTTTCTTTTCATTGATGCAATTTCGTTGTTTTGAACCAGATGAAACTATGATTGGGGACATACTTGTGGCATTATTACAATTGGAAGAGACAACATTTGGATTGTCATTTCACTGCTACCTATTAAAAAAGGGATTTCTCAATTTTTCTTTCCTTGGGACTACGCTTCTCCATATGTATGCTAAGTTTGGTGAGTTGGGTATGGCTAGGAATTTGTTTGATCAGTTGATTCACAAAGATCTCATTGCCTGGAGTGCAATGATCTCTGTATATGCCCAAGGAGGGCAGCCTTATAATGCTTTAACTACATTTAAACAGATGCAATTGAAGAATGAAAAACCTAATGAGTTCACTTTTGTTAGTCTGCTGCTGGCATGTTCTTCAGTGGGAGCTCAAGAGCTCGGGGAGAGTATACATACCCAATTAATTAAAGCAGGCTACACATCAAACTCATACTTGACATCAGCCTTGATTAATTTTTACTGCAAATTTGGTAGGATGAAGCAAGGAAAGGCTCTTTTCGATGACATTTCTAGTAAAGATCTAATCTGCTGGAGTTCAATGATTAAAGGGTATGGAATGAATGGGTATGGAGATGAGGCTCTTGAAACTTTCTCAAACATGTTGGATTCAGGGGTAATGCCCAACGACGTTGTTTTTATTTCTGTTTTATCTGCTTGTAGTCACTGTGGACTAGAATATGAAGGTTGGAGCTGGTTTCACTCTATGAAGGAGAAATATGACATTACCCCGAAACTTTCGCACTATGCTTGCATGGTGGATTTGCTCAGTCATCAAGGGAAAGTCGAAGAAGCCCTTGAATTTGTCAAAAAAATGCCTGTGAAACCTGATAAAAGAATCTGGGGAACACTTATTTCTGGTTGCAGATTAGCACGCGGATCAATTGAGATAGCAGAGTACGTGGTTGAATGACCCATGACCTTGGACCCAAATAATTCTAGGTATCGTAAAATTTTGTTAGACTTGTATGCAGAGGAAGATAAGATGTTATGATGTGTAGAAACTGAAAAATTCTTTCTATTGGGTATTTGCAGCAGGTAAGTTTGTTTAATTGATTCCTTAATTTGTATGCTCTTCTTGTCATGATGTGTTGGAAATATAATTTTAATATTAATAATAGCTGCAAAAATAAGAGTGCCTTAGTTTGATTCTTTCAGTTCGTTTCTCATTTTGTGTTTCTTATAACTAAGCCATCGAAATAATAATTCTGGAACAGAAGTCAAGATCTTGGATTACTTATTGATTAATATTAACCTGAGATATGTTTGAGAGAAGAGAAACAGTGTTCTTGACTTCTCAGCTGGTCCACAATAGATTCCGGAGAAATTTGAAACATCTAGTTTTACATTACTACTCCCTTCCTAGAAGAGGAACTAAGAAAATGTAGATACTCTCCTTAAATTCTCAATTCTATAACTTATATCAAACAGAAGATCNTTGGGCCCCCATTTTTTTGGGGCCCTAGATAGGTGCCTCACCTGCCTACCTCTTAAGCCGGCCCTGCAAGCCGCAGCATTATAGAATTAATAATAACAACAGAAATAATAATAATTTCATGTACAATTCGCAAATGTGTTGCATGAAAAATGAGTTTTATTGGATTTAACTTTCATTGGGTGGTCGAGTGATTAACTAGAATTTTTGAGTGTATAACTCAAGAGGTCTTGAGTTCAATTCATTTCGGTTGCTAATAAGGATGACCATTGGAACTCTTACCCGGCTAATGGTTCCAAGTTCCTGAGGGATTAGTTGAAGTGTGCACAAGCTGGTCAAACACCTCTCATAAAAAAAAAAAAAAAAATGAATTTAAGGATTTAATAACAATTCACCTCCTCTTCTTCAGAATTAACCTTGCTCATGGATGCCATGAAAACCATAAACAGCTAAAAATCTAAAATCTAGAAAATATAATTAAGGGAGCGTTTGGTTAAGGGAATGTTGAATTACTTTAAAGATTACTGTAAATCTTTAGGAAAATGTGTTCGGTTAATTAGTGGGTATGTTATAGTAATATGTTTGATTGGGAGAAATAAATTGATAGGTATGTTATCTAAATTCCGGAATTGTCCTCTAATTAAATATTATTATTATATTATTTTTTAATATTGATTATTATTTGGCTTATATAACCCCCATACATTTAAAAACTTAGCAAAAACAACCCCATAATAAAAGTTTGAAAAATCAACAAAACACCCCCACCAACCCAACCGCTGCCGGTCGTGGACAGCCGGTAACCTAATGGCGCATGGAAGGTAGGAAATGGCCTCTGCGCGCCGTATGGCCATTTCCGACCAGATCTTTGGCCGAAAATGGCCATAAGTGACAGATCTAGCCGTTGACGGCTAGATCGATGGCTGTTAACGGCCACGTACCATTGATCTGGCCGTCAACGGCCATATCAATGCATCACGGCCATTTTCAGCCTTCCGTGTGTCATTCCGGCATCAAGTGGGTAGGGGTGGTGACTTGGGTGAGCTGCAATTTGTTTTGAATTCAATGGTGATTTTGTCCAAAAAGTTAATTAATTGGGGTGAAATAGTAAAAACTATATTCATGTAAATAAATTAAAAAATAAGGGCATTATTGTCCTAAAATTTTATTAATAAGGGATATAATTGTAATGAAAAGAAAAAAAAAAAAAGATTGCCTTCGTAATCTTAGAATACCTAAGAAAATAGAGGTAATTAGATTACCTCCGATATTACTAATAGTAACTACTATTGGTATTTAAAGATTACCGGTATCTTATATTATTTGACAACCAAACGTGGTAATCAAATAATATAAGATGACATTACCTCCCATATAACCCCCAACCAAACGCCCCTAAGGCCTTAACCATTTTCTTAGGTATTATGAGATTACCAAAGTTATCTTTTTTTGTTACAATTTTATCCCTTATTAATAAAAATTTTGGATAATAATACCCCTACTTTAAAACAAATTTCCATTAATATCCTATTTCAATTTTACCCCTGTTTAATTAAAATTTTGGACAATAATGCCCTTATATTTAAAATAATTTACAGACCACCACTGCCACCCAGCCACCACCGCCGACAGTGGCCAACCACCATTGGCCGCCGCCGAAAAATCACTGGAGTCCCTAAAAAAGAACGAGACTCAGTGGGGGACTCTGGGAGGCTTCGGTATGGCCGTTTTCGGTCATCATTGATGGCCGAAAATGACCATATTAGGCCAGATCTGGCCGAAAATGGCCAGAATAGATCTGGCCATTTTCGGCTTGATCCCTGGCCGTTATCGACCAGATTTGGACGAGATTCGGCCATGGACGTGGCCGTTAGCGGCCAGATCTATTATGACCGGAATAGATTTGGCCGCTAATGGCCAGATCTCGTCCAGATCTGGCCGATAATGGTTAGGGATCTGGTCGTTATCTGCCAGATCTGGCCTGATATGGCCGTTTTCAGCCATCAATATGGTCGTTCGAAGCCTCTTGGTCACGGTTAGCTGCTGATGGGGACTTTCAGAGACTTCTGGCAGTGGTCTGCGGTGGCGGCAGGTGGTGGGGTTGATTTCGTAATAAATTAAAGCTTTATATAAGCGGGTGACCGGGTGTGTTTTAACTAAATCTGAAATATTGGGGGTTAAAAGAAATTATTAAAAAACTAATAATATTTGAAAAGGGGACAATTTGGTAATTTAAATAACATACCTTCCAATTTATTCCCCATAACCAAACATATTAATATAACATACCCACCAACTAACCAAACACATTTTTCTAAAAATTCTCAGTAATCTTCCAATGTAATCTATCTTTCCAGTGATCCAACATTCCTAGTAATCTAACATTCTTAGTAATCTATTTCGGCCGAAATAGATCTGGCCGTTAATGGCCAGGTCCCTGGCCGTTTTCGGCCATCAATATGGCCGAAAACGGCCATAGCGATGACTCCCGGAGCCTCCCACTGAAACTCGTTCTTTTTTAGGGACTCCGACGAGTTTTCTGAGGCGGTCCGTGGTGGTTGGCTGCTGTAGGCGGTGGTGGCTGGGTGGCAGTGGTGGTGGTGGCTGAGTGGCAGTGGTGGTGGTGGCTGAGTGGCAGTAGTTTGTAAATTGTTTTAAATTCAAGGACATTATTGTCCAAAATTTTAGTTAAATAAGGGTAAAATTGAAATAGGATATTAATGTAAATTTATTTTAAAATGAGGGCATTATTGTCCAAAATTTTCATTAATAAGAGATAAAATTGTAACAAAAAAAGATAACCCTGGTAATCTCAGAATACCTAAAAAAATGGAGGTAATCAGATTACCTCCAATATTACCAATAGTAGTTACTATTAGTATTTGAAGATTACCAGAATCTTATATTACTTAACAACCAAACGTGATAATCAAGTAATATCAGATGACATTACCCTAATAATCTGACATTACCGCCAACCAAACGCCCCCCAAAGGATATATTTATTAGGGGATTTCTTATGTTTTGGGATATTTATTAACGTGGGTAAAAGTTTGTCAATTAGTATATAAAGGGTATAAATTAAATTTGAAGCTCATGCACGAAGAGAAAAGAAATAAAGAAGAAAAGAACAAACAATTGTCCATTGAATTAATAAAGACAGAAAATAAAAAAGTAAGAGACATCCTAACCATCCCAGAAAAGCAACACAAAGACAGAAAGAAAAGGAAGAGTAAAGCAAACAAAAACACTACAAACAACAAAGCCAAAAGTACCTGCTCCTGATCCTGATCCTGATCCTGAACAAAAGTAACTTCATTTTTCTCTCTAATTTTAATGTGCAATTCCCTTACGCAAACAAGGGGATAGAAAAACAGAAACCGAAACTTACCCCATCAGGCCATCACCCTCATCCCTCAACCTGAAAAAATATAAAATAATACAATAAAGGCACAAAGATTGAAAGAAAATTTACACAAAGTCTGAAGAAAATTCTGATAAGCGACCTGCTTTCTGCAGACTCTCTGCAAAGTCTCCTATTTCTCTCCTCGTTTCTTGTTTCAATGCCCCGCTGACCCTGCTTCTCTCTTCATCATTCATTGCCAGCTATCTACGATTCAAATTCAAAGCATGCAAGTTTTTTATATTTTAAGTTTTTAACCAGATGAATTTCTCCAGGACTCTTTTTCTTAGCCATTATTATTACGCATGGAGTAAACGACATGTTTCCCACCCAAGGTAAAGCGAAATGGCTAGTTCCCACCCTTGGTTTCATAAATTTCAGATTCCATCCTTAAATTAACAGACTATTGATTAATATAACAGTCAAAGGTGAAAAGGTCATTCCAAATTAAACATTCAAACTGAAAATGACCAGCCACTAGAACCACCCCATACAGCCATCACTACCGCCATAAACCACCACTAATTACAAACACTTCCAACCCAAATCAATAATCTATTTGTTATGCTTGAAAAATATAGGGCTGATGCAAGACTCAGTCAGTATAGAAGGTCAGAGCTTGGGTAGGTCCGCAGCTAGTTAAAAGCAGCCACATCGCGTGGTGACCTGAGTAGCCCACTCCTATCAGTAAAGTGAGTGCGCGCCATATCAGCCAGAAGTCATAATAACTACACGTGTCCGATCCCTGCACCAAATCACGTAAATCACTATGGAAGGTGGGCAATGTAACATAAAGAAGGATTTGCACAGATAATTCCACAAACTCACAGATTTAGTAATGATAATCTTAATCCATCCCACTATAAATTGAGAGTTCTTCTCTCATTTACGGGATTAGCTACTCTCTCTCTCAAAAATATATAGCATTCACTCTTGTACAAACATTTGTAAGTCAGTCCGCTAACGCGACCTGACCTCTATCATTAATACAAAAATCAGTGGACGTAGGATTCGTTTCCTTAGCATCCGAACCACTTTAAACGCTTGTCCATTGCTTTTACTCTCATTTTTCACTCTAGACCTGTTCAGCATTTCACATGTGCGTTTGGTTGGTGTCAAAATCGCATATCAACACTATTAAACAATTTAATCACATAATACAAAATACATACTATCAATCAGCCATCAAAGAAATAAGAGAGAAAAGAAAAATGAGGAGGAAAGGAAAAAAAGAGAGAAATCCACCGTTCAAAGGAGAGTTGAGTGGGAATTTTTACAAACAGGTGGAGTGCAAAAATTTACAAAGCTTCGATCGTCCTCCCCCAAATTCCATCAATCCCAGAAAACAAACTCAAAACACTTCTTAACCGATCCCAAACGTCCTCCAAACAACACACAAACAATCTCCTTTCAAAATCTCAGCAAACAAAACTCCAATCAACCCCAATCTCGTCAAAAAAGCACAGCGCAAACGGATGGCAGATTCTTGCTGACAGGCGCCTGATCGTGAAGTGACTAAGCCCCAAAAATCTGGCCACCAATGGGGCGGCAACGGTTGGGGGATGGTGAGGGAGACATGGGGGCGTCGAAAATGGCCTGGAATCTGGATGACAATGTTGTGGCCGGCGAATTGTGGATGAAATCGAGTGGGATGGATGTGGGTTTGTAGAGGTGGAGGCGGTGGAGAGATTTGAGATGTGGGGTTATTTTATAATTCTACTAACTTGGAGGGTAATTTTTTTTTTTTTTTTCTAATTTACTTATCAAGGGCAATATGGCAATAACAGATTCTATATTTGTGTCAATGTCTAGAATTGTTAACAGTGTTATTTTAAAGGAGGGAATTTAAAAGTTATGAAACCATGGGTGGCAACTTGACATTTCGCTTTACCTTTAGTGGGAACATGTCGTTTGCTCTTATTACATCAGGAAAGACATTTTGCGTCACTTAATGAAAATCATTTAGACTTCATGAAAAGTGGCTTATCTTTATGGCAGTTGGCTCAACACGGTTTTAAATGCACAGTAACCAACTTTACCCATTTGACATAAAAAATAATACTATGTTTACTCACGATCTTATTAATCATCTTATTATTCTGTGGTATAGTACGGGTATTATACATATAGTATCCGTACTATATGTTATAGTTACACAGGGTAATAAAATAGTTAGTAAGATCATGAGTAAGTATAACATTACTCTTGACACAATCTATTTCTTTTCTATTTTAACAACTTTCGCTAACAGTATTTCTTGAATCCCTAGTATTATTAGATCTGGGATAACTTCATTTAGTAGTAAAAATTGGTTATGAGTTAATTACCGTGATGATAAGAGTAAAAGTACCTGAGAATTAGTTATGGTGCATGCAAGTTAACTCGGATACTTAAACACTAATTGAGGGGTGATCACTGAGGTTTTTACTTGGCCAACAATTCCAAGACCCGGATGATTAGTTATGGTCAACGCAAATTTGCCCGAACACTTAAGTGTTAATAGGGTGGTCACTAAGGCTCTTATCCGATCGACAGTTTCAAAATTAAATATATTAGTTGAAGTATGCGTAAACTAGCAACCAGATGATTGATTAAGTAGTGTTAACGTGAGAATAAAGTATGAGAAAGAAAGAATTGAGTTGATATATTATTGACCCTTTTGCTTAAGTGGAAACTGGAAAGCAATGCAAACCAGCTGCAAATAAAAACGTGCACTCAAAATATTAATAACTGAACCGAATAAACATTAGAAAAAACATACTTTAATCCAAAGATTCTCAACCCCAAACACTGCCTAAAAGTCCACAACCAAACCTTAGTGGAAACATCAACACCATTTCTCAAAGCAAACAAAAACTAATCAAAATCTCTCTTTTTGATCTTATATATATACTCACCTGTATGTAAACCTTTCATTTCTTTCTCACTAATCTCTTTCATGGCTTCCACTTCCCACGCCACCACCTCCACCGTCGCCACCATGTCGCAACAGCCACCGCCAGCTTACCCCTCTGACTCAGCTTCACCCAACACAACTTTCGTCCAAGCCGACCCTTCAACGTTCAGGACAATAGTTCAGAAACTAACTGGCGCACCCGACGACCCCGCGGCCCCGAAGCTCCCTGTAACTCACCCAATCCACAACGTGGGTCCGAAAAGACCAGCATTCAAGCTCCATGAACGAAGACAAACAGCCAAAAAGCTCGAAATCAAACTCAACAACAAACCCAACAACAGTAGCGTTAACCCGAACGGGAACTACGAGCTCTGTTTCTTCAAGCAGCGTGGAAATTCTTTCCTTGTGTCGCCCGTTTCGACCCTGGAGTTTCTTTCGCGCGTGAGCCCGAGATCGCCGATGGAGGAGGTGCACGCGCGCGGCGGCAGTCCGAGGGAGCTGTGTGAGGAAGAAGAAGAGAGAGCCATTGCTGAGAAAGGATTTTACTTGCATCCGAGTCCATTGAGTACGCCGAGAGGAGCTGAGCCTGAACTTCTTCCACTGTTCCCGTTAAGTTCTCCAACAAGTAATGATGCTCATTGTTCTTCTAATTAGCTCATCATTAATTGAGATTAACTTAGATTATATTATAGCTTTAGTTACATTGGATTTGTTTTCTAATTTGTATTAATTGTATGTGGGGAGTTATATATTAATTAATTATCTTTTATTTTTCAACTTTGGTGTTCTTCTTTTTGAAGTTGTCTCCATTAACAGACTGAAAAATATGCAATGCTCAGTATCCTTGCCAAATCTCTGGTTGGAATTCTCTTATTCTATTGCCACGTGTATCCACGCGCTATTATTGCGTTTCTTTAGGGTTTATATTTCGACAACCTTTTCTTATTCGGTTAATTAGTTAACTTTCCCAAAACATTATTATTTATTTATTTTTATGATCCAGGTGTCGGAGTTAGATTATGCATATTTCCTAAATTCAAAAAAAATTATTAAAAATGTATAATTTTGTAATATTTCTTGGACCTTTTTTTTTCTTTTCAAGCAAGTAAATTAATTATTTTTTATATCCTAACTAATTGAGTGGCATTAATTAGGACATAGAAATTCCCTTTTAAAACTTTTGGTTTAATTCCAAAATAGTTATAAAAAAAAAACAATTTTGGAAAACTTTATATTAAAATTTTAAGGAATATTTATAACAATTTTGGAAAACATTTTAATACATATTATTCATGATTTGTTAAACGCGCTTAGTGGCGCGTAGGCAGTTGTTGTGAAGTGTGATTTTCAGTTATTTTAATTAGGGTAAATAAAATGTGTTGATATTAAATACTATCCGTCCATCTTGATGTAAATCTTGGAAAAGGATTTTAAGAAAGGCATTTAATGGTGGAATTATAGATGGCAGCCGTTGGATTTCATGAAAGAGGAAGGAAGCGGCGCCTTTTTCTGACAATCCAACGGGCTAGATTCGTCCTTGTCTTATTTATTACAATCCACTGGCTCTGCTCCCTCAACGATTACATTATTGTAATGTAAAAGTCACTACTACAAATCTACCTATTTTTATAATTCAAATTTTCAAATCACATCCAATCTCCACCTTCCGTTGCCACGTATTTCCGTAATCTTATCCAATCAATCTGAACCCCTGATTTGAAATAATGAAATAATTAGTTGATTTTTTAGATCTGAAGATGAAGATTTGTTTTCGCTTATGTTTTAATGGCACGTATCAGGGGTAAGATAAATTGTTTTTATTTATTTATTTATTTATTTATTGGGATATTCGAACCAGTTTACGTATTCGAATCAGTTTATGTGCAACTCCATTAATCTCTCGAAACTATTAAATAGCTTATAAGTTCAATAAATAAATAAGTCACAAATGTATTAAATTGTCATTTGTTGAAACTTAGAACACAAAACCTATAGATAACTTAATGTATTTCCATTCGGCACGGAAAAATAATTGTATTCTTATTGATGAATTGAAAATGTATTCTTTTGGGTTTTTGGTTTTTAAATAAAATTCATTGAAATAAATATATATTTTTTTTTTATGCGTTTATGATCTTAATGTTTACCCTTCAATAATTTTTTTTATCCATTTATGATCTTAATGTTTACCCTTTAATAAAATTCACTGAAATAAATAATTTCTTAATCCATTTATAATCACATATTTTTATTTATCTTTTAATCAAAATTCATAGGATTCAAACATCCTTCAAATCAGTTGTCGTGTACATGATTTTAATTAAAAAATTTGAGATAATAAATTGAAAAAAATAGTATTACTTATTTTAAAATTTTGTTGTTACTTGAGGTTTTAATATGAATTTTCTTTAAGAATTTCAACTAATTTTACGCTGATGTATCAGAATTAGAAAGAAGCACTTAAAAAAAAAGAAAAAAGAAAAGAAAAAAAAATTTCAAGTCAGATATGTTAACTAAAAAGGAAAATTAAGAGAATATATGGTGGAAGTGGGTTGACTTACATTTTGTCGGAAGAAGTAAAAAGTGTAAATTAAGTAAAGTTTTTGTTCAGCAATAAGGAATATAATGGCATGACATTTTATTTTATCAAAAGTTTATTCGGTGCTACAGCCTTTTTTTTTTTGTTTTTTTGGTTTGGCCACTATTGTAACAAGTCATATTTGTCCCGCAATTAGTTTTCATTTATTATAAATTTAAACACATTGAAACCCTATTGTTTTCTTTTAGTTTAAATATAAAATAAAATTTAACTATGGTAGAAATGTAATATATTAGAGATCAAGTATATGGAATAAAAAACTGAAAGAGAAAGAAAAAGATGATTAACCAATCTCTGGGTGATCGAGTGGTTCGATAGAAACTCTTGGATGTATTATTCAAGAGGTTTTGAATTCGAGTCTTTCATCGATTGCTAATAGGGGTGGGAACTGGAGCTCTTACTCAACCGATAGTTCCAAGGTCCTGAGGGATTAGTTGAGGTGCGTATTAGCTGATCCGAACACTCCCTATCATTAAAAATTAAAAAAAAAAATTATTTAATTTGATATTAAGGTTAATTTTGGAACATAAACAAGAAATGAAGATGTTAATATGCATATATTTTTTTTGGTGTTGAAAAGAATCAATGCAATTGAATTGAATATATGCTGTTACCAAATGTAATGAGGCAATGAGCAAAAGAAAGATATGCTAAGAATAAATCATTTTAAATATTCTTCTAAAATTAGATTTTTATCTTATGAGAGTCAAACCTAAACATCATTAATCACCGATTTTTAATTTATAAATTGAAGCCGTCGGATTAAAATTAATAAAATCCTTTTTGGATTCTTGAAAGCAATAAGCCAATATATGGTGGACAACATCATTTCTAAGTAGGCTTATGTAAAGAAAATGTTTAGTGGACTTTGAACAAACTTATTTAATTGTTTATTCATAATGGGGACTTTACTAAAACACCCCTCATTTTAGTTTATCATAATTTAATGACATAAAAACAGTAATGCTACAGACACTGAATTTGTGTTCCGAAATTTTTTACCGAACGACGTGACATCCACTAAGATGCGGCCACGTTGGACAGAAAATACCTATTTCGTGAATGGACGCTAGTCCATCTCATTTGGATGCTATGGACATCCATCCAAATGAGATGGATTGGTGTCCATACTTTGTACTTTAAAAATCAAAGTTTTTTTTTTCCCCTTTATTTCATTTAAAAATTTTGCGCTTTAAAAATAGATATTTCATCCAAAAATTTTGACGCTTATTTGTAAAAGCGTCTTAGACAAACTATAGGTTTTTATAAATGAAAAAGAAATTGTAAATTTTAAAAAAAATTATTTGAGTATATATTATATGGACAACCATCCATACAATGTGGACGGCCATCTATAGTAAAGGGACTCCCATCCATAATATATGGATGGGAGTCTATTATATTTTTTGGACTTTTGTCCATTCTTGATAAATGGTCGTCCATAAGATATGAACGAGTGTCTATAGTTGTTGGACATTTGTTCATTTACTAAATATCTGTGTTGTGTCCTATGTGGCCATGTTCGAGTCAAATACCACATAGATTGGTGTAAAATTTTGGTACTAACATTCGGTGTCCGTAGCATTTTTGGACATAAAAAAGTGATGCAAACGGATTGGACTTAATGGGCTTAAAAGACATAGTGGTTAAGTGCTTTGTCTGACACAAATTGCAGCCCAACAAAAAGGGAAGTGGACTATCTCACATACTTGATAATTAAATGGCTTATAAACTATTTTTTCTCTTCATTTATTTGTTTTCAAGTAGTCCGACCCCCGTTTTCTAACCAACTTAGTTAAAAGGCTTGCAAATGAGCCGAGCTACTCGGGCTCCTGTAGCTCAAGTGTCGAGTCGAGTTGAGCTGAGTTCGAGCTTAATAATACTTGACTTAAGCAGCTTGCGAGTTTATTCGAGCTCGACATATTATATAATATTTTAATTTTATATTAATATAATATATAAAAATTAAAATAATTAATTATTAAATATTTCAAACCCCAATCCCTAATTCACATTTCACATTTCATTTTCTAACCCTAAACTTATTGTCGATCATCCTCTGAACTCTGATCCTCCTTGGTCATCAATCCTCTTCTCAAGTCTCAAGTTTGACTCTCATCGTCCTCGGCCGATCCTCCTCTCAAGTCTCAAGTCTGATTCTCCTTGACCGGTCTCCTTTGACGTCCAATCATCCTCGACCGGTCCTCCTCCCAAGTCCGATCATTTTATCGGTTTTTCCTTCTTCATCAGTTTCTCCTTCCAATTTCGTGTAAAGACTCCATTACATTTTCAGGTTCTTTTTTTGGATTATTTCTTTTTATCTTTTGATTTTGGGTTTTTTGTTGTGTTTTTGCAAGATCTTGGGTACTAGTCACTCGGTGTTCTTTTGGGAACTCAATCATATAGTTTGTCTGCAATCTGCATACATTGTTGGTAAGTTACCACTGGTGTCATCCACTACACCTGAGAGAACCTTTTCACAATTTCAATGTATGGAAAACTCATTTGCAAGTAGACTCATATTGGATGTAGAGTTGGCAAAATGGGCAGGCGGGTGGGTAGGAGTCGAGCCAAACAGGAACGGGCCTAGAAAGACTGATTCTAAATAGGCCTAAAATATTGGACTCATATCCTACCTATACGGGTACGGGCAGACTTGTGGGTACTTATTATTGTTCACCAGGGATTCTAAATTGGGAAGACTATCTTCCAGAAGACTTCTTCGTTTCTTTCTCTAACTCTGAATGAGAGAAGACTATAATTTCATTCCTTTCTTCTTCTCTCAACTCTTCCATTTGTATTACCTCTTCCAAAACTTCACAACGACATATCTCAAGGTATTGGAGTTTCACAAAGCTTTTGAATACAGAAGATGAAAATATATATTTTAATTTACCACATCTCCACAAGATCAAATGTGCTAAACTTATCATGGAATAAGACAGTGATACAAGTCATTCATGCCAAATATTTTGATCATTAATTTCACCCATTACCAAGACCTCCAGCATGGGAAACAAAACCAGTAGAAAGCTCTTGTTTCAAAATTTCTCGAATAAATTGAAAAGGTAATAAATTATTTTTCCAGTATTTGTTGACAAATGAAGAAGAAGACAAATGAATAAAATAAAAAGTTAAGATTAACTTACTCTTTCACTAAAAAGTGGAGTGATTGAATTAACAATAATGCTAGGGACACCGAAAATTTTACACCGAAAATGTGTACCGGCCTACGTGTAACACGCCTCTGATTTGTTTAACAATTTTTTTCTAGTGAACGGCCGTCCATCAAAATTGGACGGCTGTTCACTCACATGGACGCCCGTCCATAAATAAAATATGAAAATAAAAAAAAAAAACTTTGGGGACGGTCATCCATAAATTTTGGATGGCCGTCCTTTATGTTTGGACGGGCGTCCATTCCTTAAAACAAAAACAAAAAAAACAAAAAACATTTGGACGGGCGTCCATTAAAAAAAAAAATGTTTGGACACTTTAAAAAAAAAAAAATGTTTGGACACTTTTAAAAAAAAAAAATTTCGTCTTCTTCGTCTTCATTCCCCAGCTCCTGGGTTCTCATGTTAGTTCTTAGATTACTGCCAGTTTTATTAATTGGCATTCCAACATCACCATATAAATCTGGGTTTCTTGATTCTCTGTCTCTGCTATATGTGCTTAGGTACTCTTGCCATCCTCGCCCATGAAAATGTATTTTAGTATGCATATTGTTCGTATGAATTATTATTATTCGGCTGGGCCACTTGGTGATCTGGAAATTTCTGAAAGGCACATTTAGTGGTGTCTAGAGAGCTATCTGGTTCATTTCCTGTGGTATTTGTGAAGGCAAGAGAGATCTTCTTCATGTTTTCAGCAAATTAAAATGTATTATATTGTTGCTTATATGGTTGGCGAAGTCTCATTGTTTTCTTTTTTCTTCTGTTCAGGCTGCCTGTGAGGAATTGAGAAATAGCATAATGTTTCTGAAGCTTCTAGAGGCTGTACTTAAGACTGGGAACTGCATGAATGTTGGGACAAACCGTGGTGATGCTCACGCCTTTAAGCTTGACACACTCCTCAAGCTTGTTGATGTCAAGGGTGCCGATGGAAAAACTACCCTACTGCATTTTGTTGTACAAGAAATTATAAGAACTGAAGGTGCTCATCTTTCGGGTACTAGCCAAAATCCTGATGATGCCAAGTGCAGGAAGCTAGGCTTGCAAGTTGTATCTCGTTTAAGCTCAGAGCTCACCAGTGTGAAGAAATCTGCTGCCATGGATTCTGACGTGCTCAGCAGTGATGTGTCCAAGCTTTCTAGAGCAAAATTGGATAACCTTTCATGGGCTTTTCAATTTTCCTCCTAGGGTTCGTCCTGTGCCTCTAGAAATACATATTCAGGGAGTGGATATATCCATTTTGATGCAAGGATGCAAGCCATGACAAAACCCATATATACTGCAATTGTCCAACATGCCAAGAATGGAAAACCTGTGCTTGTATTGTCCCTTCAAAAAAATATGTGCAGATCTGTAGAAACCAAAATAATGGACGGGGTCCATAGCAATGGACGCCGCCTCCAAACTTTTTTTTTTTTTTTTTTAACCAAATGATTTTTTTTTTTTTTTTTTTTTTTTTTTTTGTTTTAAGTATGGACGGGCATCCATCTAATGGACACCCATCCAAACATAAGGGACGGCCGCAAAATTTATGGATGGCCGTCCCCAAAGTTTTTTTTTATTTTCATATTTATTTATGGAGGGCATCCTTTAAATGGGGACGCCGTCCCTTGTATAGGACGCCGTCCATATAATATGGACGGGCGTCCATGTGAGTGAATGGCTGTCCAAATTTGATGGACAGCCATTCACTAGAAAAAATTGTTAAACAAATCAGAGGCGTGTTACACATAGGCTGGTCACATTTTCGGTGTAAAATTTCGGTGTCCCTAGCTTATTGTTGAATTAAACTCTTTCTCCAAAACAATTTCGTGAGGCCAAAAACCGTCCTCTCAAGCAAGAGCTTTTGAATTGTGGAAGAGATTTAAAGTCAAGGAACGTATATTCAGTTGATGCTGCCTACGAAATCTGGACGTTCAGGTACAAAATCTCTTCTAAGAATGAGAAAAAGAATCGACCATGACCGGACATGTGTGAGAATTTTATTGAGAATGAGGAGAAGACAAAAGATGCAAATGAAGAATAGAATTTAAGAATTAAGGATTAGGGAACGCCATTTTTTTTTTTTTTTTAATTTTCACTAGTACCTGTAGATATACTTGGACCACCTGAAACAAAGGAGTCGGACCGAGTATAGGTCAAAAAAAAGGATCTAAAATCATAGACCCATACCTTATATTATTTTGACGAGTACAAGTTTACCCACGAGTATGGGTCTAAATTGTAAAGTCTAGTTGGATGATACAATTTCACCTCATGGTACTCAAAACTCCACTAAGGCCACATCTAATACTGATGGAAATGAAATTGATGCTACAAGCGAGCATAATGAAGAAGATGATGATAATTCATTACAAAGGAAGAAATCACCAATAACATTTAGTGACTAAGCATTACAGTTAAAATTTGAAGTCATAACTTTTTTCTCGTATTTCTCACTTTTTTGGGTAACCAGTAATTATATAAAAGAATAAAGAATACACCTAAAACTAAAAGGGGATGACCCGCTACACAAAGTATCCCTTTACAGCAACTAAAGAGAGACTCAAGCGAAAGAAAACCCAAAATAAACTTGATAAACAATCCTAAAAAACCAGCACATATCACATGATTGAAGCAGACACAAAAGGAACCCCTGTACGTGCTAAACCAGCCCAAAAATAGCTGAATGGACTGAGCAAAAATACTAGCAGAGAAGACCAAAACACAACAAAACTCCAAACCAACAAAAAATAAAAAAACTGCACCAGGACATGCAAGGGCTAAAAAAGGGCAAACGGCAAGCAAGAAAACCATATCCTGCATTGACAGTAGCCCCAACTCCCATTGAACCGCAAGCCAAACCAGGAGGATTGAACCTCCATAAGGACCAATCAAAGCACAAAAAGCCAGCCATGCAGCAGCTCACAAAAACCCAGCAGACACTAAGCAAAAAAGACTGTTAGGGTTGGTGCCCTAGAGCAAATCAATTATTGTAAAATTGACTCTTTATAATAATGTTTATTAATCAATAAAAGACAATTTTCTTCTATGTCATGTAAATCATAATTGCGTGTATTGATATATGTCCTTAGGATGATAGAATCGTGATGAGGGTATCAGGTGTTTCAAATCTTAATAGTGAGAACCATATGATCATATATGGTGGCCATTTTAGAAATGTCTGTAGCTTTAGTATTATTCTGACTAAGGACACATATAATACGATAAGACTATCATAGTGTTGAACGACCCTATCGAAAAACAGTGACTGATCTTACTTGTCAAGGTTATTTGTTGACAACCTGGTGCGACACATGGCTGCTTGCTGTAGGCAAGTTCACTGGATAGACCCACCAGAGGATTTAGGCAAGTTCACTGGATAAACCCACTAAACTTTACTAAGAACCTATCCGGACCTGGGGCTTTATCATCCCCAATCGAAAACATAACCCTGTGAACCTCATCCATAGTGAAAGGCCGTATCATACAAGCACGATGCTCTTCCAAAATTCGGTAAGGGAATAGGTCATGATTGTTCTCCAAACATACAATAGAGGCGGTAGTACCCAGAAGATTTTGGCAAAAGGACACAAAGGCATCAGCCAAATCCTTATTCTTAATCACATCACTTGAGTTAGAGAGAATTCTGGCAATTCTTTTAACTCTTTGAGAGGACTGGAGAGACCCATGGAACAAAGTTGAGTTCTGATCACCCACACTCAACCAGTGCACTTTAGATTGCTGCTTAAGGAATCTTTCTTCATCCAAGAGGGTCTCTTTGAGGGTAGATGAAAACACAACCTCATGCTCATGAAGCTCACAGTTATGAGGGTCACGGTTAAGGGCAAGATGTAACATCTCAACCTCTCTCCGAAGAATCTTCACTTTTCTACTAAGGTGGCCTTGTTTCCTATTGAGATTTCTAAAGAAAGGCTTTAAGGATTTCAACTTATTAACAATAGAAAACATAGGCAACCCTACATGACAAACATCACAACTCTTTTTTACAGCATCCCAAAACTTAGGTTTATGCACCAGATAGTTAAAGGAATTTAAAAGGACGGATCTTCGAAGAGCAATTCTTAGAGAAAGAAGTAACAGAGAGGCTACAGTCACTAAGACCCTAGGGCCAGAAAAAAGACTCACCCTTAGGAACATTGTCACAAAGGAAGAACTATTAATCACCCTGTCAAGGTTTTTAAGGACCTCATTATTGCCATGATGTTTTCCACTCCATGAAAACATAATATTCGCTTGACTCAAGTCCTCAACCTTCATGTTTTCAACATAATCCAAAAAATTAGACATCTTAGAGGAGACAATAGAGGAGCCTCCTAAGCTCTCACTAAGATTAAGAGTCGCATTAAAATTTCCCAAAATAACTCAGTGGTTACCCCCCATGGTAAGCTTGTGAGCCCTCAAACATTCCCATAACTCACGCCTTTTCAAGTAATCATTCTCAGCATAAATAAAAGAGGAGAAAAGCTATCCCTATTAGCAATCTCCCTAATGGAGCAATGGATAACTTGATATGTCATCCCATAGACCCTCACATTAAACACCGAAGGATCCCAACCAATAGCAAAACGACAACCTTGTGGCCCATACTCACTATTAGAAACCCACTCTCATCTACTAAAAATGCATCAAAAACACGCTTTACATTCTATCTCGCAACACGAGTCTCCAATGTAGCACATAATGCAAGCTTCTTATCTTTAATAAGGACCTTAATCTCTTTTTGCTTAATGGGTTGGTTAAGGCCTTTAATGTTTCAGCAATTGATTCTAATTATGGGTGGAAGGGAGGTTTCGAGGGCTGACACATCCCCCTCCAATACGCGTCCCAAAAGAACCTCCACTCGTGATAATTCTACCATCAAAACCGAGTCAGAGTCAAATCCAGACCATCCAAGCCCAATTCAGAATCCGCTTCCATACCCATTTCAATCAAACACGACTAACCCTGATCAACCATCACCAACTCCCTGTCACCATTATGTTTAAAAGCTACGCATTGGAACACATTACCCATTCAAATACCTTTTCTCCACTTGTTAAGCTGAACAAAGCTATCATTTTTAGAGTTTGCTACCTTTTTAGAGTTCGAAGAAGGAGAAGCAATATCACTGGGAATCCCAAGAGGATCTGCAGGATCACTCGAAATAACAATCTGATTTGAAGAGGAGACAACCACTGAGGGTTTTAAAACTGCCTTGCCTTTACCCTTACAGTTTACCTTAATAAACCCTTCCTTATCAATTTGAGGGACCTTTGAAGAGTCCCCTACGGGGTTATTTTCTATATTTTTTTGAAGGGAAAGGCAAGATTCATTTGCATGCCCAAACATTTGACGTCTCCATTGGCAGCTAACATGAACCTCCAAAATTCTCGGTTCCCAGTTCTCACCCATAGGTATTTTAATTCTAATCAATTCCGACAATTTACGACTAGGATCAACTTCGATAAGGATTCTAGCAAAACCAATGCAACCTAACTGATCATGACACGTTTCATAGGTAGTCTTATCAAGGACTATAGGTCTACCCACCGTGCTCGCCATATAACTCAGCTCCATTAGGCTCTATAACTACAGAGGCACATCAAAGAACTTTACGTATAGCGAAATTGGCTTTGGGAAGACTATGCTAATGTAACGCCCCACCTGAGGTATGTAGCTAAGTTATAGTGTATTGCTTGAATGTTTATTGTTTTGCTTTTATTTGGGTTGATATATTGTTAATATTGGTTGGTTGGCCCTTAGTTGAATTTTTGTTAAAGTTATTTTGAGAGAAATGTGAAGAAAATCCCTTAAACTTTCATTAGGGGTAAAATGGTCTTTTCACTCAAAATTAGTTGAAATTGTGGAGAGTGAAAAGAGATAGAATTTCATAGAGAATGCATTAAAAATGAGGGCATTATGGTCATTGACTAAGGGACATAGATGAAATTTCTAAGAAAGAATAAGAGCATAATGGGAAAGTGTGGTTATAAACTAAAGTGTTATGGGTTTGAAACCCTTATTTTCTTCATTCCACCGCCACACACCTCCCTCATTTTCTCTCAAATTATCATTCAATCCTCCAAGGATTTTGAGGGCTTTTAAGTGGTTTTTCATAGGGTTTTGATTCTAGGCATTAAAAGGTAAGAATTCATGCTCTTTATCTATGATTTATTTGTGTAAAGGTTCAGTTCTTATGAAGTTTATACTTAGGGTTAAGAGAAGATTGGAATCCAACAATAGTAGAGAGTTTAGGAGAGATTACTCAAGCTCAAGGTAAGTAAATTCCACTCAAAATCCAACTCAAGCTAAAATTTAAGAATTCAAGTGAGTAGAGATTTCTTTTAAATATGCATATGTTGTGATTATTGAGGAACTGAGATGAGATGTATGATGAATTATGCTTATTGTTGGATATATTTGAATATGTGATGATTTGATGATGGGTTGAAACTAGAAGAATTGGAGAAATTTTTTGGGAGTGTGTTTTGCCATGTAGGTATGTGATGCTACAAGAGAGTTTTTCTCTCATTTTGGATGGTTTGAGAAATAAATAGAATGATAATTGAATTAGGGTTTGTTTATGCACAACTAATGTTTGATGAAATGCCTAAGTGAAAACATGTTACCAAATTGTCCTGTCATAGCCATGACTTTCTGAGTGATTTTTGGGTATCTTACGGATTGAACTGGGTTTATACCAAAACATAAAAGTTGTAGCCCTATCTCTAAGCTTTAAAACAAGACCAAAACCGTATCAATCTGATGTGTATAACTCAAGTTATGTCTTCTTGAGTGTGACCTATGCAGAATGACTATCTTGATGCAATATTGTATTTGTGCATTTCATAAGTGCATTAAGGAAGAAACTTTAAGCATGAACCATCCTTATGCGTTAATTGTGCATTAAGAAGTAGTTTGAGAAAGAGTAGAGAACTTTGTGAATGAGCTACTCTAAAAGTAAAGAGAATGAGAAAAATCGAAGAATGGGTTGGTGCTTTGTGAACTCCACCCAGAAGTCACGAATAGTAGGTTGATGCTTTGTGAACTCCACCAGGCCATGCCTCCGGTAAGATGAGGTTGTGACATTCAAGTGAGAAAGAATGAGAAAATATGAGAAAGAAGAGAGGAACAGAATGATTAGAAGTCACGAAGAGTGGGTGGGTGCTTTGTGATCTCCACTCAGCCGTGCCTCCGGTAAGATGAGGCCGTGACATACAACAGAAAGTTAATAGAAAAGAGAGCTGTGTGAAAGAGAAACAGAAAAAGAAAATAAATGAGATGAGAAGAGTGTAAGGAAAGAATTAAGAGAAAGAGTTACGGGGATAGACGAGTAGAAGATTTACTTACTAAGCATTATTTTGTGCTCACTCCGTTGTTTCTCTTTGTGTTTGCAGGATCTAGGTGAGGACGCGGTTGGATGGGCGTTGGCAAGCGAGGAGCAAATAGAGCCATCGTGACAATGTCCACTGTTTTTGATAACTTTCCAAATGATACCTTACTTTGTATAAAGAATGATATATGTATTTAAAGAAAATTTCGGGCCATTTCCTTTTGCTAATATAAAAGCATTTTACTTTATGTTTCTATGAGTAACCTAGTATGCAGCAGGTATTACAGCTAAGTTCCAAGTTAGGATGCCATTTTTGAACCAAAAGATCGACTTTTTGGAAAAGCCATGGACCGTCCTCCAAACAATTTGACATAGCCTCTTCATCTTTAGATTGGAAGAGAAAAATCCTTGTCGTTAAGCATCACTTCCTTATATTGTATTTCTTCCACATTTTCATAGCAAAATGTTGCACCATGTGAACAAGGGTTTTTTTTGTTTATCAATGAAAAATGAACATGTTTCCCATTTTTTCCTACCCTCCAAGGCAACTCAGTGGCAGGCAACCCATGGCAATACCATACATCAAAAAAAGGCTAAAAGAAAAAATAACTTTGACGACAATCCTCCCCCCCCCCCCCCCCCCCCGGCGGCATCTTCAACACTTGATAACTTGATTAGCCGGACATACCATGAGCCTCCAGCCTAATGTCAGCCCAACAAAACCCCCCGTACCATGTTCCCAGGAAACTAAAAAACCAACCTCCTTGACTAGACCACTAGAGGAATTCACTGCCACAACCACCTGAGCCTCAACCCATTCACAGCTGAAACGACACCGAGAAAAACCCCTAACCTCCCCACAATTCCTTATGGGAGGGTTCGCGAACGGTCCCGATTACTACCCTTCCTAGACTTGAATTCACCACAATTTCATGGTGATGACCACCCCTTCAATGGGCAACTTCTGAATCCTGCATGTCCACAATGATCCTAGTTCGATCTTAATTCATCTAGGGCATTTCCTCAAGATAGGCTCTCCATCACCTTCACATCGATAGAAAACGTACCCTCACCAACGGACAAAACCCCTGTCATCAAAACCCATCCCCACCAGTTTCTTAGTCAAATCAACACAATCAACCACACCACCCACCTTAGCATCGTTGCCACTCAAATCATGGAGTATTTACCCTCTCCAGATGGTGAACGGCTAAGCTGCCTACCCCCTTGCTTTCTCACACATCTTAGGAGCTGAATTTTTTGCCCTAACCATCAACGGAGTCTTTTTGTAGCTTCATAGAAGCACCATAAAAAGAAAGGAAAAAATTATCAAAAGGAAGAGAAAGAAAACCACCGGACCCGTGGAGCATAACCTTGCTCCAACGACCTGAGGGCCACTATCGACGACGGCAACACACAGTGCAGAAGCGGTGTAGCACACAAAGAATTTTGTCTTTCTCATCTCATGCTTGAAGGGTTCTTTTAAAATTTATTCTCTCTTTTCACCACATATGTATCAATTACAATCAAAGAACATAAGGCATTATATCTAATATCATGCGTTAATAATAGCATTAAAAGATGATAATCATAATTAAGATAGCATATCTCATGTGGAAAGACATAAAGCTAAAATGTGTATATTAATTTTTATATTTTTGTTTCTACTTTTGAGAATTAATAGAAATGATTTAATTTTTTCTTTTAATTCTTTATAAAATATTTCAATTTTTTTTTTTTTTTTTTTAGGAAGCGTACTTGGTTTAGAGGCACCTTATATTACACACACACACACACATAATATATATATTATATAATATATATATATATATTATTAATATAACAGTTCAGATCTGGGTTTGACTGCAAAGTTAAGAAAACTGAAGGAAAGAGTGATAGTGTGGGTAATCCACACACAACACACACACCACACACACAAATATAAATATATATATATATATAAAAATCAGTTCAGATCTGGGTTTGACTGCAAAGGTAAGAAAACGAAGGCAAGAATAGGAAAGAAAATGAGTGATAGTGTGGGTAATCCTCCAAAATTTCACTTTGTTTTAGTTCATGGATCGCGATGGAGGGTGGTGCTGGTTCAAGATCCGTGTGTCTTATGGAAACATCAGGATACAAAGTCACTTGCTTGACCTTAAAAGCGCCGGTATCGATTCATCTGACCCTAACACACTCTTCACTTTTGAAGAATATAATCAAACACTAATTGAGTTCTTGTTTAATTTGCCGAGATGAAAAGTTAGATCTTAATCTAAATAAACATTGTTTATTTTTTCTAGCTGGATAATATATTGAAGGCATAAATTTTTCAGGTGATATTGGGGGTCACAGTGCAGGAGGTCTGAGCTTGACGGATGCCTTACACAAGTTTGGTAGTAAGAAAATTCAAATGGCATTTATGTTGCAGCCAACATGTTGAAGTATGGTTTTATTACAGATGAAGATGTCAAGGAAGTAAGTTTCATTGAAAAAGTACTAAATATTAAAGTTTAGTTTAATATTTAAGTGGTTGAAATTGATGGTTTCAGGCAGTCCCAGATTTATCAGAATACGGAGATGTGAGAACTAACGTTTGGGTTGGGCCCTGATAAGCCTCCGACAAGCATCATAGTGAAAAAGGAATTTCAGCGAAAAAATCCTTTATAATATGAGCCCTGTGGAGGTGAGAAGTTCTTCCTATCCTATATATTGTCATTTTTTTTAAGATCCGGAGTGTCCAAATCAGTTTATGAAGAACTCGACTAATTCTTTAGGATATTAAAACTGCCAGTCGAGTAGGAGTTCCAATGGCTATTCTTATTAACAATCGAGGAGAAACTTGAATTCAGAACTTCTGAATAATATACTAAAAGTTCTTATTAAATCACTCTACCACCCATAGGTTGATTTATATAGTCATTTCTTCTCGGTGGTTGGCACTCTAATACTAGGGATTTTATTGATTCATTCTCAACTTAACTGGTCATCTTAAATTATTTATTTTTTTTTTATGTTTGCAATATAATAAAAGATTAATTCATGATCTATCAGGACTCTACTTTGGCCTTCATGCTTCTAAAGCCAGCACCTGCAATGGCCTTCGGAGATGCTAATTCAAAGAACAAGGATCAGCCGCTGATAAGGTGTCTCGTGTATATATAAGACATTGAATGATAGAGTAATCAAACAAGAACAGCAGATGCTATGATTAGAAGTGGCCCCCATCGGAGATATTTGTTATTGAGAGTGATCACAGCCCTTTTTCTCCGCCCCGTTATTCTTTTTGGCTTTATAATTAAAGCAGCGATAACTTTAGTTGAGTAATCCGAAAGTATCATGCATAACCACTCTGGTGCCATGATAAAAGAGCATAAGTAGATTCTATGAGTTTTTGGGTTTGAGTCCCTCCACACTAACGGGGTGGCCTTGGGGTTTTATCTTGTTAACAGTTTCAAGATCTTAGGATTAGTGAGGTACACGCAAGCTGACTCAGACATCTTAGGTATTAAAAAAAGTATTATACATTTAAATCCGTTATGCCTTGGAGTTTAAATCTTTAAGAATATTGTATTGGTGGTTTTTATTTTAAATAATTCAGTAATTTGATTTTATGCTTTGAAAATACATAAAAAAAAAAAAAAAAAAAAATTAGGGAACTGTCTTTTAACCCCCATCTAATTTATCATAGTCCTCCATATTTAAATATTTTTTTGTTGTGGCAAGTTTATCCTTAATGAAAATTACTAGAATAAATTAACAATACATAATAAAATTACTTTTTTTTTTTTTTTAATTTTTAATGCTTACATAAACCTAAATTTTGATAATTATTGAAACCTTTTGTTTTATTTCAAATATTTATTTGTTTGATGAATATATTACTTAAACCTAAGTTTCAAATTTGAAATTTAAGAAAAATGGATATTTATAAAAAAACCTAATTAAGCTTACAAGGTTATTTTCGCTATTAAATGAGGTTTAAAAAGATTTTTTTTTTTTTTTATATAAAAAAAATGTACTATTTAGAAATTTGATGGGGCTTAAGAATTACTTTCCAAAAAAATATGAGTGTATGTTATAAATTAATGAGGCTGGCCGAAGATTTGTAAGGTACCGGACAGGAGGCCCGTATGCCCAAAATGAATCCAATTAGCTAATGATTAAGACTAAGGAAGTGATTTTTAGACCCTGCATATCTTATCTTTAGCCTCCATCTTTTACCTTAGATAAGGTCATTGGGGTATAACAGTATTTAAAAAAATATTAACAATGGTTTTTATATAAATTCTAAAAAAGTAAACCACTTGTTCCCACCCAAGGTTTGCCTTAATGAAACTTTCCACCCAAAAAGTTTCAAATTACCACTTTCCCACCCAAAGTTAATATTCTGTTACTATCCAAAGTCGATTCCGATATATTTCGGCGGCAAAAATTGTCTCCATCACCACCATTTAAACCTCTAGTCTCCTATCTACAAAACCCCTCTCACCCCAGCATCTGATTTCTCGTCAATTACCGGCCATCATAAAGCTAGGGTTTCCTGATTTCCAGCTAATTTCGACGACGAATATTCAATTAGTCACCACCATTCGATCCACCGGCCTTCACTCTACAAAACCCTTCTTACTCTGACTCTTGGTAACTCGCTAAATGCTAGTTAAGAAAGTGAAATGTATTTTGGGTATTAATGGATTATAAGCTTTGGGTGGGAAAGTGGTATTTTAAAACTTTTTTTGTGGGAAAGTGTCATTAAGGCAAATCTTGGGTGGGAGAAAGTCGTTTATTCATTCTAAAATTGGAAGAATTTATAAATATGTTAATTATTTTGCCCGAGATCTGAAATCTTTCAATATTTTCTATTTACATGTCATATCTAAAAACACTCTGGAAACTAACATAAACACATTGTTTGATTCAATTTCTAGTAATTTCTTGGTTATTTGATCAGTTTTTCAAACAATGTAATTTATAATAACTTCCCTAAATATAAAACTCAAAGAAGAAGAAGAAGAAGAAGAAGAAGAAGAAAAACTAATAAACTCCAAAATTAAAGAAGATTAAATGTGTTGATGCGTGATTTTTACACCAATGAAACACACGTGTGAAATATTGAGCTAGCCCAAAAGACACACGTGAATGTAAAGGAAAATGACAGTAAATGCAATGGAGATAGTTTTTAAAGTGGTTTGGATGCTAAAGTAGCAAGTCCTACGTCCACTGATGTTTGTATTAATGACAAGGGTCAGGTTGCGTTAGCGGACTGACTTACAAATATTTACAAAATGATAATACAAGAGAGAGAAAGCTATATATCTTTGAGAGAGAATAGCTAATCAAGAACAATAATGTGCGAAAAATCCTTTTAATGAGAGAGAGGCTCTCAATTTATAGTGGGATGCATTGAGATAACGATCACTGAATCTGTAAGTTTGTGGGATTATCCATGCAAATCCTTCTTTATGTCACATTGCCTACCTTCCAGAGTGATTTGCGCGATTTAGAGCAAAGATTAGACACGTGGATCATCACAGCTTCTGATTGGCCTAACGTGCACCCATTATTCTGACAGAAGCAGGCTGTGGGTGTACCCATGATCTGATTCTTGCAGGACGTCAGCCCTTATATTTTTTAGGCATAACAAAGTGGTAGTTGTGTTTGCTTTTTCGATATTTTCTGATATTTTTGATAATGCCCTCACATCACATCTCTGTTTTGACGATTATGATGTTTTTTATTTTATTTTCTTTTCGTTAAACTGATATATGAATTTTATTTAGTTTTGTAGATTAGAAGACTATGGATGAGAGAATTGATGTCTTGGATCGAATCTTTCAGTTGCCTCCTTTTATTATTCATTACATCATGTCATACCTCTTTGCGAAAGAGGTAACTCAATCTTGTCAAAGAGATGGAATGATTTAAGTACGTCATTCCCCATCTTCGATTTTGACCAACCTCGTTACTGAAGAATGTCAGGATTTATTAAATCATACCGTCATGAAGTAAAGGAATTCATTGACATTGTTGATTGTAAATTGCTCAGGTTCTGCAAGCATAATTTATCTATGCTGAAATTTAGGCAATACAATATCCCTCAAAAGGATTGCAATTTCAAGTACTATCCTTGAGCACTTGCGAGTTTCATCCTGTCATAACTTAATGGAATTACATGCTGATACTTTCTTTCTTTTAAACTTTGTAATTTAGTTTGTTTTCTCTTTTTAAGTTATATATATTTTGGTTAGAAAATAACAAACATTTGAGGTTTGTTCATACAATAATATTTTACATTTATGAGTTTATTTCAAAAGAGAAAAATTGTATAATAATACATAGAAGATAATACTTATTTAAAAAAAGACTTATCGTTATAATTTATGCGATTCTATTTTTTTTTTATTAAACATATATGTAATATAAAACTATTATGTTGTGGATTGCATAATAAAGTTTGGATCAAGTGAGAGAATGTTAGAATTTTAATTTAATTAAAATTATTACATCATTGGTCCTGCACTTTTTATTAAAAAAAATAAAAAGTAGTTTTAATAAGTAGGTAACTATTGGGCAATTACATTATCCCATGGGAAAGACAACTACGTATATAATGGGAGAGGTTACAGGTCTCCATTAATGCAATTTTAACCCAAAAATCATGGCATTGGAAATTGCAGTTAATTGGAAGACTCTGTAAAACTTTTAGGAGTAAGAAGCGTGAATCCAGATTTGATATTCTACAACAATTGCTATGTTAAAAGGTTAGCATTAAAATTAAATTACTTCTGAAATATTTCATGAGTGTTTGTAACACGTGTATAATATAAATTGTGAACATATACATGTGACGATGGAATTGAAATATTACAAGATTTTTAGGTCAAAATCACAAAACGCACATTCCGTGAAACAACAGATTTTCTGCTTTGCATCTGGCCAAATACTCCAAACACGGGGTGTTTCTGGTCAATCTCCTACTTGTCTTAAATCTTTACTCCAATACGGGGTTGTTGTTTCTTTTTTTCATTTTTAAGGACTTCCAGACTTCAGTTTACTTTCATAAACATTTTCAATCACAATTTTTACAAACAATTGGACTTTCAGCTCCCACACCTAATCATTTCATTAAATATAGCCCTTGCTTTCTTTTGATTAATATTAGTGGTGCAAGGTTGCATTCTATTGGGCCTAATTTCCTAGCGGTCAAGATTTGTGCCACGCGTCTTTAAGGTGTATCACAGCTTGACGGTCAAGATCATCCAACGTGTCGTCCCATCAATGTTTACCTTCTCTCACGAGATGATTACTGTCATAAGCATGAGTTAGGTTGCCATTAGCATAACCCAGTATGTCATAAACATGGAGATTACTAACTTAGATCCTGATTAAAGGAATTATGCATGCAGGCAATCTAGTAATACCCACTCTCAACCACTGTCAGACGAACCAAGTATAAAAGAAGCCTACAACCTCTGTTTCACAAGACGATTCCAGTTTTAGTGAAGTTCGAGATGAAAACACACTCATACGTGTAAGAGAGCGTTTAGAGAAAGAAGGTCGCGAGAGTTAAATGTCTTCCATTTAGCTCGCATATATTTCCCTTATAATTTCTCTCGATCCTGTAGCACCTCTAAGCAATAACATAACAATGGATGCAGTCTTGGTCTTTGTATAATCAAACCACTATAAAAATCTCTGTTGTTCTTTAGTTTTATATGTCGTTTTATCGACCTCACTAATTACTAGTAATCACGCACACATCTTACCTGGTCCCTCCCAAAGTCGATTAGGTATCTCATTCTCTGGTTGATATAAATTTTTGTATCAACACATTTAGACTTTTCTTGAAGGATTTTTTTGCAGGAAGGTCAAGGGGTTGGCCCACAAATTTTCCAGAAGACATGGTTGGGATCAAAGAAAGGAATGTAGCAGACCCATCAAGCCCAATGCTCCTTATAGAACCAACATCAGACTGATATTTTAGATTTTTTGTTTGAAATATTTTGCGATTATAATTTATTTTCCCTACAATTTCCTAATAAAATTTTAATTTCCCAAAAGAACACCAATAACATTATTTCTCTTATTTCTCACTTTTCACAACATATGCATCAATTACAATCAAAGAACATATCTAAGACATTAGAGCATTTTCAAATAACTCTTTATATGACACAAACTCTTTATTATAAAGAGTCTATCCATAAAACAAGAGTCCAATATACTCTTTATCTTTAAAATATAAATTAGAGAGTGAGTTTGACTCTCTACATTTAGAGAGTCAAATTTCACTCTCAATCCTAATTTTAATTAATAAACTACAAGTTCCTATACATTTTATTTATTAATTCTCTCTCTCATTAAGTCTCTTTTTTAAAAATAAAGATCATCTTCATTAAATTTAAAAAGTATATTGGATTTGAATAAAAATTGTGTTCTTTATATTTAAAAATTAATGAAAATACTCTTTATTTATATGAAAGATACTCTTCAAAATAAAGAGCACAATTGGAGATACTCTTATATAGCGTTTAAAAGTAGCTTGGAAATAAGTAACATCCTTATCCAAAAATCTTATCTAAATATCGGATGTCAATAGCATTAAATGATGATAATCATAATTAACATAAGCATATATACTAGAATGACATGTAAGAAATTTAAGTCAAAAGGATCCCATCCCTATAATTAAAATAGGATAAAATTAGGGGGACACATTCTTAATAACATAAAACGTTATATTTATAGCATAAAACAACAACATGATATATGCAGTCAAACTGATAATGAATTAATGATACAATATTAAATATAATATAATAAATAAAGATTATAGATAGATGAGTTTTGCAAACATATATAATGTTTAAGTTCCATAAAACCAGTCTCACTTGCACCATCACCACATTAACATTAAGATAAGCATATATACTAGAATGACATGTGGAAGGATTAACATGTGTATATTAATTTTTATATTTTTGGTTTCCATTAAGAATTAATAGAAATGAATGAAAAAAATTATATATATATATATATTGTCAAAAGCGAGAGAGGCAAGAGAGACAATAAAAACGAGATAGCTTGAGTATGCCAGAGAAAGAGTGAAGAGTTTATATTTCTATATGAATTGTGAGTTTGTACAACCTCAATTTATACAAATAATAATAATGATGTTCAAGAAAGGAAATATAATTATCTAATTACATGAAATCAGGGAGCTTGATTGATGCATGAATTGTATAGAGCAATCTTAGGGATTAGCCGTAATTGTAGTAATTGGCATGATTGCAGTGATTAGGCATGATTTTAGCATTTACATTCCATATTCCTTCACACTCCCTCAAACTTGTGGTTTGTAGATGTCATAAACTCCAAGCTTGTGCAATAGATGTGAATGTTGTTTGCTACATAACGAATTTGTGAAAATGTCCGCTGGTTGCTCCAAGGTCCTAATGTAATGTGCAAAGTCATAATCATACTTCCTGAATCTTTTCTCTGGCGAAGTGACAGTCAATCTCTATATGTTTTGTTCTTTCATGAAACACTAGATTTGTTGCGAAGTCGTTTGTAGCTTTGTTGTCGCAATTTAGAGTGATGAGACCTTTTCCTTGTACCTTTAGATCCTTTGGAAGCCCAAGAGTCCACAAATGATCTCACATGTGGTCTTGGCCATGACTCTGTATTTAGTCTCTACCGATGAAAGAGTAACGATTGATTGCTTATTTGTTTTCCATGAGATAAGTGATCTTCCAAGTTTTATATAGAAACCAGTGAGTAATTTCCTTGTCATTGGGCATATAGCCCAATCTAGATCACAATATGTTTTTATTTCCAAATTTCCATTCCAAGGCAAGAGAAGTCCCAGGCCAAGGCATCCTTTCAAATATCTAAGTACCTTCATTGCTGCATCCATGTGGGATTGTTTGGATGCATGCATGAATTGACTAAGGATGTGAACTGCATAGCTGATATCTGACCGTGTCATTGTAAGGTAGATAAGTCATCCCACAAGTCTCTAATAGTGTGAGTGATCGTTTAGTGGTGAATCATCTTATAAAGGTGATATCCCGTCATATTCTCGAGAGGCAAGCTTAGTATTTTACTTAACAGGTATAATGTTTGGTTTAGAAGCTGATAATCCAGAATCATATATGAGCTCCAAAACATATTTGTGCTGAGTGAGAGATATACCATTTGGAGATCTTGCAACTCAATTCCCAGAAAGTATTTTGGCTCTCCCAGGTCTTTGATACGGAATTGTTTGTTGAGATACTCTTTTAGTGTTCTGATGGCTATCTCATCATTTCCGGTAATCAAGATACCGTCGACATAAATTATGAGAGCGATGAAAGAATTACCTTGTTGCCAAGAGAAAATAGTATAATCGTGCTTAGATTGTCAGAATTGAGAGGACAAGAGAGACATTTTGAAGAAAGCTGAAGTATGCATGACAAATATCTTTATATGTATTCAATTGTATTGTATTGAATTATTTTTAATTGTGAATACATCACCTATTTATACAAAAGTTTAGCTATACAATAAGAAAAAAAAAAAATGTATTACACTTAATCAGAGAATTGATTGATTGAGTGATTTTGGGTGATTGACGTAATCTTGGTGATTAGCCACAATCATGACATTCATATTACACCACAAGTTTGTGTAAAGATGCAAATGTTTAGTTGTTTGCCATTAGAAAATCTAACTGAGTATCTTTTTGAATTGCAGGGTCAGAAATAGAGGTTAGCTAAGTATTGTATGAATCGAGTATCTGTATGAATTGTAGGGACAGAAAAGAGAGGCTAGTTGAGCAGAAACTAATTCAACTTAGAAGCTCTGATACCATGTTAGAAGCGAGAGAGGCAAAGACAGCTTAAGTGTGCCAGAGAAAGAGTAAAGAGTTTTTATTTTTATATGAATTGTAAGTTAATTTGTACAACCTCAATTTATAAAAAAAATAATAATAATAAATAAACAATGTTCAAGAAAGGAAATATAATTTTCTATTTACATGAAATCAGGGAGCTTGATTGATGCATGAATTGTAGAGAACAATCTTAGCCATTAGCCGTATTTGTAGTAATTGGCATGATTTCGGCATTTACATTCCATATATATATATAAGTTCAGATCTGGGTTTGACTTGCAAAAATAAGGAAACTGAAGGCAAAGAATAGGTAAGAAAATGAGTGATAGTGTGAGTAATCCTCCAAAATTTCACTTTGTTTTAGTTCATGGATCGTGTCATGGAGGGTGGTGCTGGTTCAAGATCCGTTGTCTTATGGAAACATCAGGATACAAAGTCACTTGCGTTGACCTTAAAAGCGCCGGTATCGATCCATCTGACCCTAACACACTCTTCACTTTTGCAGAATATAATAAGCCACTTATTGAGTTCTTGTTTAATTTGCCTGAGGATGAAAAGGTTAGATCTTAATCTAAATAATATTGGTTCATTTATTTCTAGCTGGATGATATTAATTGAAGGCATAAATTTTCAGGTGATATTGGTGGGTCACAGTGCAGGAGGTCTGAGCTTGACGGATGCCTTACACAAGTTTGGTAGTAAGAAGATTCAAATGGCCATTTATGTTGCAGCCAACATGTTGAAGTACGGTTTTAATACAGATGAAGATGTCAAGGAAGTAAGTTTCATTGTAAAAGTACTTAAATATTAAAAGTTTAGTTTAATATTTAAGTGGTTGATAATTGATGGTTTCAGGCAGTCCCAGATTTATCAGAATACGGAGATGTAGAAGAACTAACGTTTGGGTTGGGCCCTGATAAGCCTCCGACAAGCATCATAGTGAAAAAGGAATTTCAGCGAAAAATCCTTTATAATATGAGCCCTGTGGAGGTGAGAAGTTCTCTTCATATCCTATATATTGTCATTTTTTTTTAATGATCCGGATGTCCAAATCAGTTTATGAAGAACTCGACTAATTCTTTAGGATCCTAAAACTGCCAGTCGAGTAGGAGTTCCAATGGCTATTCTTATTAACAATCGAGGAGAAACTTGAATTCAGAACTTCTTGAATAATATACCTAAAAGTTCTTATTAAATCACTCTACCACCCATAGGTTGATTTATATATTGTCATTTCTTCTCGGATGGTTGGCACTCTAATACTAGGGATTTTATTGATTCATTCTCAACTTTAACTGGTCATCTTAAATTTTATTTTATTTTTTTTTTATGTTTGCAATATAATAAAAGATTAATTCATGATCTATCAGGACTCTACTTTGGCCTTCATGCTTCTAAAGCCAGCACCTGCAATGGCCTTCGGAGATGCTAAATTCAAAGAACAAGGATCAGCCGCTGATAAGGTGTCTCGTGTATATATTAAGACATTGAATGATAGAGTAATCAAACAAGAACAGCAAGATGCTATGATTAGAAGCTGGCCCCCATCGGAGATATTTGTTATTGAGAGTGATCACAGCCCTTTTTTCTCCGCCCCGTTTATTCTTTTTGGCTTTATAATTAAAGCAGCGATAACTTTAGTTGAGTAATCCGAAAGTATCATGCATTAACCACCTCTGGTGCCATGATAAAAGAGCATAAGTAGATTCTATGAGTTTTTGGGTTTGAGTCCCTCCAACACTAACCGGGGTGGCCTTTGGGGTTTTTATCTTGTTAACAGTTTCAAGATCTTAGAGGATTAGCTGAGGTACACGCAAGCTGACTCAGACATCTTAGGTATTAAAAAAAAGTATTATACATTTAAATCCGTTATGCATTGGAGTTTAAATCTTTAAGAATATTGTATTTGGTGGTTTTTATTTTTAAATAAATTCAGTAATTTGATTTTATGCTTTGAAAATACATAAAAAAAAAAAAAAAAAAAAATTAGGGAACTGTCTTTTAACCCCCATCTAATTTATCATAGTCCTCCATATTTAAATATTTTTTTGTTGTGGCAAGTTTATCCTTAATGAAAATTACTAGAATAAATTAACAATACATAATAAAATTACTTTTTTTGGTTTTTTAATTTTAATGCTTCACTAAACCTAAATTTTGATAATTATTGAAACCTTTTGTTTTATTCAAATATATTTGTTTGATGAATATATTACTTAAACCTAAGTTTCAAATTTGAAATTAAGAAAAATGGATATTTATAAAAAACCTAATTAAGTTACAAGGTTATTTTCGCTATTAAATGAGGTTTAAAAAGATTTTTTTTTTTTTTATATAAAAAATGTACTATTTAGAAATTTGATGGGGCTTAAGAATTACTTTCAAAAAAAATTGAGTGTATGTTATAAATTAATGAGGCTGGCCGAAGATTTGTAAGGTACCGACAGGAGGCCCGTATGCCCAAAATGAATCCAATTAGCTAATGATTAAGACTAAGGAAGTGATTTTAGACCCTGCATATTTTATCTTTAGCCTCCATCTTTTACCTTAGATAAGGTCTTGGGGTATAACAGTATTTAAAAAATATTAACAATGGTTTTTAAAAATTCTAAAAAGTAAACCACTGTTCCCACCCAAGGTTTGCCTTAATGAAAATTTCCACCAAAAAGTTTCAAATTACCACTTTCCCACCCAAAGTTAATATTCGTTACTATCCAAAGTCGATTCGATATATTTCGGCGGCAAAAATTGTCTCCATCACCACCATTTAAACCTCTAGTCTCCTATCTACAAAACCCCTCTCACCCCAGCATCTGATTTCTCGTCAATTACCGGCATCATAAAGCTAGGGTTTCCTGATTTCCAGCTAATTTCGACGACGAAATTCAATTAGTCACCACCATTGATCCACGGCCTTCACTCTACAAAACCCTTCTTACTCTGACTCTTGGTAACTCGCTAATGCTAGTTAAGAAAGTGAAATGTATTTTGGGTATTAATGGATTATAAGCTTGGGTGGGAAGTGGTATTTAAAACTTTTTTTGTGGGAAAGTGTCATTAAGGCAAATTGGGTGGGGAGAAAGCGTTTATTCATTCTAAAATTGGAAGAATTTAAAATATGTAATTATTTTGCCGAGATCTGAAATCTTTCACTATTTTCTATTTACATGTCATATCTAAAAACACTCTGGAAACTAACATAAACACATTGTTTGATTCAATTTCTAGTAATTTCTTGGTTATTTGATCAGTTTTCAAACAAGTAATTATAATAACTTCCTAAATATAAAAATCAAGAGAAGAAGAAGGAAGAAGAAGAAGAAGAAAAACTATAAACTCCAAAATTAAAGAAGATTAATGTGTTGAGCGTGATTTTACACCATGAAACACACGTGTGAAATATTGAGCTAGCCCAAAAGACACACGTGAATGTAAAGGAAAATGACAGTAAATGCAATGGAGATAGTTTTTAAAGTGGTTTGGATGCTAAAGTAGCAAGTCCTACGTCCACTGATGTTTGATTAATGACAAGGGTCAGGTTGCGTTAGCGGACTGACTTACAAATATTTACAAAATGAATACAAGAGAGAGAAAGCTATATATCTTTGAGAGAGAATAGCATCAAGAACAATAATGTGCGAAAAATCCTTTTAATGAGAGAGAGGCTCTCAATTTATAGTGGGATGCATTGAGATAACGATCACTGATCTGTAAGTTTGTGGGATATTCCATGCAAATCCTTCTTTATGTCACATTGCCTACCTTCCAGAGTGATTTGCGCGATTTAGAGCAAAGATTGACACGTGGATCATCACAGCTTCTGATTGGCCAACGTGCACCCATTATTCTGACAGAAGCAGGCTGTGGGTGTACCCATGATTCTGATTCTTGCAGGACGTCAGCCATATATTTTAGGCATAACAAAGTGGTAGTGTGTTTGCTTTTTCGATATTTTCTGATATTTTTGATAATGCCCTCACATCACATCTCTGTTTTGACGATTATGATGTTTTTATTTATTTTCTTTTCGTTAAACTGATATATGAATTTTATTTAGTTTTGTAGATTAGAAGACTATGGATGAGAGAATTGATCTTGGATCGAATCTTTCAGTTGCCTCCTTTTATTATTCATTCAATCATGTCATACCTCTTTGCGAAAGAGGTAACTCAATCTTGTCAAAGAGATGGAATGATTTAAGTACGTCATTCCCATCTTCGATTTTGACCAACCTCGTTACTGAAGAATGTCAGGATTTATTAAATCATACCGTCATGAAGTAAAGGAATCATTGACATTGTTGATTGTAAATTGCTCAGGTTCTGCAAGCCTAATTTATCTATGCTGAAATTTTGGCACATACAATACCCTCAAAAGGATTGCAATTCAAGTACTATCCTTGAGCACTTGCGAGTTTCATCCTGTCATAACTTAATGGATTACATGCTGATACTTTCTTTCTTTAAACTTTGTAATTTAGTTGTTTTCTCTTTTTAAGTTATATATATTTGGTTAGAAAATAACAAAAATTTGAGGTTTGTTCATACAATAATATTTTACATTTATGAGTTTATTTCAAAAGAGAAAAATTGTATAATAATACATAGAAGATAATACTTATTAAAAAAAGACTTATGTTATAATTTTTGCGATTCTATTTTTTTTTATTAAACATATATGTAATATAAAAACTATTTGTTGTGGATTGCATAATAAAGTTTGGATCAAGTGAGAGAATGTTAGAATTTAATTTAATTAAAATTATTACATCATTGGTCCTGCACTTTTTATTAAAAAAAATAAAAAGGTTTTATAAGTAGGTAACTATTGGGCAATTACATTATCCCATGGGAAAGACAACTACGTATATAATGGAGAGGTTACAGGTCTCCATTAATGCAATTTTAACCCAAAATCATGGCATTGGAAATTGCAGTTAATTGGAAGACTCTGTAAAACTTTAGGAGTAAGAAGCGTGAATCCAGATTTGATATTCTACAACAATGCATGTTAAAAGGTTAGCATTAAAATAAATTACTTCTGAAATATTTCATGAGTGTTTGTAACACGTGTATAATATAAATTGTGAACATATCATGTGACGATGGAATTGAAATATTACAAGATTTTTAGGGCAAAATACAAAAACGCACATTCCGTGAAACAACAGATTTTCTGCTTTGCATCTGGCCAAATACTCCAAACACGGGGTGTTTTGGTCAATCTCCTACTTGTCTTAAATCTTTACTCCAATAAGGGGTTGTTGTTTTTTTTTTCATTTTTAAGGACTTCCAGACTTCAGTTTACTTTCATAAACATTTTCATCACAATTTTTAAAACAATTGGACTTTCAGCTCCCACACTAATCATTTCATTAAATATAGCCCTTGCTTTCTTTGATTAATATTAGTGGTGCAAGGTTGCATTCTATGGGCCTAATTTCCTAGCGGTCAAGATTTGTGCACGCGTCTTTAAGGTGTATCACAGCTGACGGTCAAGATCATCCACGTGTCGTCCCATCAATGTTTACCTTCTCTCACGAGATGATTACTGTCATACATGAGTTAGGTTGCCATTAGCATAACCCAGTATGTCATAAACATGGAGATTACTAACTTAGATGATTAAAGGAATTATGCATGCAGGCAATCTAGTAATACCCACTCTCAACCACTGTCAGACGAACCAAGTATAAAAGAAGCCTACAACCTGTTTACAAGACGATTCCAGTTTTAGTGAAGTTCGATGAAAACACACTCATCAGTGTAAGAGAGCGTTTAGGAAGAAGGTCGCGAGAGTTAAATGTTTCCATTTAGCTCGCATAATTTCCCTTATATTCTCTTCGATCCTGTAGCACCTCAAGCAATAAACAACAATGGATGCAGTTGGTCTTTGTATAATCAAACCACTATAAAAATCTTGTTGTTCTTTAGTTTTATGTGCGTTTTATCGACCTCACTAATACTAGTAATCACGCACACATCTTACCTGGTCCTCCCAAAGTCGATTAGGTATCTCATTCTCTGGTTGATATAATTTTTGTATCAACACATTTAGACTTTTCTTGAAGGATTTTTTTGCAGGAAGGTCAAGGGGTTGGCCACAAATTTTCCAGAAGACATGGTTGGGATCAAAGAAAGGAATGTAGCAGACCCATCAAGCCCAATGCTCCTTATAGAACCAACATCAGACTGATATTTTAGATTTTGTTTGAAATATTTTGCGATTATAATTTATTTTCTACAATTTCCTAATAAAATTTTAATTTCCCAAAAGAACACCAATAACATTATTTCTTTATTCTCACTTTTCACAACATATGCATCAATTACAATCAAAGAACATATCTAAGACTTAGAGCATTTTCAAATAACTCTTTATATGACACAAACTCTTTATTATAAAGAGTCTATCCATAAACAAGAGTCCATATACTCTTTATCTTTAAAATATAAATTAGAGAGTGAGTTTGACTCTTACATTTAGAGAGCAAATTTCACTTCAATCCTAATTTTAATTAATAACTACAAGTTCCTATACATTTATTTATTAATTCTCTCTCTCATTAAGTCTCTTTTTTAAAATAAAGATCATCTTCATTAAATTTAAAAAGGATTGGATTTGAATAAAATTGTGTTCTTTATATTTAAAAATTAATGAAAATACTCTTTTTTATATGAAAGATACTCTTCAAAATAAAGAGCACAATTGGAGTACTCTTATATAGCGTTTAAAAGTAGCTTGGATAAGTAACATCCTTATCCAAAAATTATCTAAATATCGGATGTCAATAGCATAAATGATGATAATCATAATTAACAAAGCATATATACTAGATGACATGTAGAAATTTAAGTCAAAAGGATCCCATCCCTAAATTAAAATAGGATAAAATTAGGGGGGACCTTCTTAATAACATAAAACGTTATATTTATAGCATAAAACAACAACATGATATATGCAGAAACTGATAATGAATTATGATACAATATTAAATAATATAATAAATAAAGATTATAGATAGATGAGGTTGCAAAATATATAATGTTTAAGTTCCATAAAACCAGTCTCACTTGCACCACACCACATTAACATTAAGATAAGCATAATACTAGAATGACATGTGGAAGGATAACTGTGTATATTAATTTTTATATTTTGGTTTCCATTAAGAATTAATAGAAATGAATGAAAAAAATTATATATATATATATATTGTCAAAGCGAGAGAGGCAAGGAGACAATAAAAACGAGATAGCTGAGTATGCCAGAGAAGAGTGAAGAGTTTATATTTTCTATATGAATTGTGAGTTTGACAACCTCAATTTATACAAATAATAATAATGATGTTCAAGAAAGGAAATATTATCTAATTACATGAAATCAGGGAGCTTGATTGATGCATGAATTGTATAGAGCATCTTAGGGATAGCCGTAATTGTAGTAATTGGCATGATTGCAGTGATTAGGCATGATTTTAGCATTTACATCCATATTCCTTCACACTCCCTCAAACTTGTGGTTTGTAGATGTCATAAACTCCAAGCTTGTGCAATAGATGTGAATGTTGTTTGCTACATAACGAATTTGTGAAAATGTCCGCTGGTTGCTCCAAGGTCCTAATGTAATTGCAAAGTCATAATCATACTTCTGAATCTTTTCTCTGGCGAAGTGACAGTCAATCTCTATGTTTTGTTCTTCATGAAACACTAGATTTGTTGCGAAGTCGTTTGTAGCTTGTTGTCGCAATTTAGAGTGATGAGACCTTTTCCTTTTACCTTAGATCCTTTGGAAGCCCAAGAGTCCACAAATGATCTCACATGTGGTCTTGGCCATGACTCTGTATTTAGTCTCTACGATGAAAGAGTAACGATTGATTGCTTATTTGTTTCCATGGATAAGTGATCTTCCAAGTTTTATATAGAAACCAGTGAGTAATTTCCTTGTCATTGGGCATATAGCCCAATCTAGATCACAATATGTTTTTATTTCCAAATTTCCATTCCAAGGCAAGAGAAGTCCCAGGCCAAGGCATCCTTCAAATATCTAAGTACTTCATTGCTGCATCCATGTGGGATTGTTTGGATGCAGCATGAATTGACTAAGGATGTGAACTGCATAGCTGATATCTGACGTGTGCATTGTAAGGTAGATAAGTCATCCCACAAGTCTCATAGTGTGAGTGATCGTTTAGTGGTGAATTTATAAAGGTGTATCCGTCATATTCTCGAGAGGCAAGCTTAGTATTTACTTAAACGGTATAATGTTTGGTAGAAGCTGATAATCCAGAATCATATATGAGCTCCAAAACATATTTGTGCTGAGTGAGAGATATACCATTTGGAGTCTTGCAACCAATTCCCAGAAAGATTTGGCTCTCCCAGGTCTTGATACGGAATTGTTTGTTGAGATACTCTTTTAGTGTTCTGATGGCTATCTCATCATTTCCGGTAATCAAGATACCGTCGACATAAATTATGAGAGCGATGAAAGAATTACCTTGTTGCCAAGAGAAATAGTATAATCGTGCTTAGATTGTCAGAATTGAGAGGACAAGAGACATTTGAAGAAAGCTGAAGTATGCATGACAAATATCTTTATATGTATTCAATTGTATTGTATTGAATTATTTTAATTGTGAATACATCACCTATTTATACAAAAGTTTAGCTATACAATAAGAAAAAAAAAAGTATTACACTTAATCAGAGAATTGATTGATTGAGTGATTTTGGGTGATTGACGTAATCTTGGTGATTACACAATCTGACATTCATATTACACCACAAGTTTGTGTAAAGATGCAAATGTTTAGTTGTTGCCATTAGAAAATCTAACTGAGTATCTTTTTGAATTGCAGGGTCAGAAAAGAGGTTAGTAAGTATTGTATGAATCGAGTATCGTATGAATTGTAGGGACAGAAAAGAGAGGTAGTGAGCAGAAACTAATTCAACTTAGAAGCTCTGTACCATGTTAGAAGCGAGAGAGGCAAAGACAGCTTAAGTGTGCCAGAGAAAGAGTAAAGAGTTTTTATTTTTATATGATTGTAAGTTAATTTGTACAACCTCAATTTATAAAAAAAATAATAATAATAAATAACAATGTTCAAGAAAGGAATATAATTTTCATTTACATGAAATCAGGGAGCTTGATTGATGCATGAATTGTAGAGAACAATCTTAGCCATTAGCCGTATTTGTAGTAATGGCATGATTTCGGCATTTACATTCCTATATATATATAAGTTCAGATCTGGTTGACTTGCAAAAATAAGGAAACTGAAGGCAAAGAATAGGTAAGAAAATGAGTGATAGTGTGAGTAATCCTCCAAAATTTCACTTTGTTTTAGTTCATGGATCGTGTCATGGAGGGTGGGTGCTGGTTCAAGATCCGTTGTCTTATGGAAACATCAGGATACAAAGTCACTTGCGTTGACCTTAAAAGCGCGGTATCGATCCATCTGACCCTAACACACTTTCACTTGCAGAATATAATAAGCCACTATTGAGTTCTTGTTTAATTTGCCTGAGGATGAAAAGGTTAGATCTTAATCTAAATAATATTGGTTCATTTATTTCTAGTGGATGATATTAATTGAAAGCATAATTTTCAGGTGATATTGGTGGGTCACAGTGCAGGAGGTCTGAGCTTGACGGATGCCTTACACAAGTTGGTAGTAAGAAGATTCAAATGGCCATTTTTGTTGCAGCCAACATGTTGAAGTACGGTTTTAATACACATGAAGATGTCAAGGAAGTAAGTTTCATTGTAACAGTAGTTAATATTTAACTAAATATTAAAACTTTAGTTAAATATTTAAGTGGTTTATAATTGATGGTTTCAGGCAGTCCCAGATTTATCAGAATTCGCAGATGTAAATGAACAAACGTTTGGGTTGGGACCTGATAAGCCTCCAACAAGCATGATAGTGAAAAAGGAATTTCAGCGAAAAATCCTCTATAATATGAGCCCTATGGAGGTGAGAAAGCTCTCTTTATATCTTTATATATATTGTCATTTCTTCTCTGAAGGTTTGCACTCTAATTCATGATCTATCAGGACTCTACTTTGGCCTCCATGCTCCTAAAGCCAGCACCTGCAATGGCCTTAGGAGATGCTAAATTCGAAGAACAAGGATCAGACGCTGATAAGGTGAGACGTGTATATATTAAGACCTTGAATGATAGAGTAATCAAACAAGAACAGCAAGATGCTATGATTAGAAGCTGGCTTCCGTCGGAGATATTTGATATTGAGAGTGATCACAGCCCTTTTTTCTCCGCTCCCTCTATTCTTTTTGGCTCTATAATTAAAGCTGCAATAACTTTAGTTGAGTAATCTGAGAGTATCGTGCATTAATCACCTCTGGTGCTCACGATAAAAGAGCAAAAATAGGTTCTATGAGTTCTTGAGTTTAAGTCTATCCAAACACTAATAGGGGTGGTCATTGAGGTTTTTATCTGATCATCAGTTTTAGGGTCCCAAAAGATTAATTGAGGTGCATGTAACCTGGTTTTGACACCCTCGATGATAAAAGAAAAATATATTATGCATTTAAATCTGTTATATACTGGAGTTTAAATCTTTAATTTATTTTTAAATAAATTCAGTAATTTGATTTTATGCTTTTTTTAAATATGTAAAATTAAATTAGGGAAGTGTCTTTTAACCCCCATCTAATTTATCACAGTCCTCCATATTTATATATTTTATTGGTTGTGACAAGTTTATCCTTAATGAAAATTACTAGAAATTAACAACACACAGTACAATTACAATTTTTTTTTTCAGTTTTTAATTCTTACATAAACCCTAAATTTTTATAATTATTGAAATATTTTTGTTTTATTTCAAATATTTGTTTGTTTGATAAATATATTACTTAAATCGTAAGTTTTAAATTTGAAATTTGAGGAAAATGGATGTATACAAAAAACTTTGATTAAGTTTACAAGGTTACTTTCAATATTAAATAGGGTTCAAAAAGATTTGATTTTTAAAATATAAAATAGATATATACAACTATCTCTGAGTGATTAAGTGGTTTGATAGAGACTTTTAGTTGTATTATTTAAGAATTTCTGAATTCGAGTCCTTTCTTGGTTGATAGTAGGGGTAACTATTAGAACTGTTACTTGACCAATAATTTTAGAGTTTCATGAGATTAGTTAAAGTGCATATAAGCTAATCCGTATACCTCGGTCATAACAAAAAAAAAAAAAAATACTTTTTCGAAAATATATAAGTGTATGTTATAAATTAAATGAGACTGGCCTAAGATTTGTAAGGTACAGGAGGGCCATGAGCCCAAAATACAAGGCCTACATGCTCAAAATGAATCCAATTAACTAATGATTAAGACAAAAGAAGTAATTTTGAGACCCCGTATATTTTATCTTTAGCTTCCATCTTCTACCTTAGATAGGGGTATAATAATATTAGAAAAACATTAACAATGGTTCTTATATAAATTCTAAAAATTGGAAGAATTTATACAATTATGCTCATTATTTTGCTCTAGATCTGAAATCTTTTAATATCTTCTATTTATACGAAGTTGTCATATTCAAAAACATAAACACATTGTTTAATTCAATCTCTAGTAATTTCTTGGTTATTTGATTAGTTTTTCAAATTAGTATCATGTCAAAGAGATGGAATGATTTAAGTACGTCATTCCCCATCTTCGATTTTGATCAACCTCGTTACTGAAGAATGTCGGGATTTATTAAATCATACCCGTCATGAAGTAAAGGAATTCATTGATATTGTTGATGCTAAATTGCTCAGGTTCTGCAAGCATAATTTATCTATGCTGAAATTTAGGCAATACATGGGGTTGAATCTTATTGTAAAACCTTTGCATTATCGCGCTGGTAAAGAAATTGACTTCAAACCATGTAAAAAGGTTTGAAATCCAATAAAAATACCCTAAAAATTACCATAAGTCCATACAAGTTTGAAATTCTACAAAAACACCCCAAATTACATGCAGCATCGACAACCCAGGCCAAATAGGGCTTGTTTCCAACGTTGACAATACACCCCATCATTGCGAAAAATCTTTTCTCAGCCACCCAACCAAAACCCATCTCACCCTACCCTTATTCACCTCACCAATCGTCGACAATAGCTTGCTGTTTCTAGCGATCGACTTTACTATTTTCGATCTCGTTTCACTCACCATAAATCACCCCCGTTGCCACCTTTCGACTCACCAACCCTTCCTCTTCAAAAGCCCCAATATCTCAATCACCAATTGTTCGCCGATTATCGTCCTAATCTTTAGGGTTTGCCAAGAACATTCAAAATTGAAAACCCGTCCAGTGAAGGCCTTGGGTCCCAGTTCAACCGGTCAGGCCGGGTTTTAAAACACAAGTTTTATATGTATGGGAGTAATAGACCTCGCATTGAAAAAGCTATCTTTAACATTTGTCAACTTTACAGACCAAGAGTTCCACAAGTTAATCTCGAAATTTTCTTGGCTTGAGCGTTTTATTTTGGACAAGTGCAAATCCCTCAAAAGGATTGCAATTTCAAGTTCTATTCTTTATCACTTGTGAGTTTCATCCTGTCATAACTTGGAGGAATTAGATGTGGATACACCAAATTTGGTTATCTTTGATTTCAAAAATAACCCTCTTCCCAGCCCCACTTCTTCGCTAAAAGCTCCATGTCAATGTTTGAACTTTAGTTCTGATATTGACTTTGAATATCAGATCAGAGGTGCCTAAATCTTAAGGCAATTTTTTGGAGCATCAAATCAAATTGAAGATCTAGAATTAATATGAATAAAAACACACACCTAGTAGAGCATCAAATCCAACCCAAAAGGGCAAAATCCCTTATTAAATTACTAGAGAAGCGGAAAGAGTTCTTAACAATGTCTGGAATTAACAAGAATCTACACAAAGTGAGAAATTCATCAAAGAGAGAGATCAGCCAAGTCAAAAGTTCTTTCAACCGCTCTGCACCAAGATTCTGCCTTCCTCTTTCTAAGTTGTTCCTCTAAGGCAGGCTTAAATCTGGTGGAAGTCTTTGCCTTTTCTCCTGAAGCAAATATTTCTTCCTCCTTCCATACCCCAACTGCTAATCCAGCTGCATATGCTGCTCCAAGAGCTGTTGTCTCTATGTCCGCCGGTCTCACCACTGGACTTCCCAACAAATCCGCCTAAAATCATCACAAAACATCATAGAATTAAGATAGGCCCATAAATCATCAAGATAACAGTTAAAAGAATTGCCTATGGAGCTTCTTTTTATACGTTTTAACTTCAATTGAGACACTCAGACGATTAGCGAACTCTGTTTTGTTTAGTAAAACATCAGTTTGAATTAAAAAAAGCCACAGTAACCATCAGAACTGTCAATCGAACCTTCTCATTATCCTTGCAAGATTAAACAACTAATGTTGCATTTAAATATGAGAAGCACACAAACGCAAAACCAGAAAAAAAATTCTGAATAAAGGTTAGTTAAAATGGTTGCAAAAATCAGAAAGAAACATTACTAAGAAAGGAATCATTCAGGAAGGGAACAACAATGGGAAGATTGATGACAAAAAAATAGAATACAAGAACAATAGCTATCGGTGATATAGATGAAAAGCTACATATGACAGTGAAAACCAGAACAAATAAAAGAAAAAAGAGTGAAATCCAAACCTGAATTTGCATCAACAGGTTATTAACAGTAGCACCTCCATCAACTCTGAGCACGAAGTGAGTCTTCTGACCCTTCTCCATTGCATCCTTCTGCATTGAATCCAAAACATCATTCACTTGAAAACACATGCTCTCGAGCACAGCTCGAGCGATGTGAGCCTTACTTGTAAACCTTGTAATTCCAATAACAATCCCACGTGCATCATCACGCCACCATGGCGCAAACAATCCATTGAAAGCAGGTACAAAATAGACTCCACCAGTCGAATCAACCTGCGAGGCCAATCCTTCAATGTCATTTGCAGTGGTAATTATCCCAAGACTGTCTCTGAGCCACTGAACTGCAGCACCAGCAATCGCAATTGAACCCTCTAGAGCATAATTAGTTGGTGCTTCTGGACCAAGCTTATAGGCTAAAGTGCTTAAAAGACCATGTTTTGACTGAACTATCTCTTCACCAGTGTTGAGAAGTATAAAAGCACCAGTACCATAAGTGCTTTTAGCCTCGCCTTTTCTGCAAGCCTGCCCTAACATAGCTGCGTGTTGGTCTCCAAGACATCCTGAAATTGGAATCCCAGTAATCGGCCACCCTTTGCCAATTTTTCCGATAACCTCAGAGTTACTTACAATTTTAGGTAGAATTTCGGCTGGAATTCCCAATGTTTCAAGGGTATGTTTATCCCAGTCAAGAGTTTTAAGATTCATGAGCATCGTCCGCGACGCATTAGAAACATCAGTGACATGCAAACCACCATTCACACCACCAGTTAAATTCCATATCAACCAAGTATCCATCGTTCCAAACATAGCATCCCCTGACTTTATAGCTTGTTTAACAGGATCTACGTTTTCCATTAACCATATCAGTTTCATTGCACTGAAATAAGTGCTAATAGGCAAACCACATGTCTCCACAAAATGGGTTCTTCCACCACTCAATTCTTTCTCCAATTTCCTGTAACAAATACATGAACATTAAACATCAAGACAGGAAATTCCAGAAACCGCAATCGATGACTAAAACCTGATAATACTTAACCTAAATCATAATCAGGAAATCCACACAAAGAAAACCAACCAAATCCCAAAAACAAAAAAAACTAATTCATAATTATCATTTTAAAGTGATGACTAAACCATCAAATTGTACAAATAACCCCATATTTAAAAAAGATTTCTGATTCCAGTTCAAATTTATACCATCTAGAAAAAGGGCATTGATCAAATCCCAAAAGTATCCCAGATCTTCAATCTCCAGAACAATCAATATGACATAATACTGACAAGAAACAACAAACAAACAAAAACAAGATGAAAACCTGCAAACCGAACTGGTGCGAGCATCCATCCAAACAATAGCATTATAGAGAGGAGAACCGGTGGATTTGCTCCAAATAAGAGTAGTCTCTCTCTGATTGGTCAACCCGATGGCCTTCAATCCACTGTCCACATTGTGTCCGTCAGCCGTCGCCTTGTCCAACGCCTTCGCCATACACACTTTCACACTCTCCAGTATCTCAACCGCATCATGCTCCACCCAGCTATCACCCCCAACAAAAACAAATCAAAATCATGCTCAAAAACCTAAACTTTATGCTAAAAAATCTTAAATTTAAGCAAATTCTTTAAAACAAGATCGAGCATACCCGGCTTCTGGGTAGAACTGAGTGAACTCGACCTGGTGACTCCCGATGGGACGCGCCTTCTGATCATAGATGATGAACCTCGAACTGGTGGTGCCTTGATCAATGGCACCAATGAATATCTCCTCCTTTGACATTTCTTTCTTCGTCTTCCTGGGTTTGGTCGTTCAAATCTCCAGTTATATGGGAAATCACAAATCACTGTTATTTAGCAAATAAGTGACAAAAGAGGGAGTCAAAGACAAAAGTTGATGAGAAAAACTAAGAACAATTTCTTGGAAGTGCAGACAAGTGTTACCCAAATCAAATCAAATTATAGTTTGGATTACAATTGTCCTGCGTTGAGTGCTTCCCCTTATCATTATCTTCAAATGGATATTCGTTAATATAAGAAAATCCGATCAATCAACAAGTCAACATCAGCAATCAATGGCTCACAGATCAAGAAAAAAAATCTAAAAAACAACGAAATTATATGTTTTAGTTGGCAAATAATGATAACCTCAATTCTAATTTATATTTCCTCAGCTTGAGGATCTCCTTTAGTTATGGAATTTGTTTATAAAAATTCAGGTAATTATAATAATTGTTTATTAAAGATAAATAAACGAAAATGATTGGTTGAAATTGAAGACACGGAATTATAGGAGTAATAATTCGAGAGAAATTAAAATAAAAAGAGAGTTGGGATAATAACTATTTCATCCCTAAAGTTTCAATTACCTTCACTTTTGTAGAATTCTAGTAACATTTCAGATCCTATCATCAACATTTTAGTCCCTTAAATTAGTTTATTGTAAGGACCAAATCGTTACTCACAACATGGACTAAACGTTATTAAAAAAATTTAAAAGACTAAGGCTAATTTAAAACAAACCTTAGGGATGTTATTACTTTCCCCAAAGATTGGTTGAGAAATTTAGGCGGAAAGCACGAAGCAAAATTTGGGGATGGTATATCGCTAAACCACTGGGTTGGTGAGCTATGGCCAAGTGGAGAATAATAATTCGTTGGTGATTTGTAATTGCCGTCACTTTAGTTGACCTTGACAAAATTGCACGGTATGCTTGTGTGATGTCACGCGAAACTACTTTACGCGCTCGTGACTACGTACACGAAAACGTAAATAAGTATTGTTAGTGTTCAAAATAGGGACTTGTATTATTTTTGAGGTTTTGAGTTTGAGTTATTTTGATTGTTATAAAAATAATTATTAAAGGGTATATTTGGTATTTAACTTAAGGGTCTCAGAAGTAAATTTAATCGTTAACTTCAAGGCTTTTGAAGGTGTATCTGATTGTTAACTTTAAAATCCTGAAAAATTAGTCAAGTTACGTACAAGCAGGCCCAAACACTTCCGATCACAAAATTTATTACAATTAAATGAATTTATTTTTGAGTTAGGCTATTATAGCACCAATTTTCTACACAAATTTGTTACATAAATTGAATTCGATGTCTTTAATTTAATGTAATTTAATAGATTTAGATGTGAAGTTGGAGTTAGTTATATTTTAACTTTTAACATCAATTAAGCAATTTTTAAACCATTAGATTATCATAAATCAATAATCATAAATTTGCGTCAAAATTTTCTATTATAATAGCTTGATCCTTTATTTTTTTTTATACATCCAATAATAAAATTCTTTGTAATTTCCTATTAATTATACACAAAATTTTAGTAATTTAAGTCATTAAATCAGTGTATTTATGTTTGTCATTAAGAATCACGTGCAATGTACGTGGTTAGTTGAGCGAGTTGTATAATTTGACTCGCAACTCATTTCGTACTGGCTCAATAAAAGTCGAATTTAATGACCACTAGACTTTTGTGATGTACGGCTCAGATCTTCTATTTAAGTGGGTCCTGAACTAATAAGGAACCGAATTTGTGGGAGATCTGATAAAAAAAATCTCACATTTTATGTTGTTTAATGTTCATATTATATTTCTATTTTTTTTAAAATATAATATTACAGAGTTTATACAAAGTGACATTATTTTTGGATTATTATGTCATTCAGGTATTTATTAATTTTAGCTTTTATATTAAATCATCTATTATAATCTATCATGTCAATTTGTATACAAGAATATGAATTTTCTTTATGTATAATGTTGTTCTACTATAAATTATATGTATTTATATATATCTTTCATATTAATATGAGATTTGTTAACTATCTCTGGATGGTTAAGTAATTCGATAAGAACTCTTGGGTGTATTACTCAACAGATTATAAGTTTGAGTATTTCTTCTATTGTTGATAAAGGTAGTTACTAAAACTCTTATTTGATCGATAATTATTTAACCTTTTCCTTTTTCATATTTGTGATAATAAAAAAACCCTTCAATATAATAATATATGGCCATTAATTTCCTTGTCAATCATGTTGAAAAATAAGTTGCGTAATGGCACTTTAAATAGCAGCAAAGATGGTTAACAACTCTACCAAATTTCCAGCTGCAATTATAAAAGTTTTCTTGACTAATTCCAACTGATTTTTTTCTTGAATCGTATGTCATTCTGAGTGACGGTGGTTTTCATATTCTAAACTTTTTTGGTCACGGGATTTATTCATTTATTTATATGCTCTGGATGTTCCTTTGCTTTGTGGATGAACTTTTATCTTCATTTTAATTTATATTTTATATTCTAAATCTATCTTATATCCTAACAAACGAAAAAAATCAATCAATTCAATAATTAAATAAAGATGATATAATATAAATCAAATGTAATAAAAGGAAGTTTTTTTTTTTTTTTTTTGTTTTCAATGATGTTATTCTATTTTAAATAGGTTGTATTAAATATATTTATTATCTATGGAAGAAAATAACATATTTTTAATTCACCAAAAGATTGCAAATGACTGATAACAAAATTTTCTCTAATTATTCTTGAAAAGAGGATAAAAGAAAGGGTTTGATTCGCTAAAAGATTGCAAATGACACATAACATATTATTTTTATTAATAGTAAGAATAACAGTTGATATAATAAATAATTATATTTTATGAAACAAAAAATACGAAGAGTCAATCTCCTAGTCGGATCTAGGTAAGTAATTGTTGATGCGTTTTTTCGCACCAACGAGAGGTACGTAAGCCTTCAGAGAAGTCTAAGCATGAAGACCGAAAAATAGCAAATATGATGCTGAACTAGTAGATTGGTGTGATGATGTGTATAGAAAAATTAAGTGCAAGACAGTGAGTAACAAACTAAATAAGAGCAGTTTTTAAAGTGGTTTGGTTGTAATAAGTAATTCTTATATCCACTATTATCTTATTGATGTGTTTATAACACAAGATATTTGGTCTTAGAGAGAGAATTTCTCTATAGCTCTTAAGAAAATAATCCTTGATTTGGGGAGAGAACCCCCTATTTATAGTATTTCGAAGGTTATCTTCGGTATGAAGCAATCCAAATGTAATCGAATATGTGACACCAAACTGATTGGCTTATAGATGAAGTATTCCACGTTGATACATAACTTGAAAGACAAATTGTAACCTTAAGGATGAAGTACTCTACATGCAGGTTGACATATGATCTTAGAGAGGTGACTGACTTCCTTTCTCTTGAAGCTTCACATGACTTTAAAAGAAATGTCTTCTAAGGATCCAACATATGCCTTGATGACAAGGTATTTTGGGGGACACGTGATGATGGCTCAGTTTATAAGTTTTTACCACCTAACAATTACCTCCCAGTTTTTGGAGTTTGAATTCAAGCTTTAAAAATTCAAAACTTTTCGAGGTTGTGAACCGTCTTTGCGAGTTGACAAACTAGTGCAGTGGTTATTGCTAGTTGATGTTGTTAGCTGTTGTGAGCTATAGGAGCTTGCATCCTCTCTTTCGTACATGAATTCCAGAGTTGGTTGAATGTTACCGCATTTGCCGAGAAGTTGGTGCTTCAGAGCGAGCAAGACATGTCATCGTCCATCAGCGAGCTATTCAATGCGACGTCTAACTTCTCACGAATTGCTTGTCTGAGTCATTGTTGTCGCTTCACAAGGTATATGGGACGTGATATGACTGTTGAGATCCTGACAGTTAGTCTTTCAAATACTTGTTTCATTTACAGGGAGAGATTTGACCACCAGCTAGAGACTTTTATGTGCATTTAATGTAGACGCGGTTGGTGCAATATGTACCTGCACACTGAAACAACATTACCTTTTTGTGGATTTAATGTTGGACAAGCGGTTGTGCATTTCCCTACATTCTTTTGGTAGTTACCTACCCCCATTTCTTCGATCCTGGCCACATGTGCGTGATGGACAGTTGGGGATGCAATTTGAGCGAGTATTTAAGAGGGAAGTGAATTGATTTTATTCATTATCAACTTAGAGAAACCCTAATCTTCGATTTGACCCCATTTTCTTTGGCCAAATTGCTGCTACTACTATTGGGATTTCTTGTTTTCTCAACAAATCTCCGGCATTATTTCCTTGGTGCTTCTTTTTCAGCAAAGGTTTATTGCCTCTTTCTTTCTTGAAATTTTATATTTAGGTATTTTTCATTCTTGCCGTGTTTTGTGAACATTTTTTGGGTTGTTTTGAATATGGGTAGTTGTGTGTTTGAGGCAATTGTTCAATATTTGAAGTTTAAAGTTTGAGGATGAATATGGAAGAACATTTGTTTTTCTAGAAGCATTTGAAGATAAGTGTGAGTGATTTCTGGGATCATTTTGGAATTAGTGGAGAGAAATGGCAAATATGATGCTAAACCGATAGGTTGGTGTGATAATGTGTATAGAAAAACTAAGTGCAAGACAATAAATAACATACTAAATAAGAGCAGGTTTTAAAGTGTTTCGCATGCAATAAGCAATTCCTATGTTCATTGTTATTTTATTGATGTTTTTACAACACAAGATATTTGGTTTTAGAGAGAAAATTGCTTTGTAGCTCTTAAGAAAATGAAAATTTGGATCCTTGATCTGGGTAGGAAACCCCTTATTTATAGTGTTCCGAAGGTGAACTTCTATATGAAGTAGCAATCCACATGCAACCAAACATGTGGCGTCATACTGATTGGCTTATAGATGAAGTAATCCACATGCGGGTTAACACGTAGTTTAGCAGACAACTTGCAACCTTAAGAGTGAAGTACCATAATAACATTGTGGCTTACTTGGTTTTTTTAGACTTGTAGGGTGTTTGGATCTTGAAGATTAGTTAAGGTACACGTAAACTGATCTGGACACCTCGGCTACCCAAAAAAAAAAAAAAAAAAAAAGCATTCTTTACATTTATAAATATTATTTCTTGTTAATAATTTATGTTGTAATAACCTGATCTTATATTCTTTTATACATCCAATAATAAAATTTGTAATTTCTTATTAATTATACACATAATTTTCCCAATTTAATTCATTAAATCAGTGTACTTACGTTTGTCATTAAGAATCACGTGCAATGTACGTGGTTAGTTGAGCGAGTTGTATAATTTGACTCGCAACTCATTTGGTGCTGACTCACCAAATGACCAGCGCTTGTGATGTACGGCTCAGATCTTCTATGTAAGTGGGTCCTGAACTAATGAACCGAATTTGTAGGAGATATGGTAAAAAAAATCTCACATTTTATGTTATTTAATGTTCATATTCTATATTTCTAATATATTTGTAATGACCAAAACCCTTGAATATAATAATATAAGGCCATAAATATCCTTGTCAATCATGTTAAAAAACAGTTGCGTATTAGATGATTTGATAAGCTTCTTGAATTTGACTTATAGATAGGGGTAGGGAAAAAAATAGGGTAGAATTGGAATAGTAGGGTGTCCAGGTTTCGGTTCTGATTTTTACTCGGAATTGGCCGCCACAGGGTAGGCTCTACCGCTCTAGTTTCAAAAAATGGGAACCAACAATGTGCGGTTTCGGTTTCGGTTCCAAATTAAAGGAACCAGTCGGCTTCAGTTCCAACTCCAGTTCTGGTTCTGGTTCCTTAAAAAAAGACAGGTACCCGGAACCGCCCACCTCTACTTATAGATCTCCTTATCCAAACTTTTACACGTACAATTGGGCCTAACAACCCCAGATTTATAAGCTACCATATTCTATATAAATCATCCAAGACTAATAATGCCACTTTAAATAGCACCAAAGATGGTTAACAGCTATACCAAATTGCCAGCTGCAATTATTTAAGTTTTCTTGACTAATTTCAACTCCCTTTGAAGTCCAATCCAAAAAGAATGTGATTTCTATTGGGCCAAGATTAGGCCCAGAAGGAAAAGACCTTATTCAAACTTTAGACTAAGCCCAGATATATTTCGTTTTTGAAAATGCTGGACCCAATGGATTTTACTCAAGGGCATAAAAACCAAATTCGTCGGAAAAGTTGCCAGCACCAATCTCATTACGGAAAATTTAAATAACAATAAAGATTAGCTCATGATCTAATCTTACAAATTTTCTCTCATAACTCTAACGTGACAGTTCATAATTGGGTATGCAAAACCCATTGCGAGTAGGCAAAACTCATTTGTGAACTGATTAATTACAAGTTGTTATGTTAAGGTTGTGAGAGAAAGTCTGTGAGATTGGGTTGTAAATATAATATTATCATTTGAATAACTAGTTATTTTATAATGAATAAAGAATTTACAACTAAAGTGGAAAGAACCCGAAGCAGCACGACCTTAAGCACAAGCAAGGGACGATGCAGTACAAAATGAACAAACGAAGCCAATGAAATATACCATAGTGACATCTTGAAATATACCATATCATTTTGCCCTATCCCACTTTGTATTTGCCCATTTGATTCTATTGGACCTCATTTCAACAAGTTTGTTTTCAATTTTCACTAGTATAGTAAAAACTTTATAAGAATAATAATTTGTTTCTAAAGTTTATATAATGGTGAATCTCATATGATAAATCATTATTTTAAAGGTATTTATGTATTTTTCAAACAATGATTAGTACATAGTTTTGAGAATTATAGCACTACTCAAAATTTAATATTGTGTTTAGTTATAAAAATAAAGTCACACCGTGGCGGAGTCAGGAATTCAAGTGAGTAGCGGTGAATTTTCAAAAAATGGTATAATTTATAATTTTCGAGGTAATTATAAGCATTAAAACTTTAATCATTTTTGATAATTTTTTATTCAATATAATTACAAATGTTTTGTTTTAATATTTTGAAAATCATCATTGTTAACTCACTAAAAGATATTTTTAACCCACTAAAAGATCGCAAATGACTCAGAACAAAATTTTCTCTAACTATTCATGAAAAGAGGATTAAAAAAAAGGGTTTAATTGTATCAATAATTCCAAAAGAAAAGAAAATTAAAAAAAAAAAAAAGTGATTTGTAGACAACATAAAAGTGGAGAGGATGTTGTTTTAATAAGTTTTGAGATAAGAACATAAATTACAATATAATTGACTGATCTCAAACAACAAGCTGATCATTAGAAAAAAAAATTAATAAAAACAATTGTTGTTACGAAAATTCGCAATAACCAAAGATACCCAAGGGACCTAGCGGGATTGGACAAGATATGAGCGTGATTACGAATAATTAGTTAAGTGATGGGGTTTGTGCTAAATAACGAAAGACAAATAAGATTTTTAAAGTGATTCGATAAGTTAAAACCAAGTCTACATCCATTATTATGTTATTGATTTAAGTGTTTTTCCTTTTAATTATAGATTACAAAGAGTTGCTCTCTTCTCTCAATGAGATATGTGTGTAAAAGAAAAAATATCTCTCTGCCCAAGGGTGCGGGTGGGCAAAAAAAAATCCGGAAACCAAATTGAACTGAAAATCAAGTCGAAACCGAACCAAAAAAATCATTTTTTTTTTAAACCGATTCGGTTTCAGTTCGAAAGAATGTCCAAACTGGTTAACAAGTTCGGTTACTGGTTCAGTTAATCCCCACATTGCAAATTATTTGTCCACTGCCTTGGTATCTTTAACGCTGATGGGTCATCATCGTCAACTAAAAGCTTCACTTGGCCAGATTGTGGCGGCCAAGGCATTCTTTGGCTGTCAAGTGAATAAAATAGAGGGGGAGGAGGAGAAAAGAAAGAATAAGAGGAAGTGAGAAGAAAAAGAAAAAGAAAAAGCACGAGGATAAGGAAAAGGCTAAGAAAAGAGGAGGAAAAGTGAAGAAGAAAGAGACGAAGAATTGAGGAAGAAGAAAAGAGATGAGAAGAAAAAGCCGAAGTAAAGAGAAGGGGAGACAAAAACGTTGCAGAAGAAAGAGAAAAAGAATGAAAGAGAGGAGGACTGATAGGACAAAAATCTGAGGAATTAGATTTTTAATTTTGAAAAGCGGTTTAAAACCAATTAACTAAACTGATTATTTGATTTGATTCGAAAACCGATTCAAGCATAAAATCGGTCCGGTTTCGATTCAATTTCTATTTCAAGTGGTTTTCGGTTCGGTTAAAAAAAGTCCTAAACTGGTCCGGTTAACCGGACTTCACCATCCGTACCCAAGGGGGCTTACATGAATGGAAGAGAGAGAGAGAGAGAGTCCCCCCATTTGGGTAGAAAACCAGCTTATATAGGTTGTCACAATAGCAAACTTGTAAGTGAAGTCTAACTTGTTGTGTGGACAATGTTTAACTTTAAAGTAGCACTCAACTTGTAAATGAGATTAGCTCAAGGTAGGCTGACACATGGTGTAGACTTGTGACGTGTAGCATGAATCCATGCTTATTGGATTTCCCCCATAATAGCCCCCTAGTTTTTGGAGTGCGAGTTTGGACTTAAAAAACTAAGAGCTTTAGAAACGACAAGCTTAGGATTGAGGTGCTCATAAATGACGAGCTCTAAACAACAAGCTTTGAACGATGAGCTCTAAACGACAAGCTCTAAAATGACGAGCTCTAAATGACAAGCTCAAGAACGACGAGCTCAAGAACGATGAGCTCAAGAATGAGGAGATCATAAACGACAAGCTCTAAAACAATGAGCTCTGAAACGACAAGCTCTAAGCGGCGAGCTCTGAGGTGATGAGGTCACGCGTGTACTAGCTGAGGCAATGAGGTCTTGCTCGTGTACGAGCTGAGGTGACAAGGTCACGCTCGTGTATGAGTTAAGGCGACAAGGTTACACTCTTGTCGACGAGCTAAGGCAACGAGGTTGCGCTCTAGTCGACGAGCTACGGCGAAGAGGTCGGCATGCTTCAATACTTTGATGATAACTTGAGCTGTAGACTTTCTATTTAGATGATTTTTAAACCATTGGAAAGCTAACTTGAGGGGCTACAATTTTTATGTTTATCGCTTTGCAAGATTCGGACCTTATCATGCTAAATTTCCCCCTGTCCAACAATAGCTTTGGTTTTGGAGTTGGATTTGGTGATATGAGCCATGGTTGACCTCTTTCAATTCAAAAGATGGAAAAAAATCTACTAGAAAGCAAAGAGAGCTTTGCGGCTGTTACTATGGCTAAGATGATTGTTAAGGGGGAGGGCCTTCCTTCTAGCGTCAAAATGTTACTATAAAAATCCATAACAATCGGAGATACCCATTCGACCTTGACGGGATTGGGCAAGATGTGGGCATGATTACGGATAATCGGCTAATTGATAGGGTGTGTGCTAAATAATGAAAGACAAATAAGATTTTTAAAGTGATTCAGCGGGTTAAAACCAAGTCTATGTGTAGTGTTATATTATTGCTTTGGTTGTTTTTTCCTTTGATTACATATTACAAAGAGTTGCTCTCTTCTTTTAATAAGATATATGTGTAGAAGGAAGAAGATCTTTCTACCCAACGGGGCTTACATGAAAGGAAAAGAGAGAGAGAGAGTCCCCCCATTAGAGTAGAAAACCAGCAATCTAACTTGTTGTCGGCCTTTAACTTATAGACAATGTTTAACTTGAAAGCAACACTTAACTTATAAATGAGATTAACTCGAGATAGGTTGACAAGTGATGTAAATTTGTCTGTTGAACAAAAGCAAATTGTTGGGACATGCGGAATGAATCCATATTTATTGGATTTCTCCCACAATAACAATAAATATGATTAATCACCATAGGTGACCTGATGATAAAAGAGTAAAAATGTTCAATATAGATTCCTAAGTTTGAGTCCCCTAGAGGATTTATCCGACTATTCACTTCACAGTCTCTGAAAATTAATTAAAGTACACGTAAACTGGCTCGAACACCTTTAATCATTAAAAAAAAAAAAGAAAAAAAGAAAACTAAACTTTAGAAGGAAAGAATTCGTCAAAACACACAAATCTATAAGACAATTTTGCTATTATTTTTATTAATCATATGAATAGCAGTTGATATAATAAAATATTTTATCAATCAGAAAATAGAAGAGTGAGTCTCCCAGATCGGATCTAGGTAAGTAATTTTAATATAAAAATAAAACCAGAATCTGAAAATGTTTGCAGCAGCCGAACCCATATTAGGAGAAGATAGAAGCCACGGTGTCATTCAATAATTGTTGATGTTGGATTTGGATTGAAACATCTTAACAGAATACAATTCAAATTCTGTTTTTTTTTTTTTTTTTTTTTTTTTATTTGATTTTGGCCTGCCCAGATGGAGCCTTCCCTAGTACACATATCTTATAATTAAATAATTACTTTATACTGAAATGATAATATCTTCAACAGAATATTATTAATGTCACCCCGATCAGTCTCATTCATGTAAAATATGTATCCACAATCTCAGATATTTTAATGTTATATTAGAATTAAGCACAAATTCTTCCAATTTGTGGGCAAATAATGGATAGTTTTCTGTCAATTTCAATCTCATTAATTCTACATACATGTCAAAAAATTAACTAAAGTGTTTGGCAAAATCATTTTAAATTCCATCCTTATTTTACAGCACATGTATATGCTTAATTATCTTCAAAATTATTGGCTTTATAGATGTTGATGCAATGGTTTACAACGTTAGAATCATATAGGATGGATGCATGAAGTATCAAAGAACAAAAGAGACTTTTCAAAATGGTTCATCTGCTATAATGTAAAACCTAGTGATGACAATGGGCCAGGCCGGGATCGAATATTATTAATGGCTCAGCTTGCATGTTTTTACTACCCAACAATTTTCATACCAACGAGAGGTATGTAATCCTTCGGGAAAGTCTACGCAAAGGGTCTATATATAGAAGACCGAGAAATAGCAAATATGATGTTGAACCAGTAGGCTGGTGTGATGATGTGTATAGAAAAATTAAGTGCAAGACAATAGATAACAGGCTAAATAAGAGCAGTTTTTAAAATAGTTCGGATGTAATAAATAATTCCTACTTCTATTTTTATCTTATTGATGTTTTCACAACACAAGATATTTGGTCTTAGAGAGAGAATTGCTCTGTAACTCTTAAGAAAATGAAATTATGAATCCTTGGTCTGGGGAGGGAACCCCCTATTTATAGTGTTCTGAAGGTGATCTTTGGTATAAAACAATCCACATGCAACCGAACAAGTGGCGTTGTACTGATTGGCTTTAGATGAAGTAATCCACATGTGGGTTGACACGTAGCTTAGAGGACAGCTTGCAGCCTTAAAAGTGATGTACTCCACATGTAGGTTGACATGTGGTCTTAAAGAGGCAGCTAGCTTTCTTCCTTTTGAAGCTTCACGTGACTCCAAAAAAAATATCTTCTAAGGAGATGACATGCGTCCTGATGACAAGACATTTTGGAGAACACGTGGTGATGACTCAACTTGCATGTTTTTACCACCCAAAAATTTTCGCACCAATGAGAGGTACGTAAGCCTTCAGGGAAGTCTATGCAAAGGGTTTATGGAAGATCGAGAAATAGCAAATATGATGATGAACCAATAGGTTGGTGTGATGATGTGTATAGAAAAATTAAGTGCAAGACATTAAATAACATACTAAATAAGAGCAGTTTTTAAAGTATTTCAGATGCAATAAGCAATTCCTATGTCTATTGTTATCTTATTGATGTTTTTATAACACAAGATATTTGGTCTTAGAAAGAAAATTGCTTTATAGCTCTTAAGAAAATGAAAATCTGGATCCTTGATCTAGGGAGGGAACCCCCTATTTATAGTATTCCGAAGGTGATCTTCTGTATAAAGCAACAATCCACATGCAACCGAACATGTGGCTCTATACTGATTGACTTATAAATGAAATAATCTACATGCGGGTTGACACGTAGCTTAGCAAACAACTTGTTAAAAGTGAAGTACCACAATAACATTGTAGCTTACCTGGTTCTTTGGACTTGTATGGTGTTTGGACCTTAAAGATTAGTTAAGGTACACGTAAATTGATCTTGACATCTCTATTACAAAAAAAAAAAAAAAAAAGCATTCTTTGTATTTATAAATATTATTTCTTGTTAATAATTTATGTTATAATAACCTGATCTTATATTCTTTTATACATCCAATAATAAAATTTGTAATTTCTTATTAATTATACACATAATTTTAGTAATTTAAGTCATTAAATCAGTGTACTTATGTTTGTCATTAAGAATCACGTGCAATGTACGTGGTTAGTTGAGCGAGTTGTATAATTTGACTCGCAACTTATTTCATGCTGACTCAATAAAAATCCAATTTAGTGACCACCAGCTGTTGTGATGTACGGCTCAGATCTTCTATTTAAGTGGGTCCTGAATAATGAACCGAATTTGTGGGAGAAAAACCCTTGAATATAATAATATAAGGCCATTAATTTCCTTGTCAATCATGTTGAAAAAAAGGTGCGTATTGGATGATTTGATAGGCTTCTTGAATTTGACTTACAGATAGGGGTAGGGAAAAAAACGGTAGAACTGGAATAATAGGGTGTCCGGGTTTCGGTTCTAGTTCCTACTCAAAATCGACTGTCATAAAGTAGGTTATAGTTTCAAAAAATGGTAATCAACATTGTGCGATTCCGGTTTCGGTTCCAAATCAAAGGAACCGGTCGATTTCAGTTCCGGCTCCAGTTCCGGTTCCGGTTCCTTAAAAAAAGGCAAGTACTCGGAACCGTCCACCCCTATTTATAGATCTCCTTATCCAAACTTTTACACATACAATTGGGCTAACAACCCAGATTTATAAGCTACCATATTCTATATAAATCATCCAAGACTAATAATGCCACTTCAAATAGCACCAAAGATGGTTAACAGCTATACCAAATTGCCAGCTGCAATTATTTAAGTTTTCAACTCCCTTTGAAGTCCAATCCAAAAAGAATGTGATTTCTATTGGGCCAAGATTAGGCCCAGAAGGAAAAGACCTTATTCAAACTTCAGCCTAAGCCCAGATATATTTCGTTTTTGAAAATGCTGGACCCAATGGATTTTACTCAAGGGCATAAAAACCAAATTAGTTGGAAAAGTTGCAAAGCACCAATCTCAGTGCGGAAAATTTGAATAACAATAAAGATTAATTGTATCAATAATTCCAAAAGAAAAGAAAATTAAAAAAAAAAAGTGATTTGTAGACAACATAAAAGTGGAGAGGATGTTGTTATAATAAGTTTTGAGATAAGAACATAAATTACAATATAATTGACTCATCTCAAACAACAAACTGATCATTGGAAGAAAAATTAATGAAAACAATTGTTGTTACGAAAATTCGCAACAACCGAAGATACCCAGTGGACTTGGCGGGACTGGATAAGATGTGAGCGTGATTACGAATAATTAGCTAAGTGATGGGGTTTGTGCTAAATAACGAAAGCCAAATAAAATTTTTAAAGTGATTTGGCGGGTTAAAACCAAGTCTACGTCTACTATTATGTTATTGCTTTAGGTGTTTTTCCTTTTGATTATAGATTACAAAGAGTTGTTCTCTTCTCTCAATGAGATATGTGTGTAAACGAAAAAATATCTCTCTGCCCAAGGGTAGGGGTGGGCAAAAAAAATCCGGAAACCAAATTGAATTGGAAATCGGGCCGAAATTGAACCAAAAAATCAATTTTTTTTTTCGAAATCAGTTCGGTTTCAGTTTGGAAGAATGTCCAAACTGGTTAATAAGTTCGGTTACTAGTTTGACAGTAAAAAAAATTCGGTTAACTGAAACCGGTTTTTTAAAAAAAAAAAAAATCCTAAATGAATCTAAACCTAATTTTAATCCCTAACCCTAACTCCCTAAGTTGCAATGTTGCATAATTGTAAACTAAAGTCTAAGCTCCTCTCGCCTCCTCACTAGCTCACTCCGCACTCTTCAAGAAATCTTTAAAACTTGATTCACTCAAGCTTTGAAGTTCCTTTACTTTCCACATTTCCCGCCCAAAAGCTTCCTCTTTCTGGGAAGAGAAAGAAACTTGGCAGTGTAAATTTCTGTCAACCCAAAATGGATTCAGTTAATCCCCACATTGCCTTGGTATCTTTAACGCTGATGGATCATCATCGTCAACTAAAAGCTTCACTTGGCCAGATTGTGGCGGCCAAGGCATTCTTTGGCTGTCAAGTAAATAAAATAGAGGGGGAGGAGGAGTAAAGAAAGAATAAGAGGAAGTGGGAAGAAAAAGAAAAAGAAAAAGCACGAGGATAAGGAAAAGGCTAAGAAAAGAGGAGGAAAAGTGAAGAAGAATAAGATGAAGAATTGAGGAAGAAGAAAAGAGAAAATAAGAAAGAGATGAGAAGAAAAAGCCGAAGTAAAGGGAAGGGGAGACAAAAAAGTTGCAAAGAAAGAGAAAAAGAATGAAAGAGAGTAGGAATGATAGAACAAAAAAATTTGAGGAATTAAATTTTTAATTTTGAAAACCGGTTTAAAGCCAGTTAACTAAACTGATTATTTGATTTGATTCGAAAACCGACTCAAGCATAAAACCAGTCCGGTTTCGATTCAATTTTTGTCTGAAGTAGTTTTCGGTTCGGTTAAAAAAAGTCTTGAACTAGTCTGGTTAACCGGATTTCGCCTCCCCTACCCAAGGGGGCTTACATGAATGGAAGAAAGAGAGAGAGAGAGAGAGTCCCCCCATTCGGGTAGAAAACCAGCTTATATAGGTTGTCATAGTAGCAAACTTGTAAGTGCAGTCTAACTTGTAGGGGTGTTCAAAAGAACTGGTTGGAATCGAAACCGGCGGATACCCTAGGTTTGGTTCCGGTTCTTACTCAGAACCAATTGTCAATGGGTAGGTTTCGGTTTTAAATTTTTGGAACCGTTACTGTACGGTTTCGGTTCCGATTCCTATAGTTAGGAACAGGAATCGGAACCAGGAACCAAGACTAATATAAAATAAAATTTAAGATTAGGGGGGTTAATAAAAACTTTTGTAGAAAAAGTAATGTGAATACATTTATATTTATATTTAATAACATTTAAAGTAAGTTGGTTTGACTTTTGAGAATCTACCTTTACAAAGTAATTGAGTTTGTAATTTGTAATTTTATTTTTGTTAACAAGTGTCAGGTGGGGGGTATTTGTAAGTTTTTAAGGGTTTTTTTTGTCATTTTAAAAATTTTTGGGGGGTAATTGTAAGTTTACAAGGTACCTAGAACCAGAACCAGAGCCGAAACCATTGTTATAGGTTCTGGTTCTGGGTACCTAGGAACCGGAACCGTCGGTTCTGGTTCCGGTTCCTTCAAAAAGTGCAGAGTACCCGGAACCGAACACCCCTACTAACTTGTGTGGACAATGTTTAACTTTAAAGTAGCACTAAACTTGTAAATGAGATTAGCTCAAGGTAGGCTAACACATGTTGTAGACCTATGACGTGCAACATGAATCTATGCTTATTGGATTTCCCCCCAATAGCCCCCCAGTTTTTAGAGTGCGGGTTCGGACTTCAAAAACTAAGAGTTTTAGAAACGACAAGCTCATGAATGACGAGCTTAGGAATGACAAGCTCATAAACAACAAGCTCTAAACAACGAGCTTTGAACGATGAGCTCTAAACGACAAGCTTTAAAATGACGAGCTCTAAACGACAAGCTCAAGAACAACGAGCTCAAGAACGATAAGCTCAGGAACGACAAGATCAAGAACAACAAGCTCAAGAACGATAAGCTCAAGAACGACAAGATCAGAAACGATGAGCTCTGAAACGACGAGCTCCTGAAACGACAAGCTCTAAAACGATGAGCTCTGAAACGACAAGCTCTAAGCGGTGAGCTCTGAGGTGACGAGGTCGCGCGTGTACTAGCTGAGGCAACGAGGTCTTGCTCGTGTACGAGCTAAGGTGACAAGGTCACGCTCGTGTGTGAGCTAAGGCGATAAGGTTACACTCTAGTCGACGAGCTAAGGCAATGAGGTCGCGCTCTAGTCGACGAGCTACGACGAAGAGGTTGACATGCTTCAATATTTTGATGATAAATTGAGCTATAGACCTTGTATTTAGATGATTTTTAAACCATTGGAAAGCTAACTTGAGGGGCTACAATTTTTATGTTTATCGCTTTGCAAGATGCGGACCTTATCATGCTAAAATTCCCCTTGTCCGACAACAGCTTTGGTTTTGGAGTTGGACTTGGTGATATGAGCCATGGTTGACCTCTTTCAATTCAAAAGATGGAAAAGAATCTACTGGAAAACAGAGAGAGCTTTGCGGCTGTTGCTACGGCTAAGATGATTGTTAAAGGGGAGGGCCTTCCTTCTAGCGTCAAAATGTTACTACAAAAATCCGTAACAATCAGAGATACCTATTCGACCTCGACGGGATTGGGCAAGCTGTGGGCATGATTACGGATAATCGGCTAATTGATAAGGTGTGTGCTAAATCACAAAAGACAAACAAGATTTTTAAAGTGATTCGGCGGGTTAAAACCAAGTCTATGTGTACTGTTATATTATTGCTTTGGGTGTTTTTCCCTTTGATAACATATAACAAAAAGTTGCTCTCTTCTTTTAATAAGATATATGTGTAGAAGAAAGAAGATATTTTTGCCCAAGGGGGCTTACATGAATGGAAAAGAGAGAGAGAGTCCCCTTATTCGGGTAGAAAACTAGCTTATATAGGCGGTTACAATAGCAAACTTATAAGTGAAATCTAACTTGTTGTTGGCCTTTAATTGTGGACATTGTTTAACTTGAAAACAACACTTAACTTGTAAATGAGATTAACTCAAGAGAGGTTGACAAGTGACGTGAATCTGTCTGTTGAACAAAAGCAAACTCTTAGGACATGCAATATAAATCCATGTTTATTGGATTTCTCCCACAACAACAATAAATCTAATTAATCACCACTAGGTGGTCTGATGGTAAAAGAGTAAAAGGGTTCAATATGGGTTCCTGAGTTTGAGTCTCCCATAAGATTTACCCGACTATTCACTTCATGGTTTCGGAGAATTAGTTGAGGTATGTAGACGTAAAAATCTACCTGTACGAAAGGAGGGACTGATCCTGTGAGGTTAAGGCCACTAGCGATCTGCTGTACCTACACACGTAGAGAAACAAACGTGAAGCGACGAAAAACACCGGGGTGGTGTATGCCGTAGGCACTTCGACGCTCAAGTCAGCGAGGCTGAAAGGTTGATTTGGTGAGGGCTAGGGAGTAGAAAGGTTACCAGAAGTCTAGTCGGGGACTGTGACTATGGCTGTGATGCGAAGTTCTCAAGCTAGAACTCCGGGGTCTGTAGGTGTAGTGTAATCTCCTTGTGAGAGGGTTGGCCTCTATTTTAATAGTGACTATCTGGTCTCCCAATCCTGGTGGGATTGGGAGTTCTCGTAGTGATCCGTTCCCTCTCGGGATAAATCTTCTGGTCCCATTATCCCGGCGTGAAGAGGAGTCCAGGTATGACTCTGACACGGACCTTGGAGGAGTTGAAGTTGTAGTGGGCTACTTTACCTATGTTTGGAAAGGAATGTGATCTGTGAGTGACCATGAGCTCTGAATTCGTTCATAGATCCAAGAAGTGAACTGGGACTAGGAGGCTTGTGTTCGGACGGCTTGGGCCGACTGTACTTTGTATCAAATCGGCCTAATCTGGTGAGTTTTGGATTGGACCGCATAGGGATTGGACCTGGTCTTTTCCTTATTGTTGGAACCATTTTCTCATGTGGGCCGGGGATGATTTTTGGCCCTAACAGTTTGCTCCCCACTCTCTGAGTTAAAGTTTTCTTAAGTCAGAGAATAGGAAGCGAAAGAGACGAATTCGGTCGCCTTACCCGAGCGACCAATTGTCGGCACAGCCGAGTTGACGAAGCTTGGCTGCACCACGATGGAGGACGCCTTGGCCAGAGTAGTGATTCAGATAAGGTGGGAAGAAGATGAGATGAATCGGACAGTACACGCCAGGTATGACCCAAGGCGGAATGACAAAATACCAGAATTTAAGTCAATTGAACCCCATCACCAGCCCCCTCCTCGTAACCAGAAGACAGTAAGAAAACCATATGACCGCTAGCCACAATATGACCGCTGACCATAATACGACCGCCAGCCACCTAGAGCCGACAATAGACAGGTCGGACCGAGCAGATACAAAATACCAGAATACAACCTCAACGTCGAACCAACCCAAGTGGTGGAGATTATGAAAGGAATGGGATCTAGTGTTAAGTGGCCAGGCAAGCTCAATGCTGAAGCAAGGAGAGACATGACCAAGTGGTGCAAGTTCTACGGCGACCATGGACATGACACCCCAAACTGTATTGCCCTACGTTTGGAGGTCGCCGCATTATTGAAAAGGGGACACCTCCGAGATTTGCTGATAGATAAAGGGAAACACACCATCAGACAGAAAAGCACTAAAGAAACATCTCTACCCCCTCGAGAGCCTATACCAAAAGGATTCTGCTCACTCATCTCCGGGGGGTCAGAAATCAGCGGGGTCAGTTACTCATCAGCTAAATGATACGCTAGGGCCAGCAGCCACCATGAGATCCAATCCATCCACCCAGTTTCTCGGTCACACTCCCATCAAGTAATTCAGTTTGAAGACAACGAGTCAGTCACCCTGGCCACCCCCCATCACGATACTCTAGTCGTCTCTCTCTAGATCGCCAACATCCTTGTCAATAAAGTGTTCATAGACGGGGGGTCATCAGCGAACATTATGTTCCTTGCAGCAGTGAAGGCTATGGGTCTGGAAGAAGAAAACATCAACAGAAGGCCGACCCTACTTGTTGGTTTTAGTTCTGAGCAGAAGTACACCATCGGAGAGATCATCCTTCCTATCTATGCCAGCGGAGTAAACAAACAAACTGTCTTCCTAGTGATCGACGGCCCTTCACCCTACAATGTCATCTTGGGCCGACCTTGGATCCACGACATGCGAGCGGTCTCATCCACTTTCCACCAAACAATCAGGTTTCCTACCAAATGAGGAGTTCGAGAAATCAAGGGCGACTCGAAAGCTTCCAGAGATTGTTATAAGAACGCCTTCAAGGGCAAGGGTAACGCTTCATAACAATTACAGTCCCATCCAACCCTTTCGACTGAGCCAGATCAACCATCTATGGAAGAGTTGGATGAAGTACAGATACACCTGGATGATCCTGAGAGAAAGACACAAATAGGTTCCCGCCTAGGGCCCGAGACAAGAGAGAAGCTGATAGAATTCCTTAGACAGAATCAAGACTATTTCGCCTGGTCCCACGCCGACATGATAGGGATCAGTCCAGAGGCAATGGTCCACCAGCTTAAAGTAGATCCGGATCACCAACCAGTGAAGCAGAGGAGAAGGAAATTTGCACCAAACCGCAATCGGATCGTCAATGAAAAGGTTAAAAAGCTATTAAGCAATGGTATGATCAGATAGGTCCACTACCCCGAATGGTTGGCAAACTTCGTGGTTGTGAAGAAAAAGAACAGAAACTTGAGAGTCTGCATCGACTTCACGGACTTAAACAAAGCGTGCCCTAAGGATTTCTTCCCGCTCCTGCATATCGACATGATGGTTGATGCGACCACAAGCCACGAGCTCCTTAGTTTCATGGATGCTTTTTCAGGTTACAACCAAATCTTGATGCACGCGGACGACCAGGAGAAGACAACCTTCATCACAGAAAGGGGAACCTACTGCTACAAAGTGATGCCATTCGGTCTAAAGAACGTCAGGGCTACCTATCAGCGGCTAGTCAACAGGATATTTGCCGAACACTTCGGGGACACTATAGAGGTTTACATCGACGACATGCTCGTCAAGTCCCTGATAGCCGAACAGCACCTTGACCACCTCAGCCAGGCGTTCGTCGTCCTAAGAAAGTATAACATGAAGTTGAATCCGGCCAAATGCTCATTCGGCGTCTCGTCAGGTAAATTCTTGGGCTACATGGTAACTCAGCAAGGGATAGAAGCCAACCTTGACCAGATCAGAGCAATCCTCAGTATACCATCCCCAGCTTGCATAAAAGATGTCTAGCGCCTTACAGGACGAGTAGCCACCTTGAGCCGTTTCATATCCAAATCCGCTGACAAGTGCCACCTTTTCTTCCATGCACTCAAGAAGTCCAACAAGTTCGAGTGGACCCCCTCCTGCGAGGAAGCCTTGCAACAGCTGAAAAGGTACCTGACCTCCCCTCCGCTCCTTTCCAAGCCTGTGGACAGGAAGAAACTTTACACCTATCTGGCAGTCTCAAAGACAGCAATCTCAGCAGTGTTAGTTCGAGAAGAGGGTGCGAAGCAACTACCGGTCTACTATGTCAGCAAGTCACTCTCGACGCAGAAACACGGTACAGTCAGCTGGAGAAATTGGCCCTTGCGCTCATCCATGCATCTAGGAAGCTCAAACCGTACTTTCAATGTCACTCCATAGTCGTAGTCACCTCCTTCCCACTCAAGAAGATACTGCACAAACTAGAACTATCAGGTCGACTCACACAATAGACAGTGGAGCTTAGTGAGTTCGACATATCATACCAGCCTCGCACTGCTGTCAAGTCCCAAGCTTGGCAGATTTCATCGCTGATTTCACCCCGAGCACCACCGTGCGAGCAGATGAAGAAATATTATGCATGGACAGCAGGTCACCCTCCAAATGGACTCTTTCAGTGGATGGATCAAGTAACGTGAATGGAAGCGGACTCGGGTTAGTACTGACTACACCAGAGGGAGACGTCATCCAGCGGGCAATACGGTGTGGGTTCAAGTGCACAAACAACGAAGCTAAATATGAGGCTCTCATCGTTGGACTCTCTCTTACCAAAGAAATCGGAGCGAAGAAATTGGAAGTAAAGTCCGACTCCCAACTCGTAGTCAACCAGCTGCAAGGTACTTACCAGGCATGTGACTCGAAGATGACGACATACTTGAAATTGGTCAAAGAACTGCAGGCCCAATTCGAAGAGTTCTCCATCGCCCAGGTCCCAAGAGCAGAGAACTCTCACACTGACGCCCTTGCCAACCTCGGCTCAGCACTCCAATGTTCTTCCCAGTCATCCATCCCTCTGTTATTCCTGCAATGGCCAGCCAACTGGAAGGAGCAACCACCAAACAAGTCGCCTGAGGAAACAATGGATATTGAGCTAGCCGACTGCTAGATGACCCCGATAGTGAAGTACCTAGAGCATAACGAACTCTCGGCTGACAAGAGCGAAGCACGCCAACTGAGAGCAAGAGTTGCTAGGTTTACCATCTATGAGGGCCAACTCCTCTAGAAATCATTATCTGGTCCATATCTCAAATGCACAAATCCAGAAGAGGCCGAACGTGTTCTCGTCGAACTCCATGAAGGCGAATGTGGGAACCATGCTGGGGGACACAGCCTTGCACACTGGGTGATCACAATTGGATATTACTGGCTGACCATACGCACTGATTCAGCTACTTATGTTAAGAAGTGTGACAGTTGTCAAAGATTTGCTCATGTCTCACACCTCCCACCTGAGCGACTCCACTTCATCCTCACACATTGGCCCTTCATGAAGTAGGGGATGGATATAGTGGGGAAACTACCGACCGCACCTGGACAACGAGTCTTCATGTTGGCTGTGATAGATTACTTCACCAAGTGGATCGAAGCCGAAGCTTTCGCACAAGTCAGGGACAGAGAGGTAAAAGCTTTTATATGGAAACATGCCATCTGTAGGTTCGGGATACCAAAGGAAATCGTCACCGACAATGGATCCCAGTTTATTAGCTCAGGCTTTAGGGATTTCTGCGACATGTGGGGGATCAAGCTTAGCTTCTCCACCCCCCGCAACCCCCAGTCACACAGCCAGGCCGAGTCATCGAATAAAACCATCATGCAGACCCTGAAAAAGCGATTGCAGAAAGTGAAGGGTGCATGGGCAGATGAACTACCCGGAGTCCTTTGGTCCTACCGAACTATAGCTCGCTCGTCAACAGGCGAAACCCCTTTCTCCCTCATATACGGTTCTGAAGCGGTCACCCTGGCAGAAGTATTAGTTCCGTCCACCAGGCTCCAATGGGCGGACGAGGAAATCAATAGCCAAAACCGTTGCCAAAACTTGGACACCGTCGACGAGCAGGTGAGCATCCACAATGCTATCTACCAGTAGCAGGCTGCCCGACACTACAACCGCAGTGTTAGGATCAGAACTTTCAAAATCGGCGACTGGGTCCTCTGTAAAGTCTTTCAAAACACTAGAGAGATCAATTCTGGCAAACTCGGGCCCACTTGGGAAGGTCCCTATAAGATAATCAAAGAAGCGGGGAAGGGCACCTACCGACTCTAGACTCCGGAAGGCAAAGACATTAACAACAGTTGGAATGCAGTCCACCTCAAACGCTACTACTTTTAGGTGAACTCATTCGTTTAAATGTTTGTTTCTTTTTGTTTTTATTTTAATGGGATGAGTGGGCCTATCCACCTCCTCACAGACAGTCGGCCTTACGGCCCGAATTTAATAAAGTATTATTCAGAATTTTACATCTTCGGATCGACCTCGCTCGAACAAATTATTTTTACACCTTCGGATCCTGCTCGATCCATGGATTACACCTTCGGATCGACCCTGCTCGATCCACGGAATTACACCTTCGGATCGACCCTGCTCGATCCACGGATTTACACCTTTGGATCGACCCTGCTCGATCCATAAATTTACACCTTCGGATTGACCTTGTTCGATCCACGGAATTACACCTTCGGATCGACCCTACTCGATCCACAGATTTACACCTTCGGATTGACCTTGCTCGATCCATAGAATTACACCTTCGGATCGACCCTGGTCAATCCACGAAATTACACCTTCGGATTGACCGTGCTCGATCCACGGAATTACACCTTCGAATCGACCCTACTCGATCCAAGGAATTACACCTTCGGATTAACCATGCTCATTCCACGGAATTACACCTTCGGATCGACCTTACTTGATCCACATATTTACACCTTCGGATCGACCCTGCTCGATCCATGGATTTACACCTTCGGATTGACCCTGCTCAATCCACGGATTTACACTGTCGGATCGACCCTGATCGATCCACAGAATTACACCTTCAGATCGTCCCTGCTTGATCCATGAAATCACATCTTCGGATCGGCATGCCCGATCCACATATGTACACGGTCGACCAGCCCTGCTCGGTTCATGAAGCTATCCATCCAAACAGCCAGACCGAATGAATGGTTCTTACACCTCAAAAATCGATAAGTCATTAATCCAACCTAGTAGAGAGTCTACGCAACTCAGCCACAAGGCTGCACCAAAGTCATAGCACAAGCATAAGAGTTCAACCTCTAGTGCGTTTACGAACAAAGAAGCAATCAACAACTCATTCACCCATCAGGAAAACATCAAAAACAGAACAGCAAGTTTTGACATATAAACAGCCTCAGGCGGCTTAGTGCAGAAATACAATAAAAGGCACACACGCCAAGAGAGGGCATCGCAGGCCCCAAAATACATGAGCAAAATGAAATAAAGCTAAATGTCGTCGATGCGAGTCATCTTTCCCATCTCTGACTTGGTCACTCCATCGCCAGCACCAGTACCCGTCCCTGCAGCCTGGTCGTTCACATCCTCAATGACCGATGGTCCTGGCTGACTAGCAAAATCGAGCATCTGCTCATCAATCTACTCTTCCGTGTGCTCAGCCCCTTTCTCCAACATCTCTTGCATGAGCTGGATGTCCTCATCTGAATTCCAGTAGGAAGTGTTCCCGGCTTTATACTCGAGCATGAGCTCCCCCCGCGCCCTAATAATGGCGTCATCAGCAATCGAGAGGCACTGCTCCTTCAGGGACTCAATCTCTGCAGTCTTCTCGGCTAACTCTCTCTTCAGCCTCTCCAACTCACCCTCAGCCGCCTTCAGATGCTGCTGGCTCTCCTGCTCGGCCTTCTGGGTTGCCGCCTCCCTCTGGCGCAGACTAGAGTTCACCTTGGACACATCCTGTATCCTCTTCTTCTGCGCCACTACGGACTTCCTCAGGTGCAGACTGCTCGTGAATGCCCGCACAACAAGACATTGTCATTAGTACAAATTGTGATGACCAAGATTAAATAAAACCACTACCCTACCTGAAAAGTGTGGGACACCCCCCAGTTTGCGGTCGCGACCGCCCCTATCTGAGTCAAACGGGTCTCGTCCGCCAGGAACAGAAAAGAGTCAGCAAATTTGCCCATGGAGTCTGCGTCAGAGTAGGTCGATGCAGAAGCTGGAATACGAAAGGTGATAGTCTCAGTCTCTTCATCCAAGATCGCTGCTTGGGATGACCCTGCTTGATGGCTTGGCAGTGGCGGTGTCACCACTACATCTTCTACTCTTCTATCCTCTCTGGCCGAGGATTCCCTCCTCCTCTTCTCCCGACACCGAGCGATAGACTCACCCGCACTGGGGACGGTCAGCTTCTTAATCAGTGTCTCTGCAAGTGCAAACTCTCCAACTGTTAGTGGGTTCAGCCGGGACTTACTATAAATGGTATGATTGCAGTACCGGGTCAGAAGCACATCCCAAGTCTGCTTCAACGAAGGGAAAGGAATACCTCGCTGAATCGCCTCTACTCCAACCCAGAGATGGTTAGTCCTGAGGTTGGCCTCCGCCAATACTACTCGCCAATCCCTCTGCGTTTTCGAAATGGCTAGCACCTTCTGGGTCTGCACGTCCAAACCGTCTTCGCTCTGCCCGACCCGATTGTACTCAAGCTCTGCAAGCAAAAAACACAATAAGATTTAGTAAACAAAGTACAAAGAAAGACAAAGGTTCTCACCAGTGGCTCGCCAACTGCTCGGAATATCGCCCTGGCCTCTCTCCTCAAAGACAGTCTAACCTCGCACAAAGAAGTACCGATCCTTCCAATTCTTGTCACTAGAATGGAGGTCGGTCACCAGGTGAGACCGATGATGCCTAAGGTTAATCAGATATCGACCTTTCTCTTTGTTGTTCTCCTTTAGAAAATACGAGTACAACAGTTCGTGTAGCCCAAACATCACCTGGTTCTGCACACAGAGATCCTCCAGGGCCATAAGCAACCTCCAACCGTTCGACATGATCTGCGATGGAGCAATCATGAAGTGGTTCAGCACCTCCCAGACAAAGCGAGGAATAGGCAACCTCAGCCCATCATGGAACCACTTCTCATAAACACTAACCCAGCCTTTTGCCTCCCAATCAACCCGCTCGTACGACCGTGGCGCCCGGATCTCCACCTAACCCGAAATGTGATACATAGTCTGGATTCGCCACACGTCGCTATCATTAAGCACGAGCGGATAATCCCTAGCCAAGATCCCACTACCCTGTTGGCTTGGCTCCTCAGAGTTACTACTGGACGAGGGTGAACTACCAACACCTTCAGAATCTTCCCCACTTTCCCCATGCCTGCCCGAACCACTCAAACTAGCAACACTAGTCTTTGGAGCAGCTACAGTAACATTGGTCGGTACACCCGTCGGAACAGAGCCTCCGGGCATCATCACTATGGTCGGGGCACGTTCATACTCATTCCCAACGTTCGCCCCAACCCCGCTCGGATTACTCGATTCTGAATCTGACATCTCGACCCGTCCGACCTACCCGATCAGTTGGTTGTTCTCGATAACTCAACTTTCCAAAACACTAAGTGTCAAACCACCACTCGCCCTGTACATCCGACCGAACAACAAAATGAAGAACCCCAATAACTGCTAGCCCTTCAGCACCGATCGACCTACCCCAACTGACTACCTGTTAACTTAAAGGAACTTAGAACATATATCGTCCTTCACTACCGACCGACCGAATCGATGACTTAGCACTACCCTTACTCGCCCCTTGCTACCGACCGAATCGAAGACTCAACTCTATCCACATTGGTCCCTCGCTACCGACTAACCGAATACTACCCATACTCATCCCTCGCTACCGACCGACCAAATCGAAGACGCAGTACTACCCTCGCTCGTCCCAAGCGACCGACCGACCGATGCTCCAGCTCACCGTTTCAGTGAGTCTACCCGCCCTAAGTTACCAACCCACCAATTCGATCACCAAAACTGCCCACTCGGTCTTGACAACCGACCCATGGTGAAGGTCCACTTCGCGTAACCCCCTTCCACTCGGTCGGATGGATCGGATGACCTACCTACCCACAACCTGAGATCAACCTCACTTGATTCGGTCAGACAGGCCGACCGATTCTAGTAAAGAAAACAGTACGATTTATTTCCTTGTTTCTACCCAAAACACTCGAAAATACCCAGAAATGGACCAATCAACCGAAAAACTCTAAAATTCACACCTATTTCTGAAAATCTGTAACCTAAACACCTCAAATCCCACTCGAAATCCCCGAAACTTCAAAAAATTTCAATCTCTCTCCTAAAAACTCAAAAAATCTCAGCCTCTCCCAAAACCTCAGCAAAAACAAACGAACAAACAAAACAGACGATAAGGGAATAGTGTTTATCGTAAAACGATCCCAAAAACTGCAGAAGGAAACCACTGCTGCTCAAGAAACTGGAACGAAAATGAAAAGAAGAAAGGAAAAAGAAAGAAAAACAAGTTTGCAGAAGAATGGAAGAAAAACGCAAATGGAAGACAAACGGTCCATTCCTCAGTTTTTATAAAAGAAATCTGACAGAAGCGGACACATTGGTCAACGGTCAGGGCGCCTCTTCGTTTTCCCACCTTTAAAACGACGGGCCGATCGCCACCGTACACGTGGCAGTGATCCAGCGCACCTAGGAAATCGTAGCACAGTACAGAAGCTACGGTTCAACTACCCTGTCCTCCCGACCGACTCAGCGTATGAGTCCCGAAATGGATCCAACATGCCCCCACGCTTCGCAAGCCTAGGAGATCTTTCTGACCGGTCGATCAGCTTAGAATGGCCCAGCCCGTATTCCATCTCGAGATAAACAAAGCGGGAGGCCACGCCCACTTGGTCTTCCATACCGGACAAGTGGGCAGCCATGTCAAAAGCCTGAAAATCTTATTTGGCTTTTTGGCATCCAGTGAAGAGCCACATGGAAACCCGAGCGCAAGTCATACAGCCTAGCAAGCCGGTCGAGTCCATCTCGCCCATTCGATCACCCGAGTACCCCGACCGAACAAATCTTCAGTTAAAGATCAAATCAAACTCACTCGACCTAGGATACCGAGCCAACGCCTCTACTAAGGGATGCTAGCTTATTCCTCCAATCAGCAGGACACCCCGAACAAGCACATGAGCCCCAGAATCGTTCTCACTCTTCGGCCCCTCGCACCGATCGGGTGCGCCCTGATGGGATGACTGCGTAGTCCGGATCGGCAGGGGATGCCGAGCGACCTTTGACTAATAATCACCCTCATCATAACTCTCCATCCGAGAGGAGACCCTTCTTGAAGGCATCTACGGTTGTCTCGGGGTTACAAGAAGGGATGAAAATTTTCTCCTTATTGAATCTACCGACATACTCTCTCAATGGCTCCCCCCTTCTCTGGTATACTCTGTATAGGTCAGCCGATAGTTTCTCGAGTTATTTGCTGCTAGCAAACCGCTCTACAAAGGTGTCGGTGAGCTGTGTGAATGAATCGATGGAACCGTTTGGGAGATTTGTGTACCACTGAAGTGTTGGACCTGACAAGCTTGAACCGAAACTCTTGCACATGCAGGCTTCCCTCAGTGCTTGGGGTATCGAAACAGTGAACATTTGCTACTTGTACGAGGCTATGTGATCATTTCGGTCGGTCGTGCCGTCATAGGTAGGGCTGCAAACGAACCGAACAGTTCGCGAACGTTTGTTGTTCGTTCGATTACTGTTCGATAATGTTCGTGAACATTTGTTCGCGAACAGTTCGATAGTTGTTCGATAATATGTTCGATCGAGTTCGAACAGAGGTTGTTCGTTCGATTATGTTCGCGAACACTATACGTTCGACTAATCCATCCGTTCGATTGTTCGTTCGTTTATGTTCGAAAAATATGTTATGCATTATTATAATTAAAAAAAAAAAATTTCATTTTTATATTATGTTTGATTTAGTTTAGATGAATTTTTTTTAATGGTAATCAATAATAAAATATTATGATGCTTTTGTTTTCTTATATATATAATATGTTTGAATTTTTTTTTCCAAATGTCATCAATAATTAAATATATAAGTATATAGAATTTTATTAAAAAGTAATAATTATTATGATACATAGCATGACAAATTTAATAACATAATAAATTGTATAATCAAGTGATATAAATATAGTAAATCCATAACATAATAGCTTCATTTTTTTCTAAATGTATCAATAATTAAAATTATAGATAGCTTTCAATTAATAAATATAAATATAGTATGGTAAATGATAAACATAACTATTGTAAATCAGTGATGTATAACATACCAAATTTAATAATAATAGTTTAATTAACCTAATAATCACACATTTGTATTGATCATTTATTACAATAAACTCTCATATCACTATGAATTTATAGGTGTTGGTACAGATAAATATTAGACAGTAATGATAATATATATATATAATATATAAAATTAATCACACATATGTATTGATCATATATTACAATAGATTTTCATTCCACTATAAATTATGGTTGTGATATAAAAATATATGTAACATTTAAAATATTTATGATAATTCATGTAATGATAATAAATATTGATAACCTATAATTTTGGTATTTCATAACATATTTAACCTATGATTAATATATGTATGATATAATTTTGTATATCACAATTAACAATTATATATAACAAATTAATCACACATTGTATTGATCATATATTATAATAGGCCATCATTTCACTATGAATTTATGGGTGTTGATACAAAATATATATACACAACAAATTAATCACACATATGTATTGATCATATATTACAATGACTTTTATTCCACTATAAATTTATGAGTGTTGATACAAAATATATATGTAAATATTTAAAATATTAGGATAATTTATGTAATAATATATATATATGTAACAAATTCCTTTTGTTTGTGTCATGTTTGATATGGAACTAAATTTGTTTTGAACGATTATGTGTCTGTTTAATTTGTTTTGAAGTTTTATTATTTGATGATTAGTTATTTTAATTTAGTGAGTTTTTATTGATTTGTTTAAAATAAAAAATGTAGAAACGATTGGTTTATTTTCAAATATTGAATTAAATGGGTATGAATTATAAATTGTTGCATATTTGTTTTTTAGAGCATGAATTGGAAAGTTAGTGTACATTTTTTATTCGAACATGTATTTACAAGTTATTGAACGAGTTATTCGAACATGTATTTACAAATTATCGAACAAGTTAGTCGAACAGGTATTTACAAATTATCGAATGAATTATCGAACGAGTTAGTCGAACAGGTATTTACAAATTATCGAACAAGTTAGTCGAACGAACAAGTTAGTCGAACAAGTTAGTCGAACGAACACGAACGAGTTACGAACGAACACGAACGAGCTTTTTGTTAATCGAACGAACACGAACACACATCATGTGTTCGTTCGAACACGAACACGAACACGAACACGAACAATCGAACATGCTTATCGAACGATTTTCGAACGGGCCTGTTCGTTCATGTTCGGTTCGATTGCAGGCCTAGTCATAGGGCTTCATGTCAGGGATGGTAAACTTGTGGGGCATGTCGGCTAGGGCGATTGCATCTACAAAAGGTGAATCGGCGTAGCAGTGGGGCCTGCTCTTCTTGGTGGGGATCGGCATCCCTAGTATGCGCCTCATCACTGCCTCTACATCGGCCAACCTCTTGGCTAGAATCTGTTCCATAGGGGAGGGTGGTACCACGAGGTCATCCTATTTGGTTCGGTCGGCCATTGCATTCGGCAAATTTTGTTGGGTCATTCCGCGTGGTGTTGCCTGGTGGATCATTCTTTCTTGTATTGTTTGGTAGCTTGGATCACCGTTCATTCCCTCCGGTTGGATGACTCCCATTTTAACTGATCGAGTGTTTTGCCCTACATGGATAGTCAGGAGAGTTGTTTGGTACTCACTCGGTCCATCAGGATGGATGGACTCGAGCGGGACGATTTGATGTGGGTGGCTGTTCGACCCGCGAGGGTGAGCCGAGCTGAATGGGTTTGGTGTAGGGATGGTTGACTGGAGGTGAGGTGGGATAGTTATGATGGATGGTTCTTGTTGGAGTGGGCTTTTTGTCGCTTGGACACCTTGATCCAGTGAGGGTTCGGTCGAGCGGGGTTCCGTTGGCAAATCTTTTTCTCCATGAGTTAGGACCCAATCATCGACCATCGACGAACATAGCTGACGCGACCTTTTATCTGAGGCCACGGGTCTGGGCTCTGGGGTTTGGAGAGGTTGCATAGATGGAACCGCGGCGCGAAATCGATTGGGTGGTACCTGAGAAGGCAGAAGCTCAATGTCATAAAACTGACTTACCTTCTCTTTCAAAGACTGGTTTTCGGCCCTTATTGAAGCGTTTTTGGTCCGAATGGCAGTGTTCTCAGCTTCTAGTGCAGCCACCTTATCTGAGTTCTGCTGCATGAGGGTAGTCAGGGCCTCCAGTTTGGCCTCGAGGCTGGGGTTAGCGTTGTCAGAATTGTCAGCCATGGAAAGTTCCTTTACGTAGTAGGGTTTATTGAACAGAATCATTGCTAGAGGCCCCACGGTGGGTGCCAAACTGTAAACGTAAAAATCTACCTGTACAGAAGGAGGGACTGATCCAGTGAGGTTGAGGCCACTAGCGATTTGCTGTACCTGCACACGTAGAGAAACAAACGTGAAGTGATGGAAAACACCGGGGTGGTGTTTGCCATAGGCACTCCGACGCTCAAGTCAGCGAGGCTAAAAGGTTGATTTGGTGAGGGCTAGGGAGTAGAGAGGTTACCAGAAGTCTAGTCGGGGGCTGTGACTATGGCTGTGATGCGAAGTTCTCAAGCTAGAACTCCGGGGTCTGTAGGTGTAGTGTAATCTCCTTGTAAGAGGGCTGGCCTCTGTTTTAATAGTGATTGTCTAGTCGCCTAATCCTTGTAGGATTGGGAGTTCTCATAGTGATTCGTTCCCTCTCAGGATAAATCTTCTGGTCCCATTATCCCGACGTGAAGAGGAGTCTAGGTATGACTCTGACACGGACCTTGGAGGAGTTGAAGTTGTAATGGGCTACTTTACCTGTGTTTGGATAAAAATGTGATCTGTGAGTGGCCATGGGCTCTGAATTCGTTCATAGATCCAGGAAGTGAACTGGGACTAGGAGGCTTGTGTTTGGACGGCTTGGGCCGACTGTATTTCGTATCAAATGAGCCTAATCCGGTGAGTTTTGGATTGGACCGCATAGGGATTGGGCCTGGTCTTTTCTTCATTGTTGGACCCGTTTTCTCATTTGGGCTAGGGATAATTTTTTACCCTAACAAGGTACATGTAAACTGGCTCGAACACCCTTGATCATTAAAAAAAAAAAAAAAAAAAAAAACCTGAACGTTAGAAAGAAAGAATTCTTCAAAAACACAAATCTATAAGACAATTTTGCTATTATTTTTATTAATCATACGAATAACAGTTGATATAATAAAATATTTTATGAATCAGAAAATACGAAGAGTGAGTCTCCGGGATCGGATCTAGGTAAGTAATTTTAATATAAAAATAAAACCAGAATCTGAAATTGTTTGCAGAAGCCGAACCCATGCTAGGAGAAGATAGGAGCCACGGTGTCATTCAATAATTGTTGATGTTGGATTTGGATTGAGACATCTTAACAGAATACAATTCAAATTCTGTTTTTTTTTTTTTTTTATTTGATTTTGGCCTGCCCAGATGGAGCCTTCCCTAGTACACATATCTTATAATTAAATAATTACTTTATACTGAAATGATAATATCTTCAACAGAATATTATTAATGTCACCCCGATCAGTCTCATTCATGTAAAAAACGTATCCACAATCTCAGATATTTTAATGTTATATTAGAATTAAGCACAAATTCTTCCAATTTGTGGGCAAATAATGGATAGTTTTCTGTCAATTTCAATCTCATTAATTCTACATACATGTCAAAAAATTAACTAAAGTGTTTGGCAAAATCATTTTAAATTCCATCCTTATTTTACAGCACATGTATATGCTTAATTGTCTTCAAAATTATTGGCTTTATAGATGTTGATGCAATGGTTTACAACGTTAGAATCATATAGGGTGGATGCATGAAGTATCAAAGAACAAAAAGGATTTTTCAAAGTGGTTCGTCTGCTATAATGTAAAACCTAGTGATGGCAATGGGCCGGGCCGGGATCGGGTACCCCTTGGCCCAAACCCAAGCCCGACCTCATAACAAAGACCAAAGCCTGGCCCGAGCCCATCACGGGTATAAAAGTAAAGCCTAAGCCCGGTCCGACGGGCTTTTTGTAATCTCATGCCCGGTCCAAGCCTGTCCATTTTTATAATGTGAATTTTTAAATATTAATACATTTCAATTTTTTTTATATATTTTTAATTCTATAAACAATTTTTAAATATTAATTTATTTTTGAATACTCACCAAATATATAAATAACTTTCCACAAAATGCATCAATTCATCCATGTAGGGTTTGGGAAAAATGAGTATATATATGTAGGATAATCTTGTAATTAAATATATAGTATAAAGGATAATTTAGTATAATTAATTCTAAAATTGTCGGGCTGGGCTGGGCCGGGCCTAAAGACATACCCATGCCTAGGTCGTACTTGAGGTCGGGCCTTAAAATCAGGCCCAGGCCTAAGCCCAAGCCCGCGAACATCGGGTAAAGCCCAACATTTTCGGAACAGGCTTGGCCGGGTACCTAAAAATATCGGGCCCATTGCCATCTCTAGTAAAACGTACGTCCATAGTTATGTTATTGAATATACAAGGCAAGTGATTTGCTTTTACAAGAGTTTCTAATGAGTTCTCAATGACCTATTTTCGTTGTCCCCAAATCATATTATAATGGGGTTTATATAGTGTTAGTTACAAGGTTGAGTTGGAGATAAACTCAAATTCGATTAAATGTTAAGTTGCGTGATCTTGATTAGGGGATCCATATCGTGTGATATTTGCATTCCAAATGGGATTTATCTGCTATTGATTCCCGCACAACAATGGATATTTATTTATTTTAATCCAAATATAAAGAATAATAAAATAAAATAAACTCTCTTTTAGCTCTTCATCGTGAAGGATAATTCTTCACTTATAATATAACTTCACAAACTTTCTCTCACAATCCCAACGTGGCAGCTCGTAATGGGTCTTATTTGTCTAATAATAGATCCCGTTAACCCAATTGCAAGTTGATTAAATGCGAGCTATCATGTTAGGGTGATGAGAGAAAATTTATAAAATTGAATTGTGAGCCCATCTTTATTACAACATGAATCATTGGCTATAATTGGGAATTCTCTTAAATTTGAAAACATTTCCCCTTTTGAGATAAAAAAAAAAAAAGTGAAATTCAATTTAAAGTAGGAATTCTCAAAATATGAAATGTTGACATGTTGTTGTCTTACATCAACTTCCATAACTCAAGTACCTTTTTTTTCTTAAAAATAATAATTAGTATGACAACAGCATTAAAGAATTATTGGGGTGTTGTGTATGTTTACCACTTTCAGTTTCACTCTAGACATCATCAAATTAAAGATGGCCCCCCCTCTTGGAATTAAAGACAGATTTTATGATTATAATAATTGTTGATTGATGAATAAATGGCAATTGGGTAATAGAAAGGAGTAAAGTTGGTCAAATGAAATTTGAAAAAGAAAATGTTGGAGAGGGACAATGCCTATTCAGGTCTCCTCAAATAATGGCAATAAAATAAATTTAGGGTTATTTCTTAATTTATTAAAACATCCCCCCAACATCTCTGATATTTATGTCTGTAACATTATTGTTTAACTTTATACTCCCTCCGTTTCTATATATAAGTGTCGTTTTAAGTTTTTATACAGTTTTTAAGGAATAAAAAAGTGTGCAGAGAATTAACTTTTTCGATGGGAAAATTTTGTTTCTCACTTTGTAACACGTGTGTGAGACAGTGAAATATTAATTAAGAGAGAGATAAATTGTGAAAGAGAGGAGACGAGGGGAAAGGTGAAGAATAAAGAAGTGGGTCATTGAAAGAAGAGAACGTCACTTATTTTGAAANTTTTTTTTTTTTTTTTTTTTTAAGGTCTCTTCTAATTGATAATAAATTTCTAAAATTTCTATCCGAATCAGTTTATGCGCACATCAACTAGTCCACCATCCTTAGAGGTGGGCAGGTCTGAGTACCCACATTTTTTTCAAAGGAATCGAAACTGATTGGTTCATAAAAAATGGAATCGAAACCAGAACTGACAGTTTCAGTTCCTTAATAGCTGGAACCAGAACTTGTTTAACAGGTTTTGGGTACTCGATAAAATTATAGTTCATATTTGTTTCAAAAATGACAAATAAACCCTTAAAAAGTTACAAAGACACCCCCATCTCACAACGAATTTTGACCATAAGATTATAACTCATGTACCAATCACTTTGAAAAAGCTTTTTTGTAAGCTAAAACCCTAAACACTGCTTGCAAACAAACTAAGCCAAGTTCTCTTCTTTCTTCGCTTATCTTCTTCTTCCCCACAAAAATTCTAGTCAATGTAGCCCTAAAAGTTACGCCTATCTCTCTGTTCGGTTCATCTTCGAACAAAACAAGCCAAGTTCTCTCCTCTATTATGTCATCTTCTTCTTCCCCCCACAAAACCCTAGCCAAGAGAAAACAAAGAACACCCTATTGTAGATCTCTTTTCTTCTCTTATCTTCTTCTTCTCCTTCTCCTTTTTTGCATTTACTAAAAAAGGATTTGTGCCAAATTTAAAAAAATAGCAAGGAGAATTTGAACGTCTAGCCAAATTTTTTTTTTTTTTTTATGCTTTGTTGATTTTTTGTATGAATAATAAAAAAAAATTATGCCGAATTGATTTTTTGTATGAAAAATGAAGATTTGGGTTTCTGTTAATATTAATGCTAAATGGCATAATTTGTTGGATTTGGATTTCACGTTTTTTTTTTTTTTTTTTTGGTTCTTTGTGTGTTGTGTTCAATATCAATAAGAAGAAAATGGAAGGAAAAAAGCAAAGTTATTTTTATTTTTAAAATAAATGGTTTTTGTGTTGTTGTGCTCAGTATAGATGACGAGAAGAAAATGAATAGAAAAATAAAGTTGTTTTTACTAAAAATGATGAATTAATTTTAATAACAAGTAACACATCAATTAAATTAGTTGTGAATAAAGCAAACAAAACAAGAGAAAATTCCCGAAGAAATAAGGTAAAACTTTAATTGAATCGTAAAACTTGCAATGGTCCTTATACTTTTTAACATTTCAATTTAGTCTTGATTTCAGGGTCTGGTTCTGGTTCCTAAGGTGGTGGAACTGGAACCAGATCCATATAGTGTCGGTTCCAAGTTTTCGAAACAAGAACCAATCTTGTGGCAGTTGGTTCTAGGTAGGAATCGGAATCGAAACTCGGGTAGCCACCGGTTCTGGTTCTACCCTATTTTTTATCCATCCCTACCCATCTCTCAAGACCTTGAAACTACCGATCGAGTAAGAGGATTTGAACTCTAGAGATTGTATTAGATCCCCCTTTTACTCTTTTACCATTGAAGAGACTCAAATTGGGAGATCATATTAAAAATTTTTTTGCATTTTTACGTTACCCAATGATAATTATTGCGTAATATTTAAATTTAAATATTTTTAACATTCTTAAATTTTGCCCTTAAAGCATTCCATAAGAATCAATAAGATGTGTCAAAATCATTGAAATAGTTTAGCCTTACATTCACTGATTTCGATTGGATAAAATAATAATTTTAATGAAATAAGAATATTCCTTTTTGGGTATCTTGTGATTTTTTGTGAATAGTAATATGCTATGTAACATACTACTAGTTGTTCACGTGAGCAGCCTTTGTGTTATCCTATTTAGGTTGAAATATTATATACATTTTCATCCTTAAACTTTCTTGAAATTATTTTTGTCCACAAATTTCTCTATTTAGAAAACTATTTTTGTTTATTGTAAACTAAATACAGAGACATGCTTTGTATTATAGATCCCACATCAGAAGAGTATTGTGAAGGTCTCAAGCTTATAAGGGAGAATCTCTCCACTTAATGGGTTTGTTTTTTAAGTGTAAAACTTTTAGCGGATGACATTTGTTTGATGATGATTATCGTTAACTAAAAATGGATTATAATGTCACTTTTAAAACCTTAGTAGATGGAATATTTTCATGAAACTTGAGCGATGAAAAGGAATTTCTCATAATTAGATTAGAAGTTTGCACTTTAGAAAGCCAATCCGTGAGCATTAAAGAAGAAAAAGAAGAAGAAGAAGAAAGAAGAGGAGGGGTCCCACTGATATTGTTGTGGGCTTAGGGGACCACAAGATAAGCCAGCTAGACTAACCTTGAGAGGCGAGTCTTAACCGTTCATTCACTCACTCTCTCACTCTTCTTCAAGACGAAGCAAACAAACACCACTATTTGCTACCTTCCAAATTTCAATCCCATCCTTTCTCTTCTCTCCTCTTTCTCTCTCCCCCCCATTCTTGCTATTTCCACTCCACCATTTTTCAATTTCAAATCATTTAAATATATTTTAGACCATTTTTTTAATTATCGTGATTATCCATGTCAGTTTTTTCATACTTCAACTAATTTCTTATGATCTTTAAACTATTGATCATGTAAGAGTCCTTATGGCCACTCTTATTAGTGCTTAGAGAGACGTAAACTTAAAAACTCATAAAATTTTTTTTTACTTTTTTATCATCAGACCAGTCAATAATGATTATATTAGACGATTTCTCTTATGTTGGTATAAGCAATTAATATAATATTTAAAAATAATCAAATGGTCATCAAAGTCATTAAATTCATAATGTAAATTACTACAAGAATTTAGATATATGATAAAAGATAGAAGAATCTCCTAAAAAATTGGAGTGCAAGAAGCTAAAGATGGAGTGGATATATAAAATAAGACAGTGAAATATATAAGAAAATAAGAAAATAAAAAAATAAAAAATGAAGAAAATGAATATTATCCGATAGGAGATGGAGACCATTCAATACACGCAACGTCACTAGCCGTTCAAAAATCCCCCTCACAATATCCTCTCACTTAAAAAACATTATATCTCTAAGCTTTATATCCTCTCTCATCTCCACCCAACCTTACTAAGCTCCCACCTCCTCACCGTCCCTTTTGCTCCTTTCATCAAACCGGATTTTTATCGATTTATTTCCGTTTGGATAAAGATGAAAATCTTATGATACGGAAGAATACCATACCATTATTTACTATTTGTATATTTATTAACATGTATTATTGTTTATAATATTAATTAGTTTATATTTCTGGTTTTTGTGTTTTGGTATGAGATATTAATTCATGACGATTATTAAGGTTTTGCATGATTTGTCATCTTAACGTAAATTTTAAAACTAAAATTAAGTTCAAACTTTATATATATTTTAATATTTTTAATACATGCAATGTGTTTTTATAATATTCAAATGTTATTTTTCAAGATTAAAAACTATAAAAAGTTATGAATACGAGTCTTAATTATTTTCATATTTTATTTAGTTTTTTAATTGTAACCAAATTTTGTTTCGAAACATTAAACTCATTTTATATCCCTTATTTTAAAAAATATGTATTTAATTAATTTCAAAATTAAATAGGCCCTAAAAAGCTTTAAATAATTTGTGAGGGTATATAATAATATTAAAGAGTGCATCATATTTAATAATCAGGCGAAGCACCGTCCAAACTCCGGGATTTGTGAAACGCTATGAATGGAATACAGAAAGTCGAATCTGACACTGATGCGTCGAAAATACGCGCTGGGCTATCAACTATTTTGTTCTCCAGTACACCCCGCCCCACACACACCTCCTTCTTCCCCAATCATCCACCGTTTGATGATTCCGATCGCACAATGAATAAAACTGGACCCCCACATATATTTGGGTCGGTCACCCGCTTTCGATTAGCAGCATATCAATAAGATCTTTTAATCCATATTTTGTTATTTTTTCTTATTTAGAAATAAAAATATTATTACCTCCATTAAAATAAGATTTCTTTTTTTATACATTTTCACCATCAAAGGAAATTTCAATTAATATTATTTTTTGGATAAAATCTTCTCAAACTAATTATTATGAAAATAGTTGAGTTTTATTAAAAAAATAAAATTATAAATTATAATAATATCTTGAATATATATATTAAATGCGTAAGAAAATAATAAAGTTAATAATAAAAATCAAGCCTATCCATCCAATTATAAATCATACAACATTAATTGAAACGGTTTGTCGGGTCAGAATCATGATTAAAAATCCCCAAAGTAATCCAACGGTGAATATCTCACGTCTAAAATAACAACGTACAATACTGATCGCTACGTGTAATAAAACCTATCTCTGTGTTCCCTAAAAATTCCATCCTCTTCACTATATTATAACCACCTTAAACCTCTTCTTCAACAAAACAACTTCATTTCACTTTCTTTTCATTCTCTCTCTGCGAACCCTCGGTTTCATTTTCTTCGTTGTTTTTTGTTGTTGTTGTTGTTGCGTTGGGGTCGCCTACGATTCTTCCGGATTGGGAACGGAGATTTTGGTGCCGGTCTGCGCCGTCGTCGGCATCATCTTCTCCCTCATTCAGTGGGAATCGTTTCGCGCGTGAAAGTCCACGCACGACGGACTCCGAGTAGTAACAACAAGAAGAATGGGTTCAATGATTATTTGATCGAGGAAGAGAAGGGATTAACGACCAGAGTGTTGTTGTCAAGTGTGCTGAAATTCAAAATGCATCTCGAAGGTGAGGTCTTGTTTAGGGTGGCGGATCTTAGCGTTTTCTTTTCTAGATCTGGTTGTGTGTTTTGTTTAGTGATTTGTTTGTGTAATTTTCTTTTCGTTTTGGTGTTTTGGTGGCGATGTTTGCTGTCTTAGAAAATGGAGGAAAAAAGAGAAAGTTGAAGTTTGTTGATATTTTAGCTTGTTTTTGTAGGTGGCTAGAATTAAGTTACAGATTACTCGTAAGGGTTTGATTTTTACCTCAGTTTGGCTGAATTGAACTTTACTTGCTGTTTGGTTGCCGAGAAGAATTTGGGGGGGAGAAAAAAAAAAAAAGACGTTATAAACAAATTGTCTTTTATTGATTTTGGAGTGCTACCACAATTTTCGTTAACATAAATCAAATTTACATGACGAAACAAATTGATTGAAATTGTTTAGAGCGAAACGACGTAGTTTTTTTTATTTTCACTGTTGGAAAAATCCAGATCTGTTTTTCAGATTATATTATTATTTTGTTTAAATTAAATTACGACTTATGAGATATTATTTTAATATATATTTTTTTTATATTTGTTGGAATCTATTTTTACCTGTACGATGTCGTAATAATCAGTGGGGTGCTTATGGGATGCTTTTGTCTTTATGTAATTAAGTACACTTGGCTTTTTGGTGTTATTATCACAACTTGTGTTGCACACATGGGTGAAACTGATAGTAGATCTTAAGATTAGATTGGGATTAAGATGGAGTGTATGTGACTCGAGGTGGGCATCTTTAATTTTTTTAATTACATTTCAAAACATGGGATTAAATAAAATAATCTGGTTTAGATTTCTGTGTTCCCTTGTATATGTTTTATTTGGGACTTGTATATTCTTATGCAGCTCTTATCTTCTTGGTTCTAGCTCTTGAATTTTTTTGTCTTATTCTAATTAAGTTTACTGGCTGTTTTTTATATTAATTAATGTTATTGATGAGAATCTGAATTACTGTTTTAAGTGTCCTGTGCCTTGTACTGTGTATTCAACATATTTAGGATTTTTCTACAGATTAGGAAGTACTTTAGATTGATTTTTTTTCAGATTTAATAACATTTTACAACGTACTTAGGCTCATAATGTAACTGGTACCCTGTTAAAACATTTTTATATGACATCTTCCGTTTAAGCTATCATCATTTTGATGAATTATGACTGCTTGTAAGGGTTGAGAACCAGTTTCTTTGGTGCTCCCATTTGTCTTGTATTATGTGTACATACGGTCTGTATCGCGAGATCTCTTGCTCTTTATAATATTTATGGGATTTTAATAAGATCTCTGGATTTTTAGTTTTAGAAATTGTGATGAATGTGTTTATCTTAAGTTAAATTTGGCTCTTAATGCATGGGGACACCATTTCAGTGGCAGATATTGCTATATGGGAGTTGACCCGGTTTTTTTAACTATTATTTGATTTCCTCCGTGTAGTCAACTCAGTTTGTCTGCCTCTTAACTGGTTGTTTCCATTTGATACTCTAACTTAATCTGATTTTGTTGGCTATTACATGATCTATGCTTTATTCTCTTTTTTATCTTGGTCAGTATTGTTTTTAATGATTATCTGAAATTGCAGTCTGTTCTAAAGTATGTTATTTTTTTTGTTCATCGATCATACTTATGTATGTCTTGTGTAACAGGTGCGACATCCTTTCTTTTTACTGAATATCAGTATGTCGGAGTCTTCATGGTCGCTTTTGCAGCCTTGATTTTCCTTTTTCTGGGTTCTGTTGAGGGCTTTAGCACCAAGAGCCAACCTTGCACTTACGATAAGCAGAAGACATGCAAGCCCGCTCTTGCCACTGCACTTTTCAGCACTGTGTCATTCTTGCTTGGCGCCATCACCTCTTTGCTTTCCGTTTCCTTGGGATGAAATTGCTACTTATGCCAATGCAAGGACAACCTTAGAAGCAAGGAAGGGTGTTGGCAGGCTTTTATTACTGCATTTAGATCTGGTGCAGTGATGGGTTTCCTCCTTGCAGCAAATGGTCTTTGGTGCTGTTCATTGCTATCAATCTTTCAAGCTGTACTATGTATGCCTGGGAAGGCCTATTTGAAGCTATTACTGGTTATGTCTTGGTGGGTCTTCCATGGCTCTCTTTGGGAGAGTGGTGGTGGTATCTACACCAAGGCTGCTGAGTTGGTGCTGATCTTGTAGGAAAGGTTGAAAGAACATTCCAGAAGATGACCCGAGAAACCCCGCCGTAAGCAATAGATCACTTCTGAAATTGAGTTCTAGTTTGTTTTTTGGGTTTTACTGATATGTTTAAATTGTTTTCTTTTAGGTCATAGCAGACAATGTTGTGATAACGTTGGGGACATCGCTGGAATGGGTTCAGATCTTTTTGGCTCATATGCTGAATCATCATTGTCTGCTCTTGTTGTTGCTTCCATATCATCTTTTGGATGAACCATGATTTCACTTCTATGCTCTATCCGCTGCTCATCAGTTCGATGGGTATCATTGTCTGTTTGGTCACTACTCTATTTGCCACTGATTTGACTGAACAAGGCCGTCAAAGATATTGAACCAAAATTGAAGCAGCAGCTTATAATCTCTACGTTCTAATGACTGTTGGAATTGCAATGTCTCATGGGTAGGCTTGCCTTCTTCCTTTACAATCTACAATTTTGGGGTTCAGAAGGTTGTGAAAACTGGTAGAATCAAAATAATTCTTCTTCGGCAAATTAGCATGTTATGTGAAAGATGATATTTTGTGTCTTTCTGAACATCAATAATATTTGTTTGTTTTTTTTTTTTTTAATCTATCGGAGATATCTAGGTGGTTGGTTCCATATAGCTAGCTTATTCAGTTTATGAGCACGTTTGAGTATGTGAGGCGCCCAAAATTGTGTTGGTAAATGTGCACTTATTATGGGTTATATAGGCTCCAAATTCCTCAAATGACTTGTAGGCTAGGATATTACATGTGATTTTATTTCAGACAGTATACTTTTGATCTTCATATTCTACCCTATGAACTGTATCCAAACATTTGTTTGCATGGTTTTACATGGGTATTGAATTGTTGAAATACTGAGTCAAAAATGTGGATTTTTTTACTTTTTAATTGCTTTGTGCCTAATGATCAACTAATTCAGTTGCCAGTTCTAGATGTATGCTTTTTAAGAGATTTTATATCTGTGTACTAACATTTTTTTGTTTTGCAGGCAACTGTTCTTGTGTGTGTGTGTGGTCTTTGGGCTGGACTTATCATTGGGTTTGTCACTGAGTATTACACAGCAATGCATACAGGTAAATTGAAAAAAAAAAAAAAAAAAAAATTAAGACTTAATTGTTGGCTTTTTATTGTTGCTTCAATTGTTTTGTTCTTGATGGTATATTTGCTTGATATGCGCCCCTGTGCAAGACGTTGCTGATTCCTGCAGGACAGGAGCTGCCACCAATGTTATCTTTGGCCTTGCTTTGGATACAAATCCGTAATCATTCCAATTTTTGCCATTGCAGTCGCATTTTTGTTAGTTTTAGCTTTGCTGCCATGTATGGTATTGCAGTGGCTGCACTTGGAATGCTCAGCACTATCGCCACTGGTTTGGCCATTGATGCTATGGTCCATAAGTGACAATGCTGGAGTATTGCTGATGGGCTGGAATGAGCCACCGCATTCGTGAGAGAACTGATGCCCTGGCTGCTGGAATACCACTGCTGCCATTGGAAAGGTACTGAGATATTCTTCCGGAATATATTTGACCTGGAGGATGGATTTCCTTTTCTTTCTTTTTTGATCTTCTTGTGCTTGCTAATTGGAATCTGTTTTCAGCAACCTAATATTACTGTATACTTATGACTTTTAAATTCCCAGTAAAGTGCCGTTCTGGTTCTCCAAATATGGCACAAGAGCTCTTTCTTTCCTTCTATTAAGTTTTGCCAAAAATCGTTGAAGTAGCTGGCCACCTTTTTTATTAGTTTTCCTTCTTTTGTGCTTGTTTCTGTTACCTTTTGCTAATGAATTTGATGTGAAACCCCGAAGTATATTTCTTGTCCGATGCTTTAACCATTTCATTTCCTTATTTAACTAAAGAAATTTGTTGGCTTCAGGGATTTGCCATTGGATCAGCTGCACTGGTGTCTTTGGCTCTATTTGGTGCTTTTGTCAGCCGTGCAGCCTCTATACCGTTGATGTTTTGACCCCAAAGGTCTTCATTGGTTTGATTGTTGGTGCTATGCTTCCTTACTGGTTCTCTGCCATGAAATGAAGAGTGTTGGAAGTGCTGCTTTGAAGATGGTTGAGGAGGTTCGCAGGCGGTTCAACACCATCCCAGTCTGATGGAGGGCACCACCAAACCTGATTATGCTACCTGTGTCAGACTCCCTGATGCATCCATCAAGGAGATGATTCCCCCTGGTGCTCTTGTCATGCTAACACCCCTCATTGTTGAATCTTCTTTGGTGTGGAAACCTTGTCTGGTGTGCTCGCAGGCGCCCTTGTTTCTGGTGTCCAGGTAATTATCTGCCATTAATTATCCAGGAGTTGAATTTTTGTGTTTAAAATCATATACGTTAACCTTGTTGCTCTCTTGTATTTTTTTCAACAGGTCGCAATTCTGCATCTAACACTGTGGTGCATGGGACAATGCTAAGAAGTACATCGAGGTAAGTGTATTAAAGTGTTAAATCTGATTTATACTTGATTGGGTTTGGTTTTTGGTAATAAATTTTGTGATTGAATTGTTAGGCCGGTGCCTCTGAGCATGCAAGGACCCTCGGACCTAAGGGGTCCGAGCCACATAAGGCAGCTGTGATTGGCGACACCATTGGAGATCCACTCAAGGACACTTCAGGCCCATCGCTAAACATCCTCATCAACTCATGCTGTTGATCACTGGTGTTTGCTCCTTTCTTTGCCACTCACGGTGGCCTGCTTTTCAAGATCTTCTAAGCCGGGATAACCAAAAAGTCCAACGCTGAAGAGGTCATAAAAACATGGAGACACTTTGCTTTTTAAGTCAATTTTTGTGCTAAAACAGTAATGGGTTTCGAAGTTAGTTTGGTTAGTTTAGTGAATCTATTTTGAAACGGGGATAATGTGAAATTGAGATGCTTAGAATGATTGCAAGAAAATGTTTTGATCTCTACATTTCAGGGGAGTGGCCGTGCCGTGGTGGTATGTCTTTGGGTCTTTTTTAATTTTTATCCTAGGTAGTCTTTTAGAACACTTCCCCCTTTAACTCTACTGTAAGGTTCACCTTTCACCATTTTAGCAAGAAGAGCATTTGGACTCCATTTAAGCGAGAAAGAGCACTTGTACTATTAGCTGTGTTGGTATTTATTTTTGTCTTTCCCGATGGTGAGTGTGACATCAAATTCTGACTAGCTGGTGCCCAAAATATGAAGCTCGTGAGCAACTAGTTTCTATTTCTAATCGATAAGGTAGGTGAATTTGCTAATTCTGTTGCTATCGTGAGCCACTAGTTTCTCACTTTCTACCCAACACGAGTCTCATTTTAGGCCTCAAGAGACGAGACGTAAGACTCTTGAAGTTAATCACTGACCTATTCAAAGTAAATGACTTTTTTTCCCGCTCAAGGTTGCCTTGATGACACTATTTTACCTAAAAAGTTTCAAAATACCATTTCCCACTCAAGTTTATATTTCAAATTTCTAACTAATCATCGGTAATTCTAACATTTTAGCGATCTTATGTCATCTTCTTCTCTTCTTCATCATCACTCACTAAAACCTTTTCCCATCACTGTCGGTAATCGAGTGAATTGTGTAACGTGTAATCCACTCCTCCTAAGTTTACAACAGAATTATTAGGGGTTTTATTAAGTATAGGATTAAACTGAAATTTTTAAAACAAAAAGTTTGTAAAAATGGACAAGAATACCCTGACGTTAAAATTCCTAAATACACGACTAAAATCCTTTCCCCTGAAACCAATCATTTTAGGGAATTTGTTGGCGTCGATTTGGTGGAGAGTGCAGAAACAATGAGAAGAAGGAAATAAATCAGAGTTGGTGGAGAGTCAGGGAAACAGGATAAAGAATGAAAGACCGAAAGAGAAAATAGGAAAAAAGGAAAAGAAGGAAAGAAGAGAAAATAGGAAAAAATAGGTGTCATTAGAGGAGAGAAAAGAGAAAGCAAAAGTAAAGTACACAAAGAGAAGAGGAAGAGAATAACTTCAGTGTTGGTGGAGACGGGAGAGAGCCGGGAGAAAGAAAAGGAAAAAAAGAAAGAGAAACCGTGAGCCATTTCAGTATGGAGAGAGAGAAAAGAAAAAACAAATCAATATAAATGAAAATAATACAGTTACCAAGTGCACCGAATTTGTATTGAATAACTTGATAAATCTTGATCGTTGATAATTTTAACTTAATATTAGTCGACATCAAATTTTATCACTTATTCGTGTACTACTTTGATGATTGTAGCATATTTATAATAATTAGAGGGGAAAAACATTATAGTATGGAGAGAAGAAAAGAAGAACAAATCAATAAGGAAAGAAGTGATGGAGAAAGAGTACATAATGTGAGAGAGAAATAAAAAAGTAAGAAAGAGAGAGAGAAAAATCTCACCAATTTAAAAAAAATTGCTGCTTTTATTGTTGGCGTTAACTTGACTTGCAGGCCAAGCTCGAAACTTTTTCTTTTTAGGTCGAGTTGAGCCGAGTCAGGAAATAAAAACTCAGACTCGGCTTGAATTTTTTTTTCTTTTCACGAGTTAAACTTGTTAAGCCAAAACTCGATTCGATTCGACTTGTTAACAATCCTAATCACCATCAAAAGACTCACTAGTATCTCCTTTTCAAAACTCTAATAGTTTAGATTGAGCTTTCTCTCAGTTGGCCGCTGAATAAAAAGAGTATTCTAGATAGTAAACAAATATAAACTTTATTCTGGTGGGAAAGTCATGAAGGCAAACCTTGGGTAGGAACAGTCGTATACGCTAATATTGATAGATTTGTCGTATTGATATTTGATGCACAACGAACTATACGCTTTTATAAATTATTGATGTGGTTACAGTTTTTATTTTTCACGTTTCAGTTTCGTTAAAGGGTAACGAAATTCGTCACCCCACACTCCTCTGTGTGTCTCTTCACCTGTGTTCGTCTCTCCTGCAACACTCAGATAACTCTCTCTTTCAGTTCCCCACAAAACAGCGAAAAAATGTTTGTCTCCGCCCCATATCCTCTCCCTCTAACCCCACCACCACCGCCCTTTCTTCCTCCTTTTCTTCTCTATTCGCCGCTCTTTCCTTCCTATTCCCTCCTCCACAATCACTAACCCCTCCGCCCCGGCTCCTCACGCCTCCCTTCCATTCGCGCCCTGACGCCGCGCACCTTTCGACTACGAATCCCATCCCGCTACCACACCTTAAATCCAATTCTCTCAAGATTGCCATTATCGGATTTGGCAACTTCGGCCAGTTCCTTGCCAAGCCTTTTCCCGCCAAAATCACACTCTTTTTGCTCACTCTCGCTCAGACTACTCCCGTGTTGCTCCCCAATTCAACGCTCAGTTCTACTCCGACATTGATGACCTTTGTGAACTTCACCCTGATGTGTTCTCATTCTACCTCCATCTTCCACTGAAGTATGCTTAATCTATCCATTTCAGCGGTTGAAAGAAGTACACTTTTTGTCGATGTTCTTTCAGTCAAAGAGTTCCCTATGAATCTTTTCTTGAATATTTGCCAGAAGAGTTTGATATCTTGTGTACACATCCGATGTTGGTCCGAGAGTGGAAAGATTCGTGGGTTTGTCTTCCTTTTGTGTATGACAAAGTTAGAATTGGAGATGACGAGGAAAGATTGGTCGAGTCAGAGGTTTCTCTTGACTTTTTTGCTAAGCAAGGTTTGCGAATGGTGGAGATGAGTTGTATTGAACATGATAAGTACGCTGCAGGTCACAGTTTGTGACACATACAATGGGAGAGTGTTGGAGAGGTTTGGGTTGAGTCTTCGCCATTAACACAAAGGGTATGAGACATTGTTGACTTGGTGAAGAATACGAAAGGATAGCTTTATTTGTATTATGGGTTGTTTAGTATAACCAGAATTCGTTGGAGCAATTGGAGAGGTTGGATATGGCCTTTGAGTCTATTAGAAGATTTGTTGGGCGGCTGCTTCAGGTTTATAGAAAGCTTTGTTTCTGAATGCTAAGGAAGAGGATAGATTTTTGTCGACAATGAAGTTTTTCGCGGTGGTGATGATGTGGTGGAACCTTCTGATGAGAAGTAAAAGACTGGAAGGATCTTAAACAGGAAGGTGATTTTACAAACTACTGATTTTATATGATTTTAATTTTTTTTTCTTTCATTTTGTTTGGTATTGTATTGTCTTAGCTAGTTATTATAAGTGATCAGATCAGAATGTAATGGATAATGCATCTATAAGAAGAAATTTTCAATGACTTGCTTTCTGAACTTGCATGTTTCTTTTAGGTTTCAATTCGTTAGTCGTTTGGTTTATTTGAAGTGCCTTTGATTTGGTTTCTCTTAGCTGTTCAATTTGTGTTTTTTTTTTTTTTTTAATTGATTATTTGTTCCCTTTTGGTACCTGATTTTGGAGAAGAGCTGATCGAATGGAAAATAGAGGATGGAGAGGCTGTGTTCCATTAAACTATTTCGGAGATGAGCTCTGATCGAATGGAAATAGGGATGGAGAGGCTAAATAACCTCTGTGGGAGTTTCGTTCTCCTCTTGCATCAGTCCGTTGATTCGTATGCCACTTTGTTAGTAAGACCTGATTGCTGGCGGTAGAGTATTATTAAGTCTTTCTCTTAATGGTAAGAAATGAAGATCAACTTGTTTGAATTGTAGAATTCCAATCTCTTTACTCTCTCACTAAGTCAAAGTCGTTTCATGTCAATGTCTTCTTGGCTGATAGAATTTAATGTAAAGGAAAAGAACTAAATCATCTTCCTGTGGTTTGCCTATTCTCACATACTATATCATAAGCCATTCGATGCTTTTCTTTTCAGATCGGCAAGAATTCATTGCTTGCTTTGCCGCAATTTTACCTTCAAATCAGTTTCCCTCACTTTAGCTAACCTGGAAGTCTTTTTGAGAATGTTCCTCGTAATGGCCTGTAGCTGAACTTCAAGATAGCCAAGTATTTAAGTATCGTCATAGAATGATAAACTTCATCTTGAAAGAATGAAAGGTAAATCCTTTTCTTGGATTTTATTTTTTTCCTCTAGGATCCAGCTTACACAATTCTTATGAATTTGCTGTCAAAGTCATCGAAGCAATTGTCGAACTTCCTAGGATAGAGGACATGTCTGTGGTGTGGAGTGGTCTTTATTTGAGGTTTAGGGAGCCTTTATTTATATCATGCTCGAGGAAAGTGGAGCATCTATCAGTAAAAAACTAATATTGATAGGCTAATTTTACATTGCTATCCTCTGAGAAACCCAGTTCATTTTTTCTGAGTGGCAGATCTATTAGGACGATTGGGGAGTAAGATTATTGTTTTATTGCATTTTCAATTTCAAGACCTTGGTGTAAAGTTAGCGATGTAGAACAAGGGGCAAGGAAATCACTACCTTTGTGCAAATTGTCTTGCATGCTGAAAAATGAGTGTTATGAAAATGGAGGTTACCGAGGAGGATGTGCGGGAAGAAAAACAAGGATACTGTTAATCAGTTGTTGGAAGTTGTGGTTAGGCAATGAGCTAATTGAGATTAGTGAAAAATGGGCGTTTTGGTTAAAATAAGTTGCAGAGACGAGGAACAAGACTGAGCCTTTAATTTGGCCTTCATAGTTAATACAGAATCATAGAATTTATTGCAGTGTACTAGATGCACTTAGAAAACGTATAACAAAGTTTGATATTTTGAGAGAAAGTTGAATGTTAATTTTTAGAGCAATACATAATTATACCACTGAAGGATCATCCTTACAAAGGATGCAAAGGAGAGATTTCACTGAGATAAGTGTTGTGACATCTAAATTAAGCATCTTCTTATGTGTTGGAGTTGGCGACCACTTCAACATTAAGGGGCGAAGCAGACGCATACAGGTCCCGCTGCCAGGCTGGGGCTCTGCTCCCCGGTGAGTGGGCAGGGGGCAATGCCTTCGACCCATAAGCAGTTTGGGTTTATACCATGAATAGCTGCCGTAGGATTTTTCTAAGGAATAAAACTCATATAGGGTTTGGTTTAGGAATAAGAATCCTAGTAGTATTAGGTTTCTTTTAATAAACCTAGTATATAAAGACGTTATTCTCTTGTATGAGTGTGTGAGAGCAATTTATTAGCAAATGCATTCATTGTAACGAGAGAGGTTTATGGTACATTCATTGTAGATATTAACTCTGTTGGACGGAGTCCAGTTTTGGGTAAATCAAGATAAATCACACGTGTTCGTTCTCTTTACTGTTGGTTATTTGTGTGTGATTGTTTGTTTTCTTTGATATCAAATACGCTCTATTTCTTTCACTATGCAGCTATCAATTTGCACAAAACACACAGAACAGTACAGTATAATATCACACTTTGGCAACATGAAGTGCTCTCTGTCCTTTCTGGTAGTATCCCCAGTGTATATCAGGGTACCCTTTCACCTTCTTCTGAAATTGCAGTCTGTTCTAAAGTATGTTATTTTTGGTTCATCGTTCATACTTATGTATTCTTGATGTAACAGGTGCGACATCCTTTCTTTTTACTGAATATCAGTATGTCGGAGTCTTCATGGTCGCTTTTGCAGCCTTTTTTCCTTTTTCTGTTCTGTTGAGGGCTTTAGCACACAGCCAACCTTGCACTTACGATAAGCAGAAGACATGCAAGCCCGCTCTGCCACTGCACTTTTCAGCACTGTGTCATTCTTGCTTGCGCCCATCACCTCTTTGCTTTCCGGTTTCCTTGGGATGAAAATTGCTACTTATGACATGCAAGGACACCTTAGAACAAGGAAGGTGGTTGGCAAGGCTTTTATTACTGCATTATATCTGTGGCAGTGATGGGTTTCCTCCTTGCAGCAAATGGTCTTTTGGTGCTGTTCATTGCTATCATCTTTTCAAGCTGTACTATGGGTGATGACTGGGAAGGCTATTGAAGCTATTACTGGTTATGGTCTTGGTGGGTCTTCCATGGCTCCTTGGGGAGTTGGTGGTGTTATCTACACCAAGCTGCTGATGTTGGTCTGATCTTGTAGGAAAGGTTGAAGAAACATTCCAGAAGATGACCCAGAAACCCCCCGTAAGCAATAGATCACTTCTGAATTGAGTTCTAGTTGTTTTTTTTGGTTTTACTGATATGTTTAAATTGTTATTCTTTTAGGTCATCAGACAATGTGTGATAACGTTGGGGACATCGCTGGAATGGGTTCAGATCTTTTTGGCTCATATGCGGAATCATCATGTGCTGCTCTTGTTGTTGCTTCCATACATCTTTTGGGATGAACCTATTCACTTCTATGCTCTATCCCTCTCATCATTTCGATGGGTATCATTGTCTGTTTGGTCACTACTCTATTTCCACTGATTTGACTGAAATCAAGGCCGTCAAAGATATTGAACACAAATTGAAGCGGCAGCTTATAATCTCAACTGTTCTTATGACTGTTGGAATTGCAATTGTCTCATGGGTAGGCTTGCCTTCTTCCTTTACAATCTACAATTTTGGGGTTCAGAAGTGTGAAAAACTGGTAAGAATCAAAATAATTCTTCTTCGGCAAATTAGCATGTTATGTGAAAGTGATATTTTGTGTCTTATCTGAACATCAATATATTGTTTGTTTTTTTTTTTTTATCTATTCGGAGATCTAGGTGTTGGTTCCATATAGCTCTTTCAGTTTATGAGACAGTTGTGAGTATGTGAGGCGCCCAAAATTGTGTTGGTAAATGTGCACTTATTATGGGTTTATTAGGCTCCAAATTCCTCAATGACTTGTTGGCTAGGATATTACATGTGATTTATTTCAGACAGTACTTTGATCTTCATATTCTACCCTATGAACTGTATCCAAACATTTGTTTGCATGGTTTTACATGGGTTTGAATTGTTGAAATACTGAGTCAAAAATGATGTGGATTTTTTTACTTTTTAATTGCTTTGGGCCTATGATCAACTAATTCAGTTGGCCAGTTCTAGATGTATGCATTTTTAAGAGATTTTATATCTGTGTACTAACATTTTTTTGGTTTTGCAGGCAACTGTTCTTGTGTGTGTGTGTTGGTCTTTGGGCTGACTTATCATTGGGTTTGTCACTGATATTACACTAGCAATGCATACAGGTAAAATTGAAAAAAAAAAAAAAAAAAAAATTAAGACTTAATTGTTGCTTTTTATTGTGCTTCAAGTTTTTGTCTTGATGGTATATGTGCTTGATATGCAGCCCTGTGCAAGACTTTGCTGATTCCTGCAGGACAGGAGCTGCCACCAATGTTATCTTTGGCCTTCTTTGGGATACAAATCCGTAATCATTCCAATTTTTGCCATTGCAGTCGGCATTTTTGTTAGTTTTAGCTTGCTGCCATGTATGGTATTGCAGTGGCTGCACTTGGAATGCTCAGCACTATCGCCACTGGTTTGGCCATTGATGCTTATGGTCCCATAAGTGACAATGCTGAGTATTGCTGAGGGCTGGAATGAGCCACCGCATTCGTGAGAGAACTGATGCCCTTGATGCTGCTGGAATACCACTGCTGCCATTGGAAAGGTACTGAGATATTCTTCCGAATATATTTGACCTGGAGGATGGATTTCCTTTTCTTTCTTTTTTAGGACTTCTGTGCGTGCTAATTGGAAATCTGTTTTTCAGCAACCTAATATTACTGTATACTTATGAACTTTTAAATTCCCAGTAAAGTGCCGTTCTGGTTCTCCAAATATGGCACAAGACGTCTTTCTTTCCTTCTATTAAGTTGGCCAAAAATCGTTGAAGTAGCTGGCCACCTTTTTTATTTAGTTTTCCTTCTTTTGTGCTTGTTTCTGTTACCTTTTGCTAAATTGATGTGAAACCCCGAAGTATATTTCTTGTCCGATGCTTTAACCATTTACATTTCCTTTTAACTAAAGAATTTGTTGGCTTCAGGGATTGGCCATTGGATCAGCTGCACTGGTGTCTTTGGCTCTATTTGGTGCTTTTGTCAGCCGTGCAGCTATCTCTACCGTTGATGTTTTGACCCAAAGTCGTCTCTTGGTTTGATTGTTGGTGCTATGCTTCCTTACTGGTTCTCTCCATGACAATGAAGAGTGTTGGAAGTCTGCTTTGAGAGGGTTGGGAGGTTCGCAGGCTTCAACACCATCCCAGGTCTGATGGAGGGCACCACCAAACCTGATTATGCTACCTGTGTCAGATCTCCACTGATGCATCCATCAAGAGATGATTCCCCCTGTCTCTTGTCATGCTAACACCCCCATTGTTGGAATCTTCTTTGGTGTGGAAACCTTGTCTGTGTGTCTCGCAGGCGCCCTTGTTTCTGGTGTCCGGTAATTATCTGCCATTAATTATCCAGGAGTTGAAATTTTGTGTTTAAAATCATATACGTTACACTTGTCTCTCTTGTATTTTTTTCAACAGGTCGCAATTTCTGCATCTACACTTGTGGTGCATGGGACATGCTAAAGTACATCGAGGTAAGTGTATATTTAAATTGTGTTAAATCTGATTTATACTTGATTGGGTTTGGTTTTTGGTAATAAATTTTGTGATTGAATTGTTAGGCGCGTGCCTCTGAGCATGCAAACCCTCGGACCTAAGGGGTCCGAGCCACATAAGGCAGCTGTGGCGACACCATTGGAGATCCACTCAAGGACACTTCAGGCCCATCGCTAAACATCCTCATCAGCTCATGGCTGTTGAATCACTGGTGTTTGCTCCTTTCTTTGCCACTCACGGTGGCCTGCTTTTCAAGATCTTCTAAGCCAGGATACCAAAAAGTACAACGCTGAGAGGGTCATAAAAACATGGAGAACACTTTGCTTTTTAAGTCAATTTTTGTGCTAAAAACAGTAATGGGTTTCGAAGTTAGTTTGGTTAGTTTAGTGAATACTATTTTTGAAACGGATAATATGATAATTGAGATGCTTAGAATGATGGCAAGAAAATGTTTTGAGTCTCTACATTTCGGGAGTGGCCGTGCCGTGGTGGATGTCTTTGGGTCTTTTTAATTTTTATCCTATGTAGTCTTTTAAACAACTTCCACCTTTAACTCTACTGTAAGGTTCACCTTTCACCATTTTAGCAAGAAGAGCATTTGGACTCCATTTAAGCGAGAAAGAGCACTTGTACTGATTAGCTGTGTTGGGTATTTATTTTTGTCTTTTCCCGATGTGAGTGTGACATCAAGAATTCGTACTAGCTGGTGCCCAAAATATGAAGCTCGTGAGCACTAGTTTCTATTTCTAATCGATAAGGTTAGGTGAATTTGCTAATTCTGTTGCTATCGTGAGCCATAGTTTCTACTTTCTACCCAACACGATTCTCTATTATGCCTCAAGAGACAGACGTAAGACTCTTGAAGTTAATCCTGACCTATTCAAAGTAAATGACTTTTTCCCCTCAAGGTTTGCCTTGATGACACTATTTTCACTAAAATTTCAAAACCATTTTCTCACTCAAAGTTTATATTTCAAATTTCTAACTAATCATCGGTAAGATTCTAACATTTTAGCGATCTTATGTCATCATTTTCTCTTCTCAATCATCACTCACTAAAACCTTTTCCCATCAACTGTCGGTAATCTATGAATTGTGTACGTGTAATCACTCCTCCTAAGTTTACAACAGAATTATAGGGGTTTTATTAAGTTAGGGGATTAAACTGAAATTTTTAAACAAAAAGTTTGTAAAAATGACAAAGAATACCCTGACGTTAAAATTCCTAATACACGACCTAAATCCTTTCCCCTGAAACCAAATCATTTTAGGAAGTTGTTGGCGTCAATTTGGTGGAGAGTGCAGGGAAACAATGAGAAGAAGGAAATAAATCAGAGTTGTGGAGAGCAGGGAAACAAGGTATAAGAATGAAAGACCGAAAGAAATAGGAAAAAAGGAAAAGAAGGAAAGAAAGAATAGGAAAAAATAGGTGTCATTAGAGGGAGAGAAAGAAGAGAAAGCCAAAGTAATAGTAACAAAAAGAAAGGAAAGAATAACTTCAGTGTTGGTGGAGACGGGAGAGAGCCAGGGAAAAGAAAAGGAAAAAAGAAAGAAAGAGAAACCGTGAGCCATTTCAGTATGGAGAGAGAGAGAAAAGAAGAAACAAATCAATAATAAATGAAAAATAATACAGTTACCAATTGCACCGAATTATGTATTGAATAACTTGATAAAATCTTGATCGTTGATTATTTTAACTTAATATTAGTCGACAATCAAAATTTTATCACGTTATTCGGTGTACTCCTTTGATGATTGTAGCATTATTTATAAATTAGAGGGAAAAACATTATAGTATGGAAGAGAGAAAAAAGAAACAATCAATAAGGAAGAAGTGATGGGAGAAAAGTAATAATGTGAAGAGAAAAAAAAAGTAAGAAATGAGAGAGAGAGAAAAAATCTGCACCAAATTTAAAAAAAATTGCATGCTTTATTGGTTGGCGTTAACTTGACTGGCAGGCCAAGCTCGATCTTTTTTCTTTTTATAGGTCGAGTTGACCGAGTCAGGAAATAAAAAACTCAGACTCGGCTTGAATTTTTTTTTCTTTTCACGAGTTAAACTTGTTAAGCCAAAACTCGATTCGTTCGACTTGTTAACAATCCTAATCACCATCAAAAGACTCACTAGTATTCCTCTTTTTCAAAACCCTAATAGTTTAGATTGAGCTTTCTCTCAGTTGGCCGCTGAATAAAAAGAGTATTCTAGATAGTAAACAATATAAACTTTATTCTGGGTGGGAAAATCATGAAGGCAAACCTTGGTAGGAACAGTCGTATACGCTATATATGATTATGTGTCGTATTGATATTTGATGCCAACGAACTATACACGTTTTAATAAATTATGATGTGGTGGTACAGTTTTTATTTTTCACGTTTCAGTTTCGTTAAGGGTAACGAAATTCGTCACCCCACACTCCTCTTGTGTAGTCTTCTTCACTCTTGTGTTGTCTCTTCTCTGCAACCTCAGATAATCTCTCTTTTCAGTCCCCACAAACAACAGAAAAAATGTTTGTCTCCGCCCCATATCCTCTCCCTCTAACCCCCCACCACCGCCCTTTCTTCCCTCCTTTTCTCTCTCTATTCGCCGCTCTTTCCTTCCTATTCCCTCCTCCACAACCACTAAACCCCTCCGCCCCGGCTCCTCACGCTCCCTTCCATTCGCGCCTTGACGCCGCGCAACCTTTCGACTACGAACCCATCTCCGCTACCAGCACCTTAAATCCAATTCTCTCAGATTGCCATTATCGATTGGCAACTTCGGCCAGTTCCTTGCCAAGCCTTTTCCCGCCAAAATCACACTCTTTTGCTCACCTCCGCTCAGACTACCTCCCTTGTTGCTCCCCAATTCAACGCTCAGTCTACTCCGACATTGATGACCTTGTGAACTTCCCCTGTGTAGTTTTCTCATTTCTACCTCCATCTTTCCACTGAAAGTAGCTAATCTATCCCATTTCAGCGGTTGAAAAGAAGTACACTTTTTGTCGATGTTCTTCAGTCAAAGAGTCCTATGAATCTTTTCTTGAAGTATTTGCCAGAAGAGTTTGATATCTTGTGTACACATCCGATGTTTGGTCCAGAGAGTGGAAAAGATTCGTGGTTTGTCTTCCTTGTGTATGACAAAGTTAGAATTGGAGATGACGAGGAAAGATTGAGTCGAGTCGAGAGGTTTCTTGACTTTTTGCTAAGCAAGGTTGCAGAATGGTGAGAGATTGTATTGAACATGATAAGTACGCTGCAGGGTCACAGTTTGTGAACCATACAATGGGGAGAGTGTTGGAGAGGTTTGGAGTTGAGTCTTCGCCAATTACAAAAGGGTATGAGACATTGTTGAATTGGTGAAGAATACGAAAGAGATAGCTTTGATTTGTGTTATGGGTTGTTTATGTATAACCAGAATTCGTTGGAGCAATTGGAGAGGTTGGATATGGCCTTTGAGTCTATTAAGAAGGATTTGTTTGGGCGGCTGCTTCAGGTTTTAGAAAGCAGTTGTTTCGAATGCTAAGGAAGAGGTAGTATTTTTTGTCGACAATGAAGTTGCTTCGCGTGGTGATGATGTGGTGGAACCTTCTGATGAGAAGAGTAAAAGACTGGAAGCTCTTAAACGGAAGGTGAATTTTACAAACTACTGATTTTATATGATTATTAATTTTTTTTCTTTTCATTTTGTTTGGTATTGTAGTTGTCTTAGCTAGTTATTATAAGTGATCAGATCAGAATGTAATGGTAGATGCATCTATAAGAGAGAAATTTCAATGACTTGCTTTCTGAACTTGCATGATTTCTTTAGGTTCAATTCGTTAGTCGTTTGGTTTATTTGAAGTGCCTTTGAATTTGGTTTCTTTAGCTGTTCAATTTGTGTTTTTTTTTTTTTTTAATTTGATTATTTGTTCCCTTTTTGGTACCTGATTTTGAGAAGAGCTGATCGAATGGAATAGAGGATGGAGAGGCTGTGTTCCATTAAACAGTTTCGGAGATGAGCTCTGATCGAATGGAAATAGGGGATGGAGAGGCTAAATAAACACCGGTGGGAGTTCTGTTCTCCTCTTGCATCAGTCCAGTTGGATCAGTATGCCACTTTGTATATAGTAAGCCTGATTGCTGGCGGTAGAGTATATTATTCTTTCTCTTAATGGTAAGAAATGAAGATCAGAACTGGGTGTTTAATTGTAGAATTCCTATCTCTTTACTCTCTCACATAAGTCAAAGTCGTTCATGTCAATGTCTTCTGGCTGATAGAATTAATGTAAAGGAAAAGAACTAGAATCATCTTCCTTTTGTTTGCCTATTCTACACATACTATACAGAAGCCATTCGATGCTTTCTTTTCAGATCGGCAAGAATTCATTGCTTTGCTTTGCCGCAATTTTACCTTCAAATCAGTTTCCCTCACTTTAGCTAACCTGGAAGTCTTTTTGAGAATGTTCCTCGTAATGGCCTGTAGCTGAACTTTCAAGAATAGCAGGTAGGTTTCGCTACGTGTAATAAAACCTATCTCTGTGTTCCCTAAAAATTCCATCTTCTTCACTATATATATAACCACCTTAAACCTCTTCTTCAACAAAACAACTTCATTTCACTTTCTTTTCATTTCTCTCTTCGCGAACCCTCGGTTTCATTTTCTTTTCGTTGTTTTTGTTGTTGTTGTTGTTGCGTTATGGGGTCGCCTACGATTCTTCCGGAGTTGGGAACGGAGATTTTGGTGCCGGTCTGCGCCGTCGTCGGCATCATCTTCTCCCTCATTCAGTGGGGAATCGTTTCGCGCGTGAAAGTCACGCACGAGCGGACTCCGAGTAGTAACAACAAGAAGAATGGGTTCAATGATTATTTGATCGAGGAAGAGGAAGGGATTAACGACCAGAGTGTTGTTGTCAAGTGTGCTGAAATTCAAAATGCTATCTCGGAAGGTGAGGTCTTGTTTAGGGTGGCGGATCTTAGCGTTTCTGTTCTAGATCTGGTTGTGTGTTTGTTTAGTGATTTGTTTGTGTAAATTTTCTTTTCGTTTTGGTTGTTTTGCGGATGTTTGCTGTCTTAGAAAATGGAGGAAAAAGAAAGAAAGTTGAAGTTTGTTGATAATTTTAGCTTGGTTTTTGTAAGGTGGCTAGGAATTAAGTTACAGATTACTCATAAGGGTTTGATTTTTACCTCAGTTTGGCTGAATTAAACTTTACTTGCTGTTTGGTTGCCGAGAAAGTGAATTTGGGGGGGAGAAAAAAAAAAAAAGACGTTTATAAACAAATTGTCTTTTAAATTGATTTTGGAGTGCTACCACAATTTTCGTTAACATAAATCAAATTTACATGACGAAACAAATTGATTGAAATTGTTTAGAGCGAAACGACGTAGTTTTTTTTATTTTCACTGTTGGAAAAATCCAGATCTGTTTTTTCAGATTATTATTATTATTTTGATTAAATTAAATTACGACTTATGAGATATTTATTTTAATATATATATTTTTTTATATTGGTTGGATCTATTTTACCTGTACGATGTCGTAATAATCAGTGGGGTGCTTATGGGATGCTTTTGTCTTTATGTAATTAATGTCACTTGGCTTTTTGGGTGTTATTATCACAACTTGTGTTGCACACATGGGTGAAACTGATAGTAGATCTTAAGATTAGATTAGGATTAAGATGGATGTGTATGTGACTCGAGGTGGGCATCTTTAATTTTTTAATTACATTTCAAAACATGGGATTAAATAAAATAATCTGGTTTAGATATTCTGTGTTCCCTTGTATATGTTTTATCTGGGGACTTGTATATTAGCTTATGCAGCTCTTATCTTCTTGGTTCTAGCTCTTGAATATTTTTTGTCTTATTCTAATTAAGTTTACAATGCTGTTTTTTATATTAATTAATGTTATTGATGAGAATCTGAATTACTGTTTTAAGTGTCCTGTGCCTTGTACTGTGTAATTCAACATATTTAGGATTTTTCTACAGATTAGGAAGTATTTTAGATTGATTATTTTTTGTCAGATTTAATAACATTTTAAACATGTACTTAGGCTCATAACATGTAACTGGTAACCTGTTAGAAACATTTTTATATGACATTTTCCGTTTAAGCTATCATCATTTTGATGAATTATGACCATGCTTGCAAGGGTTGAGAACCAGTTTCTTTGGTGCTCCCATTTGTCTTGTATAATGTGTACATACGGTCTATATTGCGAGATCTCATTGCTCTTTTATAATATTTATGGGATTTTAATAAGATCTCTGGATTTTTAGTTTTAGAAATTGTGATGAATGTGTCTATCTTAAGTTAAATTTAGCTCTTAATGCATGGGGACACCATTTCAGTGCCAGATATTGCTATATGGGAATTGACCCGGTTTTTTTAACTATTATTTGATTTCCTCCGTAGTAGTCAACTCAGTTTGTCTGCCTCTTAACTGGTTGTTTACCATTTGAGTTACTCTAACTTAATCTGATTTTTGTTGGGTTAATTACATGATCTATGCATTTATTCTCTTTTTTATCTTGGTCAGTATTGTTTTTAATGATTATCTGAAATTGCAGTCTGTTCTAAAGTATGTTATTTTTTTGTTCATCGTATCATACTTATGTATGTCTTGATGTAACAGGTGCGACATCCTTTCTTTTTACTGAATATCTATGTCGGATGTCTTCATGGTCGCTTTGTGCAGCCTTGATTTTCCTTTTTCTGGTTCTGTTGAGGGCTTTAGCACCAAGAGCCAACCTTGCACTTACGATAAGCGAAGACATGCAAGCCCGCTCTTGCCACTGCACTTTTCAGCACTGTCATTCTTGCTTGGCCCATCACCTCTTTGCTTTCCGGTTTCCTTGGGATGAAAATTGCTACTTATGCCAAGCAAGGACACCTTAGACAAGGAAGGTGTTGGCAAGGCTTTATTACTGCATTTAGATCGGGTGCAGTGATGGGTTTCCTCCTTGCAGCAAATGGTCTTTTGGTGCTGTTCATTGCTATCATCTTTTCAAGCTGTACTATGGTGATGACTGGGAAGCCTATTTGAACTATTACTGGTTAGGTTGGTGGTGTCTTCCATGGCTCTCTTTGGGAGAGTTTGTGTGTATCTACACCAGGCTGCTGATGTTGGTGCTGATCTTGTAGGAAAGGTTGAAAGAACATTCCAGAAGATGACCCGAGAAACCCCGCAGTAAGCAATGTCACTTCTGAAATTGAGTTCTAGTTGTGTTTTTTGGGTTTTTACTGATATGTTTAAATTGTTATTCTTTTAGGTCATGCAGACAATGTGGTGATAACGTTGGGACATCGCTGGAATGGGTTCAGATCTTTTTGGCTCATATGCTGAATCATCATGTGCGTGCTCTTGTTGTTGCTTCCATATCATCTTTTGGATGAACCATGATTTCACTTCTATGCTCTATCCGCTGCTCATCAGTTCGATGGTATCATTGTCTGTTTGGTCACTACTCTATTTGCCACTGATTTGACTGAAATCAAGGCCGTCAAAGATTTGAACCAAAATTGAAGCAGCAGCTTATAACTCTACTGTTCTTATGACTGTTGGAATTGCATTGTCTCGGGTAGCTTGCCTTCTTCCTTTACAATCTACATTTTGGGGTTCAGAAGGTTGTGAAAACTGGTAAGAATCAAAATAATTCTTCTTCGGCAATTACATTTTATGTGAAAAGTGATATTTTGTGTCTTATCTGAACATCAATAATATTTGTTTGTTTTTTTTTTTTTTTATCTATTCGGAGATATCTAGGTGGTTGGTTCCATATAGCTAGCTTATTCAGTTTATGAGACAGTTGTGAGTATGTGAGGGCCCAAAATTGTGTTGGTAAATGTGCACTTATTAGGGTTATATGCTCCAAATTTCCTCAATGACTTGTATGGCTAGGATATTACATGTGATTTTATTTCAGACAGTATACTTTGATCTTCATATTCTACCCTATGAACTGTATCCAAACATTGTTTTGCTGGTTTTACATGGTATTGAATTGTTGAATACTGAGTCAAAAATGATGTGGATTTTTTTACTTTTTAATTGCTTTGTGCCTAATGATCAACTATTCAGTTGGCCAGTTCTAGATGTATGCATTTTTAAAGATTTTATCTCTGTGTACTAACATTTTTTGGTTTTGCAGGCAACTGTTCTGTGTGTGTGTGTTGGTCTTTGGCTGGACTTATCATTGGGTTTGTCACTGAGTATTACACTAGCAATGCTACAGGTAAAATTGAAAAAAAAAAAAAAAAAAAAATTAAGACTTAATTGTTGGCTTTTTATGTTGCTTCAAGTTTTTGTTCTTGATGGTTTGCTTGATATGCAGCCCTGTGCAAGACGTTGCTGATTCCTGCAGGACAGGAGCTGCCACCAATGTATCTTTGGCCTTGCTTTGGGATACAAACCGTAATCATTCCATTTTTGCCATTGCAGTCGGCATTTTTTGTAGTTTAGCTTTGCTGCCATGTATGGTATTGCAGTGGCTGCACTTGGAATGCTCAGCACATCGCCACTGGTTTGGCCATTGAGTGCTTATGTCCCATAAGTGACAATGCTGGGGTATGGCTGAGATGGCTGGAATGACCACCGCTTCGTGAGAGAACTGATGCCCTTGATGCTGCTGGAATACCACTGCTGCCATTGGAAAGTACTGAGATATTCTTCCGGAATATTTTTGACCTGGAGGATGGATTTCCTTTTCTTTCTTTTTTAGGATCTTCTTGTGCGTGCTAATGGAAATCTGTTTTCAGCACCTAATATTACTGTATACTTATAAACTTTTAGAATTCCCATAAAGTGCCGTTCTGGTCTCCAAATATGGCACAAGAGCTCTTTCTTCCTTCTATTAATTTTTGCCAAAATCGTTGATAGTACTGGCCACCTTTTTTATTAGTTTTTCCTCTTTTTGTGCTTGTTTCTGTTACCTTTTTGCTAATGAATTTGATGTGAAACCCCGAAGTATATTTCTTGTCCGATGCTTAACCATTTACATTTCCTTATTAACTAAAGAAATTGTTGGCTTCAGGGATTTGCCATTGGATCAGCTGCACTGGTGTCTTGGCTCTATTTGGTGCTTTTGTCAGCCGTGCAGCTATCTCTACCGTTGATGTTTTGACCCCAAAGGTCTTCATTGGTTTGATTGTTGGTGCTATGCTTCCTTACTGGTTCTCTGCCATGACAATGAAGAGTGTTGGAAGTGCTGCTTTGAAGATGGTTGAGGAGGTTCGCAGGCAGTTCAACACCATCCCAGTCTGATGGAGGGCACCACCAAACCTGATTATGCTACCTGTGTCAGATCTCCACTGATGCATCCACAAGGAGATGATTCCCCCTGGTGCTCTTGTCATGCTAACCCCCCTCATTGTTGGAATCTTCTTTGGTGTGGAACCTTGTCTGGTGTGCTCGCAGGCGCCCTTGTTTCTGTGTCCAGGTAATTATCTGCCATTAAATTATCCAGGAGTTGAAATTTTGTGTTTAAAATCATATACGTTACACCTGGTTGCTCTCTTGTATTTTTTTCAACAGGTCGCAATTTCTGCATCTCCACTGGTGGTGCATGGGACAATGCTAGAGTACATCGAGGTAATGTATATTTAAATGTTTAAATCTGATTTAACTTGATTGTTTTTTGGTTTTTGGTAATAAATTTTGTGATTGAATTGTTAGGCCGGTGCCTCTATCAGCAAACCCCTCGACCTAAGGGGTCCGAGCCACATAAGCAGCTGTGATTGCGACACCATTGATCCACTCAAGGACACTTCAGGCCCATCGCTAAACAATCCTCATCAGCTCATGGCTGTTGAATCACTGGTGTTTGCTCCTTTCTTTGCCACCACGGTGGCCTGCTTTTCAAGATCTTCTAAGCCAGGGATAACCAAAAAGTACACGCTGAAGAGGGTCATAAAAACTATGAGACACTTTGCTTTTTAAGTCAATTTTTGTGCTAAAACAGTAATGGGTTTCGAAGTTAGTTTGGTTATTTTAGTGATACATTTTTGAAACGGGGATAATGATGATAATTGAGATGCTTAGAATGATGGCAACAAATGTTTTGAGTCTCTACATTTCAGGGGATTGCCGTGCCGTGGTGGTATGTCTTTGGTCTTTTTTTAATTTTTATCCTATGTGATCTTTTAGAACAACTTCCACCTTTAACCTACTGTAAGGTTCACCTTTCACCATTTAAGCAAGAAAAGCATTTGGACTCCATTTAAGCGAGAAAGAGCACTTGTACTGTTAGCTGTGTTGGGTATTATTTTTGTCTTTTCCCGATGTGAGTGTGCATCAAAATTCTGACTAGCGGTGCCCAAAATATGAAGCTCGTGAGCAACTAGTTTCTATTTTCTAATCGATAAGGTAGGTGAATTTGCTAATTCTGTTGCTATCGTGAGCCATAGTTTCTACTTTCTACCCAACACGAGTCCTCATTTTATGCCTCAAGAGACGAGACGTAAGACTCTTGAAGTTAATCACTGACCTATTCAAGTAATGACTTTTTCTCCCTCCCGTTTTCTCGAATTTTTGCCTTGATGACACTATTTTACCTAAAAAGTTTCAAAAACCATTTTCCTCACTCAAAGTTTATTTTCAAATTTCTAACTAATCATCGGTAGATTCTAACATTTTACGATCCTTATGTCATCATTATTCTCTTCTTCAATCATCACTCACTAAAACCTTTTTCCCCATCACTGTCGGTAATCGAGTGAATTGTGTAACGTGTAATCACTCCTCCTAAGTTTCACAGAATTATTAGGGTTTTATTAAGTATAGGGGATAACTGAAATTTTTAAAACAAAAAGTTTGTAAAATGACAAAGAATACCCTGACGTTAAATTCCTATACACGACTACAATCTTTCCCTGAAACCAATCATTTTAGGAAGTTTGTTGGCGTCAGATTTGTGGAGAGTGCAGGGAAACAATGAGGAAGAAGGAAATAAAATCACAGTTGGTGAGAGTGCAGGGAAACAATGATAAAGAATGAGACCGAAAGAGAAAATAGGAAAAAAGGAAAGAAGGAAAGAAGAGAAAATAGGAAAAAATAGGTGTCATTAGAGGGAGAGAAAGAAGAGAAAAGCCAAAGTATAAGTAACAAAAGAGAAGAGGAAGAGAATAACTTCAGTGTTGGTGGAGACGGAGAGAGCCAGGGAAGAAAGAAAAGGGAAAAAGAAAGAAAGAGAAACCGTGAGCCATTTCAGTATGGAGAGAGAGAGAAGAAGAAACAAATCAATATAAATGAAAAATTACAGTTACCAAGTGCACCGAATTTGTATTGAATAACTTGATAAAATCTTGATCGTTGATTATTTTAACTTAATATTAGTCGACATCAAATTTTATCACGTTATTCGTGTACCTTTGATGATTGTAGCATTTTTATAATAAATTAGGAGGGAAAAACATTATAGTAGGAGAGAGAGAAAAGAAGAAACAAATCAATAAGGAAAGAAGTGATGGAGAAAGAGTATAAATTGAGAGAGAAAATAAACAGTAAGAAATGAGAGAGAGAGAAAAAATCTGCACCAAATTTAAAAAAAATTGCATGCTTTTATTGGTTGGCGTTAACTTGACTTGCAGGCCAAGCTCGAAATCTTTTTTTCTTTTTATAGGTCGAGTTAGCCGAGTCAGGAAATACAAAACTCAGACTCGGCTTGAATTTTTTTTTCTTTTCACGAGTTAAACTTGTTAAGCCAAACTCGATTCGATTCGACTTGTTAACAATCCTAATCACCATCAAAAGACTCACTAGTATCTCCTTTCAAAACTCTAATAGTTTAGATTGAGCTTTCTCTCAGTTGGCCGCGGAATAAAACAGAGTATTCTAGATAGTACCAACATATAAACTTATTCTGGTGGGAAAATCATGAAGGCAAACCTTGGGTAGGAACAGTCGTATACGCTAATATTGATAGATGGTCGTATTGATATTTTGATGCACAACGAACTATACCGTTTTAATAAATTATTGATGTGGTGTACAGTTTTTATTTTTCACGTTTCAGTTCGTTAAAGGGTAACGAAATTCGTCACCCCACACTCCTCTTGTGTAGTCTTCTTCACTCTTGTGTTGTCTCTTCCTGCAACACTCAGATAACTCTCTCTTTCAGTCCCCACAAACAAAGCAAAAAATGTTTGTCTCCGCCCCATATCCTCTCCCTCTCAACCCCACCACCACCGCCCTTTCTTCCCTCCTTTCTCTCTCTATTCGCCGCTCTTTCCTCCTATTCCCTCCTCCACAATCCCTAACCCCCCGCCCCGGCTCCTCCGCCTCCCTTCCATTCGCGCCCTTGACGCCGCGCACCTTTCGACTACGAATCCCATCTCCGCTACCAGCACCTTAAATCCAATCTCTCAAGATTGCCATTATCGATTTGGCAACTTCGGCCAGTTCCTTGCCAAAGCCTTTTCCCGCCAAAATCACACACTCTGTTTTGCTCACTCTCGTCTCCAGACTACTCCCTGTTTGCTCCCAATTCACCGCTCAGTCACTTCCGACATTGATGACCTTGGAACTGTCCCCTGATTTTTTCTCATTCTACTCCATTGCTTTTCCACTGAAGTACTGCCTTACATCTTCCCATTTCAGCGGTTGAAAAGAATACACTTTTGTCGATGTTTCTTTCAGTCCAAAGAGTTCCCTATGAATTCTTTTCTTGAAGTATTTGCCAGAACAGTTTGATATCTTGTGGTACACATCCGATGTTTGGTCCAGAGATGTGTAAAAGATTCGGTGGGTTGGTCTTCCTTTTGTGTATGACAAGTTAGATTGGAGATACGAGGAAAGATGAGTCAGTCGAAGGTTCTTGACTTTTTGCCTAAGCAAGGTTGCAGAATGGTGGAGATGAGTTGTATTGAACATGATAAGTACGCTGCAGGGTCACAGTTTGTGACACTACAATGGGTAGAGTGTTGGAGAGGTTTGGAGTTGAGTCTTCGCCAATTAACACAAAAGGGTATGAGACATTGTTGAATTTGGTGAAGAATACGAAAGGAGATAGCTTTGATTTGTATTATGGGTTGTTTATGTATAACCAGAATTCGTTGGAGCAATTGGAGAGGTTGGATATGGCCTTTGAGTCTATTAAGAAGGATTTGTTTGGGCGGCTGCTTCAGGTTTATAGAAAGCAGTTGTTTCTGAATGGTAAGGAAGAGGATAGATTTTTGTCGACAATGAAGTTGCTTCGCGGTGGTGATGATGTGGCGGAACCTTCTGATGAGAAAAGTAAAAGACTGGAAAGATCTTAAACAGGAAGGTGAATTTTACAAACTACTGATTTTATATGATTTCTTAATTTTTTTTCTTTTCATTTTGTTAGGTATTGTAGTTGTCTTAGCTAGTTATTATAAGTGATCAGACCAGAATGTATGGATAATGCATCTATAAGAGAGAAATTTTCAATGGCTTGCTTTCTGAATTTGCAAGATTTCTTTTAGGTTTCAATTAGTTAGTCGTTTGGTTTATTTGAAGTGCCTTTGAATTTGGTTTCTCTTAGCCGTTCAATTTGTGGTTTTTTTTTTTTTGGTTCCCTTTTTGGTACCTGATTTTTGGAGAAGAGCTGATCGAATGGAAATAGAGGATGGAGAGGTTGTGTTCCATTAAACAGTTTCGGAGATGAGCTTTGGTAGAATGGAAATAGGGGATGGAAAGTGATAGGAACCCACTCTAATAACTCAACAATCTGGGCTGAGTCATGTGTCTGTTATGGGCTCAGATAAAACTCTCATTGGAAAATCGACTTGCCAAGGAAGGGTGCCAAAGCCTTTATAACCCACATGCCCACCCTTTTCCCTTTCAATGTGGGATCCTAACATTCCCTTACGCTTCGAGACCCAACGCCCTCGTTGGTCTTCTTTCCTAAGAGTGCCTGCCCTTATCGGCATTTACTGCCCTCCCTTTAGGTCTTACTTTGCCTAGAAGCCTGTCAGCAACTCTCCTTCTTAACCCCCCAGGGGCCCACTGAGCCCTGCTGCGTGGGCTCCACGCCAGCCTCTTTACCCCTTAGGTGACTTTGCGGATCCCCTTTCCTTGGGGTAGTAGTTCGGGCCTAAGGTCGGCCTGCCATGCATGCGCAGGATCATGCTCTGATATTAATTGATAGGAACCCACTCTAATAACTCAACAATTTGGGTTGGGTCATGTGTCTTTCATGGGCTTGGATAGAACTCTTATTGGAAAACCGACTTGCCAAGGGAGGGTGCCCAAGCTCTTATAACCCACATGCCCACCCTTTTTCGTTTCAATGTGGGATCCAAACAGAGAGGCTAAAATAAACATTCTGTGGGAGTTTTGTTCTCTTCTTGCATCAACTTAGTTGATCAATATGCCACTTTGTATATAATGAGACCTGATTGCTGGCAGTCCAATATTATTAGTCTCTCTCTTAATGGTAAGAAATGAAGAACAGAACTAGGTGTTTGAATTGTAGAATTCCTAATCTCTTTACTCTCTCACATATGTCAAAGTTGTTCATTGTCAATGTCTTCTTGGCTGATAGAATTTAATTTAAAGGGAAAAGAACTAGAATCATCTTCTTGTTGGTTTGCCTATTCTACACATACTAATATCAGAAGCCATTTGATGCTTTCTTTTCAGATTGGCAAGAATTCATTGCTTTGCTTGCCACAATTTTACCTTCAAATCAGTTTCCCTCACTTTAGCTATCCTGGAAGTCTTTTGAGAATGTTTCTCGTAATGGCCTGTAGCTGAACTTTCAAGCAAGTATGTTAAGTATTGTCATAGAATGATAAACTTCATCTTGAAAGAATCAGATAAACTGGATCTAATCGGTCGTACGCTGATTTGACCATCGATCTGGTTGGAAGTGACTAGATCTATTCTGGTTGGAAACGATCAGATTTGTGGCCATGGATTTGGCCAGAATAGATCTGGCTGTTAACGGCCACATTCATGTCACACAACGCTGGAATAGATTTGTTTGTTCACTCTCGCTCCAACTACTCTGTGTTGCTCCCCAATTCAAAGCTCAATTCTATTCGACATTGATGAAATTTGTGAACTTCACCTGATGTAGTTCTCATTTCTACCTCCATTCTTTCCACTGAAAGTATGCTTAATCTATCCCATTTTAGCAGTTGAAAAGAAGTACACTTTTTGTCGATGTTCTTCAGTCAAAGAGTTCCCTATGAAACTTTTCTTGAAGTATTTGCCAGAAGAGTTTGACACTTGTGTACACATCCGATGTTTGGTCCAGAGAGTGGAAAAGATTCGTGGGTTGGTCTTCCTTTTGTGTATGACAAAGTTAGAATGGAGATGACAAGGAAGATTGAGTTGAGTGAGAGGTTTCTGCATTTTTGCTAAAGAAGGTTGTAGAATGGTGGAGATGAGTTGTATTGAACATGATAAGTACGCTGCAGGGTCACAGTTTGTGACACATACAATGGGGAGAGTGTGGACGCTTAGATAGCAAAACCTCAGCGGGGAGAATTGAAGCTTCAGCCATGATGTTAGCAGAATCACAAGAGTTTTGAGTTCTGAGAACTTGGTGATGAAATTTGATAACACTATCAGATGACTGGTACAAGGAAAAAGATGGCTGCATTATTGCAATTATAGATACTTGTGTGGTCTATTCATGTCACCTTTCCGAAGCTGACATTTCAGCACTCACATTATTCAGTAATGGCTTTTGGTGGTTGATGTTGTCGTTACACTGTTGGATTGTGTCTGAGTTTTGTACCCATCAATGTATGCAGCCCAAAGCCTAAACAGAAGTCCAATTGCAGCTAAACTTAGCCAGGCTGAGTAAATTAATTAATTCTACACCAGAATGATGACCTCTAGAATCTAGCTACGGAATCAGGATTTCTGTTGGAAGGTTACTTTGAAGAATTATAAGATTATTTAAAAAAACAAAACAAAAAAACAATAGTATAGGAACATGAGTTTAGGTTTACAAGATTGAACAAGATTACACGTACAAAATCTCTTACAAACTGACATATAGAGGTGAGAACATGGGTTCGGACCCAAAAAACCAATTCTCATCAAGAATGGTCCTATAAAGTCTGGTCCCAAAACAAGATCAAACCCATGGAGGAGAGCTTGGACCCAGGTTTGGTCCCTCCTCCAAGACTTGCCTGGATCGGTCCCCTTTGCCCAATTTTATTTAAACCCCTGGTAAATATCTAAAACCTTTCTATTTTATTTGAAATAGACAATTAATATAGGGATTAAAAAAATGAAACAAAAATTCAAAATTTTCTAAACCCATAAGATCGGTTCCAACCAAAATGGACCTGGTCCCAATGCATGTGAATCAATATAGCACTGGCATAATATTAAGTAATGTGAGTCCTATGTCATGTGGCATTGACATGACATGCCACATTAGTTTATACAATATTTAGGTTTGACAGGTTTAAATTTGAGGAGTTAGGTTTAAATTAGAGTTACGTCGAGAAACTTAGAAATAAGATAAGATTATTTAGATAATATATCGAAATGAGAACAAAAAGAAGCATTTTTGGTGTGAATGGGTTAGAGATGGAGACATTTCCAAATAAAAAATATTAAGAATTGACTTCTAATTTAGGAAATTTTTGGTTTGATGTAATCTTAATTGCTCATTAAGCAGAAACTTGCGTAGCTCATTGGCTTATAATTATTTCGTTAAATCACTTTTATTATTATTTTTTATAGAATATTCGAAAAAAACAAAACACATAATTTTAAATATATTATTGTGCATTTCAAGATAGCAGTCATAGTCAATTTATTATAAATTGTTATATAATATGGACCACAAAAGTCTTTATTATAATATTATCAATAATTGGGATGCCCGTTTGGGATTGGTCCCAAATGGGACTAGTCGCTCATGGGTCTCAAACCCATAGAAATTTTAGGACCTTGTGGGTAAAAAATTTTATTTTCCCCCCTCTAATTTTTTTTTTATATTTTAAGGGTGAAACGAAATTTTGTAGGGGGTTTTTAGTATTTTTCAGAGGTAAAATTTATAAATTTTTTAGGGCTTGGAGATTTTTTTTTTAAAATAAATTTTGTAATATTTCCTTTTAACTCCTATAATTTATGTTTATTTCAAAATTTATAGAGAGTTTTATGTAATTATATAAGGGACTAAAATGAAAATATGTAAAAAAAATTTGGAATCCGGGAGGGCCGAGTGGAGGGACCGGGCCCTCCTCCTTAGGCCTGGTCCCAAAATTGGATTTTTAGGTTGGGTTTTTGGACCAGTCCCAGGTGCGCACCTCTAATTGGGAATTTGGGATGATATATATCTTGTTTGCTACCACCTTGGAGTAGATTAATTGATCGATAGAAGATCAGTGATATTGACAAGGGCATTATCATCCACTTTTATACCAAAGACAAATCAAGAAAGGTTCACTTACAGATCTGACCACGCTAACCATTACCACCTTTCTTAGCTTTTATTTATGTCTAGGGTTAATGACATTAATTCACTTCGAGTACCATAAAGGCATAAAATAACAATTTTTTTTTTTTTTTTTTTTTTTTGGAGGCGATTGGTTGGGGCTTATATTCCATTATTGAGATAATGTCATCTTATATTACTTAGATTATTACGTTTAGTTGTTAAATAATATAAGATTTCAGTAATCTTTTAAAACCAATAATAATTATTATTGGTTATATATGAGGTAATCTAAATACCACAATTTTCTAGGTATTTTAATTTTTAAGATTACTTGGTAATCTTATTTTTGTTACAATTTTACCCTTAACTATTAAAATATTAGACAATAATGCCCTTTTGAAATTAATTACATGAACCTGTCATTACATTAATGTTACCTCTAATTAATTAAGTTTTTAGATAGTAGTGTCCTTATATACCTGCCAACCAGCACTGTCGGCCGTTGGCCACCATTACATTCGTTGTCGGCTAACGTTGCCAGAAAGACTCACGATCAACTGGATCTAATCGGTCGTACGCTGATTTGACCATCGATCTGGTTGGAAGTGACTAGATCTATTCTGGTTGGAAACGATCAGATTTGTGGCCATGGATTTGGCCAGAATAGATCTGGCTGTTAACGGCCACATTCATGTCACACAACGCTGGAATAGATTTGTTTGTTCACTCTCGCTCCAACTACTCTCGTGTTGCTCCCCAATTCAATGCTCAATTCTATTCCGACATTGATGAACTTTGTGAACTTCACCCTGATGTAGTTCTCATTTCTACCTCCATTCTTTCCACTGAAAGTATGCTTAAATCTATCCCATTTTAGCAGTTGAAAAGAAGTACACTTTTTGTCGATGTTCTTTCAGTCAAAGAGTTCCCTATGAAACTTTTCTTGAAGTATTTGCCAGAAGAGTTTGACATCTTGTGTACACATCCGATGTTTGGTCCAGAGAGTGGAAAAGATTCGTGGGTTGGTCTTCCTTTTGTGTATGACAAAGTTAGAATTGGAGATGACAAGGAAAGATTGAGTTGAGTCGAGAGGTTTCTTGACATTTTTGCTAAAGAAGGTTGTAGAATGGTGGAGATGAGTTGTATTGAACATGATAAGTACGCTGCAGGGTCACAGTTTGTGACACATACAATGGGGAGAGTGTTGGAGAGGTTTGGAGTTGAGTCTTCGCCAATTAACACAAAAGGGTATGAGACATTGTTGATTTTGGTGAAGAATACGAAAGGAGATAGCTTTGATTTGTATTATGGGTTGTTTATGTATAACCAGAATTCGTTGGAGCAATTGGAGAGGTTGGATATGGCCTTTGAGTCTATTAAGAAGGATTTGTTTGGGCGGCTGCTTCAGGTTTATAGAAAGCAGTTGTTTCTGAATGGTAAGGAAGAGGATAGATTTTTGTCGACAATGAAGTTGCTTCGCGGTGGTGATGATGTGGCGGAACCTTCTGATGAGAAAAGTAAAAGACTGGAAAGATCTTAAACAGGAAGGTGAATTTTACAAACTACTGATTTTATATGATTTCTTAATTTTTTTTCTTTTCATTTTGTTAGGTATTGTAGTTGTCTTAGCTAGTTATTATAAGTGATCAGACCAGAATGTATGGATAATGCATCTATAAGAGAGAAATTTTCAATGGCTTGCTTTCTGAATTTGCAAGATTTCTTTTAGGTTTCAATTAGTTAGTCGTTTGGTTTATTTGAAGTGCCTTTGAATTTGGTTTCTCTTAGCCGTTCAATTTGTGGTTTTTTTTTTTTTGGTTCCCTTTTTGGTACCTGATTTTTGGAGAAGAGCTGATCGAATGGAAATAGAGGATGGAGAGGTTGTGTTCCATTAAACAGTTTCGGAGATGAGCTTTGGTAGAATGGAAATAGGGGATGGAAAGTGATAGGAACCCACTCTAATAACTCAACAATCTGGGCTGAGTCATGTGTCTGTTATGGGCTCAGATAAAACTCTCATTGGAAAATCGACTTGCCAAGGAAGGGTGCCAAAGCCTTTATAACCCACATGCCCACTCTTTTCCCTTTCAATGTGGGATCCTAACATTCCCTTACGCTTCGAGACCCAACGCCCTCGTTGGTCTTCTTTCCTAAGAGTGCCTGCCCTTATCGGCATTTACTGCCCTCCCTTTAGGTCTTACTTTGCCTAGAAGCCTGTCAGCAACTCTCCTTCTTAACCCCCCAGGGGCCCACTGAGCCCTGCTGCGTGGGCTCCACGCCAGCCTCTTTACCCCTTAGGTGACTTTGCGGATCCCCTTTCCTTGGGGTAGTAGTTCGGGCCTAAGGTCGGCCTGCCATGCATGCGCAGGATCATGCTCTGATATTAATTGATAGGAACCCACTCTAATAACTCAACAATTTGGGTTGGGTCATGTGTCTTTCATGGGCTTGGATAGAACTCTTATTGGAAAACCGACTTGCCAAGGGAGGGTGCCCAAGCTCTTATAACCCACATGCCCACCCTTTTTCGTTTCAATGTGGGATCCAAACAGAGAGGCTAAAATAAACATTCTGTGGGAGTTTTGTTCTCTTCTTGCATCAACTTAGTTGATCAATATGCCACTTTGTATATAATGAGACCTGATTGCTGGCAGTCCAATATTATTAGTCTCTCTCTTAATGGTAAGAAATGAAGAACAGAACTAGGTGTTTGAATTGTAGAATTCCTAATCTCTTTACTCTCTCACATATGTCAAAGTTGTTCATTGTCAATGTCTTCTTGGCTGATAGAATTTAATTTAAAGGGAAAAGAACTAGAATCATCTTCTTGTTGGTTTGCCTATTCTACACATACTAATATCAGAAGCCATTTGATGCTTTCTTTTCAGATTGGCAAGAATTCATTGCTTTGCTTGCCACAATTTTACCTTCAAATCAGTTTCCCTCACTTTAGCTATCCTGGAAGTCTTTTGAGAATGTTTCTCGTAATGGCCTGTAGCTGAACTTTCAAGCAAGTATGTTAAGTATTGTCATAGAATGATAAACTTCATCTTGAAAGAATGAAAGGTAAATCCTTTTCTTGGATTTTATTTTTTTCCTCTAGGATTTAGCTTACACAATTCTTATGAATTTGATGTCAAAGTCATCTAAGCAATTGTCGAACTTCCTAGGATAGATGACATGTCTGTGTGTGGAGTCTTTATTTGAGGTTTATGTAGCCTTTATTTGTATCATGGTCGAGGAAAAATGGAGCATCTATCAGTAAAAAACTAATACTGATAGGTTGGCTAATTTTACATTGCTATCCTCTAAGAAACCCAGTTCATTTTTGCTGAGTGGCAAATCTATTAGGATGATTGGGGAGTACTTGAATAAGATGGCTGCTATAAGATTATTGTTTTATTGCATTTCCAATTTCAAGACCTTGGTGTAAAGTTAGTGATGTAGAACAAGGGGCAAGGAAATCACTACCTTTGTGCAAATTGTCTTGCATGCTGAAAAATGAGTGTTATGAAAATGGAGGTTACTGAGGAGGATGTGTGGGAAGAAAAACAAGGATACTGTTAATCATTTGTTGGAAGTTGTGGTTAGGCAATGAGCTAATTGAGATTAGCGAAAAATGGGCATTTTGGTTAAAATAAGTTGCAGAGATGAGGAACAAGACTGTGCCTTTAATTTGGCCTTCATAGTTAATACAAAATCATAGAATTTATTGCAGTGTACTAGATGCACTTAGAAAACGTATAACAAAGTTTGATCTTTTGAGAGAAAGTTTGAATGTTAATTTTTAGAGCAATACATAATTATACCAGTGAAGGATCATCCTTAAAAAGGATGCAAAGGAGAGATTTCACTAAGATAAGTGTCGTGACATCTAAATTAAGCATCACCCTATGTGTTGGAGTTGGTTACTACTTCAACAATAAGGGGCGAAGCAGACGCATACAAGTCCCACTGCCAAGCGGGGACTCTGTAATACCCAAGATGTCAAAAGTATGTTCCCAACTCAAAATAGTCCTTTAGATGTTAATTTTATGTTAAAAACCATAAAATCTAACAAATTGCAAAATAATCAATTCATTTGGCACAGTATGAATCAATTATCCATAAAAGAGTATTAAGGGCAAAATAGTCATTTTGCCTACAGATAAGCATTGCAAAAGTTAATGATGAGTAGACTCTCAAATCTTCCATGAAACAAGCTTTCCCTCTCTAAGTTTTAAAGGAGTATTGCGTAATTTTTCAAGGAGAACAAGACAGGAGCTTGGATCTTCAAATTGAAAGATTTAAGGTAAGCATTAAAAACCCCAGTTTTGATGTTATTTGAAGATTTGAGGTAGATATTGAGGTATAATGTTATATATGTAGGATTAAGATGTTAAAGAAGATAAAGACAAAGGATTTGGCGGGGGAATTCTTTAAAAAGGTAAGGAAGAACATTCCATGACTTTAAGAATTATGCTAGGGTTTGTAGATTTTAATGAAACCTGAAATTAAGGCTTTAAGGCATAGAATTAGTTGATGGCACATGTAGTTGAACTCATTAATGTTATTTATTGCTTTGACTTCATTATACATGAAGTTATTGTCATATATGTTTTATGAGTTGTTATGTTTAATTGAAGAAAATGAAGTATTGATGTTGATTGTGGCAAAACTTGTAGTATTGGAGGCCACATGGTATTGGATGGTTGCTATTAGAAGTATTGATGCGTTATTTGCATTAACTTACAATGTTATAACAATAATGGACTAGTGATGAGATTTTACCATTCCTCTCCTCTTAATTGGTCCATAAGTTGACATATTTGTTAATTGTCAATAGAAGTTGATATGGCATGGTTTAATATGAAAAATTCGGATTTGGCAATTTTAGGGGTTATGTTAAACATGCTTTAGTATTTCAACCATAACTTGACATATAAAAATCGAAATGAGATGATTCTTGAAGAATTAGAAAGATAAGACATGACCCTATAACTTTTATGTTTATGCCAAGAGCAATTCATTTGAGAAATGGATGGAAAATGACCTGAAGAATAAACTTCTGGTTATTAAAGTTTAAGATTTAACATGATCAATTCTTATGATTATGAATTGATTATTAATGTATTGTTGTAATTAAACCATGAACTAATGTTTACCCATTAGTTAGATGATTTTTGAAAGATATAAATGGTCATGGATGCGAATGCATGATTAATGTTATGAAATGGCATGAAGATGCAATGTAATATATGTTTAAAGGTGATGAATGTGAGCAAGAGGTAATGTAAATGGATTAATAATCCATAGATGAATCAAAAGTATTAAGCTCACTTAAACATGCATTTACATGCCATAAAAAGTTACAGATGCATATAGATAGGATGGAAAATGCGTAAGCATATCCTCGTGTACCGATTGAGGAAAGATGAATATATGTTTTAAATGCTAAATAACGCATAAGCACGCCTTTCAATGATATGAGCTTTAGATGAATTTGAGGCTAGATGAGAGGAAAGATGAATATATGCTTTAGATGCTAATGAATGCGTAAGCATATCCTCATATTCTGGTTGAAGGAAAGAAGAATATATGTTTTAGATGCTAAATAACGCGTAAACATGCCTCCCGATGATATGAGCGCTAGAAGGCTAGACAATATGAAGTGCTTAAGATGCTAAGAAAAGTTTGATCAGCTAGACGTTAAATGATTCATATCCATTTAGTTGCATTACATGAGTTATGATGTTATTTACATCATGAGATGATTTGTACTCATGTTAGATGATATTTAGATGTTATGTCATGACATGTGATATCTGTGCACTATATTTACATACTCATTTGTATGTGTACACTTGATGTTTTATATGACCATGGGGAAGATGATGAAAAGTATATGAGTTAGTAAAGAAAAGGAACCATACTTAGATGCAAAAGAGGTGTGGTATGTGAATGAATGTGTTTGAATGAATGTCAAATAACATACTTGGTATTAAATGGATCATTCCTTACTGAGCAATTAACGCTCACCCTTTCATGGTTGAATGTTTTACAGGTAATCTGAAGCGAAGGATGCTGGAGACAGCAAGGCTATGCGTGAGGGGAGATAATTTATTGTCATCCTGACGTTTTATCTTGATGTAAATAATGTAAATGACAAATGTTTTTGAAACACATTTTTAAAGCTTTTACCATCTGAATGAAAATGATATTAATATGTTTTGATTGATTGATGCCCAAATGAATTCAAGTTTTTATTTTTATTTTATTTTTGAAGGTACAAATTTTGATCTTGCGGTACATCTTATAGTAATGTTTTGGACATTATTATTATCCTTGCACATGTTTTCTAAATATAACTCATTCCCTAGACATGAATTCTCTGGATTCTCATTAAGGGATATTCAGAAGGTACCTGATTGGGGAGGGGTTTTACAGGCTCTGCTCCCCGGTGAGTGGGCAGGGGGCAATGCCTCTGACCCATAAGCAGTTTGGGTTTATACCATGAATAGCTATTGTAGGATTTTTCTAAGGAATAAAACTCATATAGGGTTTGGTTTAGGAATAGGAATCCTAGTAGTATTAGGTTTCTCTTAATAAACTTAGTATATAAAGATGTTATTCTCTTGTATGAGTGTGTGAGAGCAATTTATTAGTAAATACATTTATTGTAACGAGAGAGGTTTAGGGTACATTCATTGTAAATATTGACCATGTTAGATGTATCCAGTCTTGGGTAAACTAGGATAAATCACGCGTGTTCGTTCTCTTTAATGTTGGGTATTTGTGTGTGATTGTTTGTTTTCTTTGATATCAAATACGCTCTATTTCTTTCACTATACAGCTATCAATTTGCACAAAACACACAGAACAGTACTGTTGATGCGTGATTTTTACACCAACTAAATGCAAGTGTGCAATGTAAAGCTGGCCCAGAAGACACACGTAAATGCAAGAAAAATGAGAATAAATGCAATAGGAACAGCTTTTATAGTGGTTCAGATACTAAGGATGCAAATCCTACATCCACTAATGTTTGTATTAATGATAGAGGTCAGGTCGCGTTAACGAACTGACTTACAAATGATAGTACAAGAGAGAGAATGCTATATATTCTTGAGAGAGAATAGCTATCTCCTAAATGAGAGAGGAGCTTTCAATTTATAATGGGATGGATTAAGGTTATCATTACTGAATCTGTGAGTTGGTCGGATTATTCATGCAAATCCCACTTTATTTCACATTGCCCACCTTCTAGAGTGATTTACGAGATTTGGAGCAGAGATTGGACACTTGGGAGCACCACAACTTCTAGCTGGTCTGGCACGCATCCACTATTCTGACAAAAGCATGCTGCTCCTTTCCCTAGGTGACTCGGCTGCGGGTGCACCCATGCTCTGACTTTTTACACGTTGACTGGACCTTACGTCAGCCTTGCATTCTTTAGGCATAACAGAAGTTCCCTAGTTTTTAAGGTTTGAGGATTGAACTTTGGAAACTATAATTCATGCTGCGACTATATGCTTTTGGGAAATTCTGGTGACTATGACCTGCCTGAAGATTGGTCGGGGTAGCGCTCTTTATGAACGTGACCTCGCATGGTCATCGCTTGTTAAGGATGAGGCGTTGCCTGTTGCAGTTTCAATATGGATGCATTCAATGAAACAGCCCCTGCTCTGATAGACGTGTCCTGTGTGTAATAAGTGCCAGCTAGGCGCATTAAATATGTGATATGCTGGCACGATATCCTTTATCAGAACATTAAATGTATGGCATGCTGAAACAACACCCCTTATTAGAGCATTGAATGCAGATTAGGGCATAATTAATGCTGAGAAAGAGAGTGTCATCGCTTGAGGTTTTCAACGGAAAAGGATGAAGGTTTGGTTTTCTTTAATCGTGACGTTCACTCTTTCTCATTGATTTGTGACACGTAGTCGTAATCAACAGTGAGAAAATTTTTGGCCCAAATGTCGTTTCGATTTCGGGAAAACCAAGTGTCGTTTCCTTTGCTATAAAAACTCAGACTCATCTCAGGCAATGTCATCAAACTCGTCTTTTTCAGAGAGAGCAGGAGAATTTCGCAAGCTTGGAACCGTTGCCTTCCAAACCAGCATGTTTCTGATATTTGAGGTAGAATGAGCCATTTTCGTATTCCGAGAGTTAAGAATCGTTCTTTGTTTGTATTTTCTTATTCCCCGTTGATTGTAAATGGCGTTAGTCTTTGGGTAGCTAATCGGAGACGAGACGCTCATGTTGGGTTTGAGCCATGAATGGCAGCTCGAATAATTCTATTAGGGTTTTCTCTAGGTTTTAGTGAGTTTGTTTCCTTCCATGTCATCGTATGGAGTAGCGTACGATGGCTAAATGACCCCCTTGCTTGTCGCTTTTACAAACCAATAGAATGGACTCCTCAATGACTAGATCCGAGGAAGGAACCGGTTTGTCCTCGCAGGGTGCTCCGAGCGTCACTCCTGAGGTCCACTCAGTACTTACCGGGGAAGAGCTCAAGAGGGTGATAAAATAGTATGGTATAGACATGGAAGTTTTCCGCGATGTGGCCCACTCATCACGATACCCATCAAGTGGGATGGTCACGATCTCCGAGGAGATCATCAAGGGTGGGAAGTTGATCCCCTTCCACCCTTTTGTTAGGTCGATCTTTGATCACTTCGGGATAGCATCGATGCAGCTTACTCAAAACGCATATGTTATTGCTGTTGCCATGTACATCGCGTGTCGTGAGAACGGGCTGGGCGAGCTAATCGCGGCGGAGCTTGGCTGCTCCTATTTCTTGAAAAAGAGCAAGGACAAGGATTTTTATTACTTGTTTAGGTGACCTACCATAGCCGAGGGGATACACAGCTACCCTACAACGCGAAGGCCTATGAAACGAAGTTTTTCTTCTTTCGTTATGACAGCCATTGCCACTTTCAGGACCTGAGTAGGCTCTTTTCCCTTGGCGAACTCATTAAATTTGGAATGTGTTTTCTTTCTAACGACCTGTTTCTTTTCTGGCAGTTAACAAGACGACCGACTTAGGGCTGCTCTTTGATCCGGATAGGATTGTATCTTTTGGCTTCTTGCCCAAAGCTAGTCGCGATGCGAAGAAGCTCGTGGCGACCACGAATCTGCAAAAATACTGTTTCTTTAACACAAATGCATCTTTAGAGCCCCCATTGAGTAAGTCTTGCTAACTGGTTCTTTTCTGGTCGTGAAATGAAATACTTTTGCTAACGATGCTTGCATGCAGCGACATGCCTCCGAAGGTGTCAGAGCCAACGTGACAAAGGCAATTCAACTTCCCGCGGGCAAGGACTGCCAGGGTGACTGACACTGCTCCTGTCGATCCCCCAGTTGAAGGTGCCCCATCAAACCTCCCGGTGTGACCTGCTGGGACTTCTCATCATCAACCTTCGGAGGACGCACCAATATGACCCACGAAGGCTTCCCAGCCATCGACCGTTCGGCCGAGGCTAAAGACAACAGCTCAGCGAGCAAAGAAGAAGAGAAGGCAGATTCAGGTCGAAGAACCAGAGACTGAATCTGAGGGCGATCAACCCGGGAGGTCACAACCAGACGTCAAGAAGAAGGGTAAGGAACCGGCGGGCGACGCGATCTCTACTAAAGGTGCGAAGAAGGAAACTCCAGTGCTGGACTCGCTGGGGAACCTACCGGAGTACCTGCAGCCGATAGTCCACACTTTGCTGGACTACGGACTCTCGGAGGCATTCGAGGAGTTCGTAGGTTCTAGCGACGTGGATCTAATGTCCACATCGCTCCAGCACTTAAGCAAGGTAAGCGAGCTGTCCTCGGCGAGGACATCCCTTAGTTTCTTTTGATAAACTAACTCACTATTTTTTCTTGTTCGCAGGCCCTACTTTCCATGCAACTATCCTTGGAGAAGGTTCGGCTGGGAGCTGCAAAGGGGTAGTCATCCTGAGGGAAGAGAATGCACAGCTCAAGCGAGGCCTGGAAGACACCGAGGCAGAAAGAAACCTATCCTCTGAGTCGGTGAACCGGTACTTGAGTGAAAGGGACGCGACTCTTCACATGATGGAATTCCAAAAAAGCTGAGCTCGAGAAACATGGGGAGGAAATAAAGGAACTCTAAAGGACCATAGCCAAACTCTCCAAGGAGGTCGGGGAGAGGGACTAGGAGCTCAAAACAACCTCCCTGTGGGCCTCGCGAGCAAAACAAGAGAGGGATGCCTCCGAGAAGCAAAGGCAAGCTCTCGAGGCCGAACTCCAAGCAAGTCAGGGAAAAGTTGCTTCCTTGACTGAAGAGATGCAGAATCAGGTAGCGGAGGTCGAGGAGAAGGCTGGCGAGTGGGCGATCGAGTCTATTTATGCCTTGCGGCCAAAGAATCCGCGCATTGATATGTCTGACCTCCCAGAGGACTGGCGTGAAACTCTCATGTCCATGGCGTGACAGGATGATATAGCAGCGGCCGCTCGAAAATTCGATCAGATAGAGGGTTCAGGACATGCCTCGGAGAAGCCCCCAGCTGACCAGCCTTAGGATGATGAGGTCAGTCCTCCAGGAGTTAGATTAGGGCTAACAGTTGTACCGTTTTGCCTGCTGTACTCTTTAATTAAATATATTTTGCTTTTACAATTTTTGTTTACTTTATTATACATGAGTTTACATTCTAAGTGCTCATAATATTGGAACAAGTCTTTACGAACATGATAACACGTTTATGCGAACAAAATAGCATGTGAAGACTATTACAAGTGAACAGAATAATACTGATTTACATTTACAAAAATCAAAAAATATTATTTACAAGGAAAAATGAGTTCGAAATTACTGATAATAAGGTCGAAGGTGTTCAGCATTTCAAGCTCGCGGTACTATGGAACCATTTAGCCTTTTTAGGTGGTAAGTCCCCGACCTTATCACTTTATTGATGCGGTATGGGCCTTCCCAGTTCGGTCCTAATACTCCCGCACTTGGTTCTCTAGTACCAAGGAGAACTTCCTTTAATATAAGGTCATCAACCTGGAAGTCTCTTCGTTTGACTTTAGAATTGAAGAACCTTTTGGCGCGTTGCTGATAGGCTGCGATTCTTAGCGAAGCCTTGCTGCACTATTCTTCAACAAGGTCTAGGCTTGCTCGCATAAGCGCTTCGTTGTCGGCTTCATTGTACAAGTCTCTCCGTAGCAAACCTGTTCCCACCTCTACAGGGATCATCGCTTCACAACTGTATGCTAGCAAAAAAAGGGGTTTCTGAGGTAGAGGTTCTCAAAGTTGTCCTGTACGCCCATAGGACTTTAGGGAGGTCGTCGGCCCAATTCCTCTTGGCTGCGCCAAGTATGGCCTTTAGAGTGTGCTTGATGGTTTTGTTGACAACTTCAACTTGGCTATTTGCTTGCGGTCTGGCGATTGAGGCGAATTTTTTATGGATGCCCAGCTTTTCGCAAAACTGCTTGAACTCCTCGTTGTCGAACTGTTTCGTATTATCTGAGATGAGGGTATGAGGAATCCCGTAGTGGCACACAATATTCTTGAGAACAAAGTCCTTGAGCTTTTTGGTCGTGATCGCGGCTAGCGGCTCGGCTTCTACCCATTTGATTAAGTAATCTACTGCGACCACGACATATTTGACTCTCTCTTTACCGACTGGCATGGGGCCAATAAGGTTGATTCCCCACATGGAAAATGGTTAGGGCTGGTCATTGTTATCAGTTGGTAGGAAGGAGCTCGCGGTATGTTTGCGAATCGTTAACACTTGTCACACCTCTTGACAAAGTTGTAGGTGTCTTCTTGGATTTGGGGCTAATAGTACCCTTTACGAACAACCTTTTTCGTAAGAGATCATGCGGCGATGTGATTACCGTAGATCCCTTCATGTATTTCCCTTATGATATAATCTGCTTCTTCGCTGGTTACACATCAGAGGAGAGGGGCGCTAAATCCTCGCCTGTACAGTTGGTCTCCGATGAGGGTGTAACGAGCAGATTTTGTTCGCAAGACCCTTGCCTAGACCTTGTCGTCAGGCAAGGTCCCATCCTTGAGGTATTGGAAGATGGGAGTCATCCAGGAATCAGATTCAGCTACATTCACGGCCTATTCGATCGGGCTGACACTAGGGGCCTCGATGAATCGAACAAGAATGCTATCCGATGCTTCTAAGTCCAACGATGAGGCTATTCTTGTCAGGGCATCCGCCACAGAGTTGTTATCTCTAGGAATCTGAGTGATCGCGAAGTATTTGAATGGCTCGAGTGCGGCCTTAGCTTCTTTCAAATAACAGATCATATTTTCTTCCTTGGCTTGGTACTCTCACGACCAACATGGAGTTGCTATGCATACTGATCGCGGTTGCGCCCATTTCTATGGCCAACCACAATCCAGCGAGTAGAGCTTCATACTCAGTCTCATTGTTGGTTGCCTTAAACCCGAACCAGAGAATGCCATGAACGCGAGCCCCTTCAGGACTCAAAAGGAGAAGACCTACACCAGCCCTCTTTCTATTCGATGATCCATCGACATAGAGGCTCCGGGTTGACAGATTCTGAGCAGTTTCTTGAATGGTTTCGCTAGGCTGTTGTTCTGACTCACTTGGAAGATATGAAAATTCTGATATGAAGTTGGCAACAGCCTGCCCTTTGACAGTCGATCTTGGTTTGTACTTCAGATCGAACTGAATCAATTCCATGGCCCATTTAAGCAATTTACCTGATGCCTCTAGCTTCTGGAGGACCTTCCTGAGTGGGTAATTAGTCATTACATGGATTATATGGGCATGGAAGTAAAGTCACAACTTTCTGGAAGCGATCAGCAGGGCATAGGCTAATCGTTCCATTTTTAGATACCGTATCTCGGTATCTAACATACACTTGCTCGCGTAGTACAGTGGCTATTGGACCTTTTCCTCTTCCTGAACTAAGGCTGCACTGACCGCGAACTGAGAGACAGACAGGTACAGGAGGAGTATCTCTTGCGGGAAAGGCTTGGACAGGAGAGATGGCTTCCCAATGTGCTCTTTAATACTTTGAAATGTCTGTTTGCACTCAGGAGTCCACTCGAACTTTTTATTGGCTTTCAGAACATTGAAGAATGGCAACCAGCGATCTGTCAACCTTGATATGAAGCGACTTAGAGTGGTTATTCGCCCATTAAGGCTCATGACCTGTTTTTTGCTGGTCGGGCTTGCCATATCGAAAAGAGCTTGAATCTTCTTAGGGTTGATCTCTATTCCCCATTGGTTAACCATGTATCCCAGGAATTTCCCCGAGGATACTCCGAACGAGCACTTGAGGGGGTTTAGCTTCATTCTGTATAGTCGAAGGATATCGAACATCTCAGCGAGATGCGCTTTGACCAGCATGTCATCTACATAGACTTCCATTGACTTACCGATCTGTTCAGAGAACATTCGGTTAACCAACCGCTGGTAGGTCGCGCCAGCGTTCTTGAGGCCGAAAGGCATAATTCTATAGCAGTACAGTCCTTGATTTGTAACAAAAGACGTATGCTCTTCGTCCAACGTGTACATCAAAATTTGATTATATCACGAGTACGCGTCCATAAAACTTAGCAGCTCGTGCCCCGAGGTGGCATCCACGAGCTACTCTATTCTGGGCAGGGAAAAGCTATCTTTCAGGCATGCTTTGTTAAGGTCGGTGAAGTCGACACAGGTTCGCCATTTGCCATTGGGCTTCTTTACCAGAACCAGGTTGGTAACCCAGGTCGGGTAAAGAGCTTCTCGGATGGACATGTTTTGAAGGAGGTTATCCACCTCTAGTTTTAAGGTGACATATCGCTCCAGGTCCATTGCTCCTTTTTTTGGCGAACTGGCTTGGTTTCGTTGTTGACGTTCAACGCATGGCAAATGATATCCAGACTGATCCCGACCATATCTGCGTGCGACCAAGCAAACACATTGATATTTTCCTTGAGGAAGCTAATCATCTCGAAGGCGAGCTGGGAGTTGAGATTGCTCCCAATTCTTAACACTCGACTCGGTTCGTTTGGGTTGACCGACACTTCGGAAAGATCCTTAACTAGCCCACTGGAAGGGCTTTCCTGAAGTCGAGGATCCATATTGTCCTCGGCTGGGCCAGGCTGTGGCTCGATCTAGCTGATCGCCATAGCCTGTCGGGGGATGCCACGCGAGATACCTTTCCCTTTGCATGCCATTTGTACTACTTTTATGTAACAATCACGAGCTTTGCGCTGAGACCCGCTAACTTCCCCTATCCCCGTCGGGGTGGGGAATTTCATCTTCAAATGGTATATCGAAGTGACCGCCCTGAAGTTTCTCAGCAGAGGTCGCCCGAAGATACCATTAAAAGCAGATGGGCAATCCACTACCAAGAATTTGGTTACCTTGGTCACTTCGTCATAGTCACCCAACGTGACTGGAAGTAAGATCGTTCCTTTGGGGATTAGGTGATCCCCGGTAAAACCATACAGAGGGATCGAGGCAGGCTTCAGGTCGGCCTTATCCAAGTTCATTCTTTCGAAGGCTATCTGGAATAGGATGTTCACAACACTTCCATTATCCACCAACATTCTGTGGACGTTATGGCGCCCTATGAGGGGTATGATCACAAGAGCGTCGTTGTGGGGATGATGCAAATGGGCTGCATCCTTTTTGAAGAAGGTAATTTCCTCCTCCCTGCGGACCTTTTATGGTCGTTGCATCGTGCTCATCACACTGATAGGGTCGTGATGAGCGGCACGAGCATATTTTTCCTGAGCACCTCGTGTGTTCCCTGCGAGGTGCGGCCCTCCGAAGATCATGTTGACACTGCATATGCCTTTGCGATCACGATGCTTCTTTCCTTGTTCCCCTTGACTTTTCTCTTGTGCGGGAGTAGAGTCGTCTATATATTCCTAGAAATGCCCCTTCTTGATGAGTTCTTCGATTGCCTGTTTGAGAGCTCAGCACTCATCGTTATGGTGCCCATTATTCTGATGAAAGCGACAGTACTTTTTACTATTTCTGGCTGATGGGGGATTTTTCATGGGCTCAGGCTCTCCTAGCAGGTTGACTTCTTTTGATTTATCAAGAATAGCCGATACAGATGCATTCAGAGGTGTATATTAATCTCTGTCGCGATCGCGACGAGGGACAGGAGCATAAGATTTTTTGGGCTTGTAGCGAGGTTTCTTTCCTTTTCACTGATCGTCAGTAGCCCATCTGCGATTAGTTCTCCTACTTTCCCCCCGACCAGACGAACTGCCTGATGCACCGGGGTTGCGGCGGTGGAGCGCCACTAAATTTTCAATCCGGAGGTACTTCTCTGCAAGATTATAGAATTGGGTGAGGGAAACATCATCCTCTGCATAGCTCTTTCCACAAGTTGATTTGTGGACAAACTCCCGCTATGATGAGAGTCCGAACAGACTCTTCGGGAGTATGAGCTACCTTGTTGAGTTTTCTGTGAAATCGGTCGATGTAAGACTGGAGGGATTCGTCCCTTTCTTGTCTTATATTGCTGAGGTAGCTCAAATGCATTGAGAACTTTCGATTCGCTTGGAAGTGCCTTAGGAATGTCGCGCTCATCTGAGGCCACGAACTGATCGATCTCGCTGGGAGCGATTTGAACCACCGTTTGGCATGAGAGGTTAAAGTTATTGCCAAACAACGACATTTGGCTAAATCTGAGACCTGGTGAAGCTCCATCAGGTCGTTAAATTCATATAAATGATCCTGCAGATCTAAATTTCCATCAAACGCCCGTATGTCAGGCATCCTGAATCCTGGTGGGAGTGGAACGACTAGGACTTCAGGAGGAAGGGGGACGCGGATGCGACATGCCCTTGCTCATTTTGCTAAGCTCTTAATCGGTCTAGAGCTCGCTGCAGTTCTTTAATCTGAGGCAATGGAGCCACTTGGGGATTGCTTTCACCCATGCGAGTTTGAACCTTGCGATTATGGTTGAGGAAAGTCTGAAGGTCGGATTCCTCTTCGCCTCAGTGACCCCGGCCGTTCTTGACACACACTAGCTAGAGGGGTGTGATGGCAATGGATGATGCGGGGTATTTTTACGACCTTCGTGGTGGTATGGACCGCCCCACGAAGTGTGGGAACCTCCCGTACAATGATGATCAGGATCGTTTTACAAATGATGATAAGAACCGCCCCGCCTAGCATTTTTATGGGGTTGTACCCGCAACGTGGCATGGGACAGCTCGGGCTGCGTTTTTTCACCGAGTCTTAAGGCTACTGGTATTCTGCTCGGGATGTGGCCGGTGTTTGTTGGCCCTTTGGAGCCCATAGGCCATTTTTTGCCACTTGCTCACCCTTTCGTCGACGCGCTGCAGTGCTTGTGGCACAGGCTATCTCCCTTTGCCCACTTTCGCGTGACCTGCAGTTCTTTTTGGCGGTTGCATCGCCCCAGCTGATTTGGTTGGCATGCCTTAGTCTAAACGGTTCAACCTTCAGTTGACCGTTTGGAAAGTATTGTCGAACCTCTCCAGGTAGCTTCTAATGGCAGGGTCAAGTTGTGAACTTGATGGGATATTCTCTGCGGAATTTTGTGGAATCGAAGGTATTTTAGAAGAGGTGTCCTCCTGGACTTGGGGTATCCCCTCAGCACCCTGGTTGGTTCACTCAGGTTCAAGTTGGCAGGCCATTTGCTGTTGTAGGACCAGTAAGTTAGAGATTCTCCTGATGAATGATGAACACTAAATCAGGCCCTCCTTCTAGCGCCAAACTGTTGATGCGTGATTTTTACACCAACTAAACACACGTGTGCAGTGCTGAGCTGGCCCAGAAGACACACGTGAATGCAAGAAAAATGAGAACAAATGCAATGGGAACAGCTTTTAAAGTGGTTCGGATGCTAAGGACACAAATCCTACATCCACTGATGTTTGTATTAATGATAGAGGTCAGGTCGTGTTAGCAAACTGACTTACAAATGATAGTAAAAGAGAGAGAATGCTATATATTCTTGAGAGAGAATAGCTAATTCCCTAAATGAGAGAGGTGCTTTCAATTTATAGTGGGATGGATTAAGGTTATCATTACTGAATCTGTGAGTTGGTGGGATTATTCGTGCAAATTCCACTTTATTTCACATTGCCCATCTTCTAGAGTGATTTACGAGATTTGGAGCAGAGATTAGACACTTGAGAGCACCACAACTTCTGGCTGGTCTAGCACGCACCCACTATTTTGACAAAAGCATGCTGATCCTTTCCCCACGCGACTCAGCTGCGGGTGCACCCATGCTCTGACTTTTTACACAATGACTGGACCTTATGTCAGCCCTGCATTCTTTAGGCATAACAAGTACAGTATAATATCACACTTTGGCAACATGAAGTGCTCTCTGTCCTTTCTGGTAGTATCCCCAGTGTATATCAGGGTACCCTTTCACCTTCTTGAATAATCTTGGTGTTTCTTCGTTGATTAATCCGTCTTCTGGTCCAATCTCTTTGTTTACTTCAGTGAAGAGAAAACAGTGACGGAAATCCTCTCCTTTTCTTTGCTAGTCACCACCCTATGCACTGGCTCTTGAATATCCCGTTAGTCATTATCTGAAGTCATTGGCTTGGTAATTTATGAAACTGCAACTTTAGATTATGAAACAAGTTAACAGAATATATACCTCCATTTGATCGCCCATAAGACAGGAGAGCTTCAGAGATTTTAGGTACTGTAAACCACTACTCATCTTTGAGTACTTGAAGACCTTCTGCATCCATCAGTATAATGGTGTAGCCAGATCCTCTGAATGTGTTTAAGCCTAGCACAGATCAGGTCTTTGGCAACGCGAGTAGTAGTTAAACCTTGCTTGGTACTGGCTAGTTCGCCAAACTGTGTCAAGAAGCATTTTCTTCTATGTTTAATGACTTAGCCATGGCTTTGAAGTAAGCTCTGTTACCTTTTTCATCTTTGTAGAGTATTTTTCTAATATACCTATTGGATAAGGATACACCCATGATGGGTTACCCCAAGCGACGTGTGTGAAATGAAACTGCCAAATGCAGTTTCTCTCTAACCACTACATATAAAAGAAAAAGTTCTTTCTTTTAAACTTACACTGTCACTCTCAAAAACGCAAAAAGAAAATACGCTCTCTCTCTCAAAAATTTGGAAAACAGAAATACAATTCGTGGTTTTTCTTCCAGATTACTTTGTTGCTTCAGAGATAAGGAAATGAGGTATTTATGCTGTGTTAATTCATTGTAGTTCATTTATATACAAATGTGATTGCAATGGCGACTATGATCTTGGGATTATGTTAGGATTATGTTATTCTATTTTATTTCCAACATTGGTATCAGAGCCGTGGCTCATATTGTTTGAAATTCATACTGTAATGTTGAAGCATGTTATTGTTTTGTCAATGTAGTTCTGATTTTTTCAAATTTTGTACGTAAAAAGTTTCTTTTTGGTAATGATTATTAGACCATTAAATTCCTTATGAAATTATGAAGAAATGGTTTTTGAATTATAAAAAATGGAGTTAAATACTTAGATATGCCTCTTTGAAGTTTCGGGTTTCGAATGGGTTGATTTTCGGGTCAGGTACCCAGTTGCAAACCGGACAGAGGTTGAAGACGACACAACCGACACGTCGTTTTTATCCACCCTTATGAATGACACGTCGTTTTTTATCCTGTTATTTCTTTTTGAAAAAATTCAATAGGCGTGGGTGGTGAACTTGAACCCAAGTCTCCATGGTTGAAGCCCAATACCCTAACCACTGCTAATTTTGTTTTGGTGTTACCCATCTTCACAAACCCATTATATTCCTATCTGGCCCAACCCATTCCAAATAAAAAAATGGGTCAAGTTGACCCGTGGACCCGACCCATATGACCGAACGGGTTAGTTAAACCCGGTAATGACTCAAACTCGACTTGTAAAGGCAAACAGGTCAGTCAACCCGGTCAACACCCGACCTGAAAAGTCAACGGGTCAGTCAAACCCGATCAACACTTGCGAAAAGTCAATGGGGCAACTCGTCAAGATAGACCCATTTTAGTGAACGGGTTGACCCGACCCGTATGTGTGTGTGAGCACGTGCCGCGCGCGTGGAAGCTCCTGTCGGCACTGTGGGCGCATGGGCTCCTCGCGGCTGTGGGGCGCATGTGCTCCTACCACGCGTGGGGGCATGTGAAGTTTGTAAATTTTTTTTCTTTTGCTGTAAAGAATAAAAATGCATACTTGGTATATGTTATGAGTCTAATTTTGTTATTGAACCATAAACACGTGTATTATTTATCAAATATAGTCACCTTTATTTGATAAATAAATAGTTTTTTTGTATTTATTACAGAAAAATGTTACGTTATAGACGTGCAATGGTTGCTAGAACACCCGCTCAAAGAAAAAGGGTTATGAACATGATGAACTCTCCAAACTCACACATTGATTTTAGAGACACAGAGGATGAGTTGGTCAACTCGTAAACATTTCATTCATGTGAATGAAAAGATTCAGGAAATTGTCTGGATAGGGGTTAAAGGAAGATGAGTCGAAATATCAAGTTCTAAGAGAGGCTTGGTTACCCTAATCTCGTTGTCTCCTTGATATGGTTTGGACCAAGCTGAAAGTTCATAACTTTAAGATGACAATAACAATTATAGACTTTGGTCAACAACTATATCAAGAGTACATAATTGGGGTGCAAAAAAGACAGCTGGTGCTCTATAGGAGTCTCCACTCGTAAAGGACATCACAAGAAACTGGGAGTTCCCCTGCCTAGGGTTAATTACAGTTAGATAAAGACTTTGGATAAGGATATCAGAGCCTTTCCATTTTAGGAATGTGGTTGTACACTTAATTTTTTTTTTTGTTGTTGTTTTGGAATTTGTTTGTTTTAATTTATTACAAGTTGAATTCTATTTCATAATAAATTAATTGTTGTATTAAAATTTAAAATTTATGTTGAATTGATGTTATTTATTTTATAATTGTGTCTAAATATATTTTTAGAATTGCAATTAATTATATCTATGATAATTGGAATTGGAAATTTTGGATGATGATTGTTGACATTGTTGACTTGATTCCAAATCTAATAACAATTATATTGGTAAATTAATTAAATGAACATGTAGTTTCCGAGCATTGAATAACATGCATTACCAACGTGTAATTTTGTTTAGAAATGGCATCTGCATCTAAAACATTGTCGCCGAACTTAACAAAGGAGAAAAATTTAACGGCGACAATTTGAGATATGGACATGAAAATCCAATATGTTTTGGAAGAACAAGAGGTTCTTGAAGCTCTTACTACAACCATGGAAGAGCCTGAAGAGGGAGTCACGGCTCAACATAGACGAGACCGTGCATCTTATGACATATGGAAGAAGAAGAATCCACTGCTCGCATTACTTTGTTGAGCAGCATGGACAATGATCTCATGAAAGTACCGGATTACGAATTAGCAAAGGCCATGTGGTCCGCACTTGCTACAAATTTTGGCGGTACGTCTATTACCAAACTCTGGTCACTCACTATCAAGTCTGACACATATAAAAGAAGCCTGACATACTATGAGAGTACATTTACGCATTTGTCAAACATGATAAGTGAGTTGAAGATGCAGGTCATGTCTTAACTGATGAACAACAGGTTCAAGCTGTCATAAGGTCATTGCCTCAAAATTGGGAACATATGAAAATACCTTACCTTAATGAGGGCATCAGAAATATAGAAGATGCCATACGCCATTTGGAACTAGAAGAGATCGCCTTAATGCGAGTAAGGCAAATACTGATGTTTATATGGCTGGTTCCAGTTCACATGGTGGGAAGGATTTAGCAATTCCAAGGTGGATCCCAAGAAAAGGCAATACTGAAAAGGCTCAAGGGAAGAAGAGAAAGTTCTTCAACACGGAAAAGGAAAGCATCCTGCCAGGAGGGAATATGGCAAGGTAAATGCTATAATTGTGGTAACAAGGGACATTTTGCTCGCAATTGTAGCAAGCCGAAAAGATAAATTACTTGTTTGCACAAGTAAGTTATATAAATGTTTCCAGTTCTGTTTTCTAACTGAGTCTCATCCTTTGTGGACGTAGATTCAGCAGCAACAGACCACATAGCGAAAGACGGAGTGCTTTCGTGGATTTTTCGACGAATACCACGGAAACAAAATGGATATATGTAGGTCAATTCAAAAGTAGAAGTTAAAGGGATCGGCACATGCAAATTGATCATGCGTGGAGGTCGTCCTATACCTACATGACGTGTTATATGCACCCGATATTCATCAAATTTGATTTCATGTGTGGAACTTGTTAAACTTGGTTTTAATTTAAATTTTTCCAGTACTGGTGCCATTTATTTTTGGACACAACATACTATGGTTGTGGTTATTTTCCGATGGTTTTATAGTACTTGATGTTCTTATAATAATGTAATGTTTGTTTTTCCTTTATTACATCTTCTAATAATGATGATGTGAATGTATGGCATCAAGGCTTGGCCATATTGCCAACAACGAATGAATATACTAGCAAGAGAAGGCTTGTTAGGATCCTTACAAAAGTAACTTGACTACTTGTGACATTGCCTAGCTGGAAAAACAGCAAGAAAACCATTTGGAAAAGCGATAAGAGCTGAAGTTCCATTGCAACTAATTCATTCTGACATATGTGTGCCAATGAATGTGAGGCTAGCACTGGGGCTGTTTATTCATCACATTTATAGATGATTTCACTCGATATGGTTATGTTTTCTTGATTTCTCAAAAATCGAAGCTTTAGAATGCTTTCAAAAGTTTAAAAACTTAGTTGAGAATCAATTAGATAAAAGATAAAAGTTCTACGAACCGATCGAGGACGTGAATATTTATCTGATCAGTTCAAAATTTTTGTGATGAAATGGATAGAACGTCAATAACTATTCCCAGAACTCCGCAACAAAACGGTGTTGTAGAACGAAGAAACATAACCTACTTGAGATGGTGAGGTCTATGATGGCACAAGCAAACTTGCCCATCACCTTTTGGGTGATGCCTTATTGACTGCCACATATACCTCAATCAGTACCATCCAAATATTACACTACACCATATGAGTTATGGACAAATCGGAAACCCGATTTGAGTCTCCTAAAGCCATGGGGATGTGCTGCCTATGTTCATGATCCTCCCATAAATATGGAAAATTAGGTCCAAGGGGGAAGAAATGTATCTTTATAAGATATTCAGAACATTCAAAGGGATACGTCTTCATAGAGAACAAGAAAGTGGTAGCATCACTGAGTTTGAATCACGAGATGTCCATTCTTAGAAACCGATTTTCCTAAGAAGGGCGAAATAGGTAAAGACTTGTTTCTATATGAAACACAAGACCAAGGCAATTTTGTTGCCGACAATCAGTTGTTTATACTTCATCCCAGTGGGAGCAATATGGAACTTGATGAATCAGTTTCAGATCCTCCATCATTCCCTACTGACGATCCAACTCTGATAGCTGATCCAAGTGGAGTAACACCAATCAATCTCCAATACGTCGATCAAACAGGAAACAAGTTTCACTCGATGATTGAGATTGAGGGGGAAATTTTTCTAGTTACTCCACAAGATGACGAAGAGCCAAGGAATGTAAATGAGGCTTTCAATTGCCCTTCTAAGGAAAAATGGATGAAAGCAATGGAAGAAGAATTGGAGTCTATGAAATCAAACCAAGTTGGTTGGTTGATTTACCGAAAGGACGTAAAGCCATTGGGAACAAGTGGGTTCTCAAAATCAAGCGTAAAGCTGATGGCGTATTGAAAGATACAAAGCTCGCTTAGTCGCAAAGGGGTATACACAACAAGAGAATAGATTATGAAGAAACTTTTTCACCTGTTTTACGGTTTACCTCAATTCGACTTATCTAGCTATAGTTGCTAGCATGGACTTGAATTGCATCAAATGGATGTAAAGACTGCTTTTCTCATAGAATTACAAGAAAAATCTATTGTCAACCAATAGATTTTATTAGAGAAGGTCAAGAACACAAAGTGTGTAACTTTTAAAGTCAATTTATGGCCTCAAGTAGTCCTCAGCGTGGTATATTCGATTTCATAATGCGATAATGTCGTATGATTCAAATGATAAATGAAGATCTTGTGTATATACAAAGAGATCCAATAACAAATTTGTTATATTATCATTATATGTTGATGATATACTTATACGGAAATGATAAGAGATTGTCAATGAAATCAAAGGATGGTTATCATCTCATTTTGAGATGAAAGATATGGGTGAAGCTGCATATATTCTGGAGTCAAGATTTCAAGAGATCGCTCAAGAAAATTAGTATCTCTTTCACAAGAACCAACATTAAGAAAATTCTTGCCGATTTCATATGCAAGATTGTAAACCCATAGACACCCTATCGCGAAAGGCGAGACTTTAAGTCGTAAAATGTGTCCGAAGACTCCACAAGAAAAGGAACAATGAAGAATGTTCCTTATACAAGTGCTGTTGGAAGTCTCATGTACGCCATGATGTCACTAGAGTCGCATCTATTATGCCGTTGGGTTAGTAAGTAGATACCAGTCCGACCCAGGACAGCACATTGGAAAGCAGTGAAGAGAATCTTAAGATATCTAAAAGGGACAGCTATTACTCATTATGTATCAAGGAAATGATTTACACTTGAGAGGCTACACCGATGCTGATTGGGGAGGGAGTTTAGATGAAAGGAAATCTACTCTGGATATGTTTTCTTACTAAATGGGGGGGGCCATATCTTGGAGCAGTAAAACAATCATGCATCTTATCTACAATGGAGGCTGAGTTTGTAGCATTTTCAGCTGCAGTACAGAAGCCGTTTGGTTAAGACGGTTCATGAATCATCTGGGAATAATTAATGTTGCTATTGAACCAGTAAGAATAAACTATGATAGTCAAGCAGCATACATACACTAAATCCCAAATATCATGGTAAAACGAAACACATAGATATCAAATATAATTTTGTGCGAGACTTGGTGGCACAAAGAAGGTGAACATGAAGTACATATCTACGCACGACATGGTTGCGGATCCATTCACAAAGCCTATACCAAGAGATACTTCAATAGACATGTGATCTCTAGGCTTACGTAGGTGTTGAATGTACTTATGCTTTGAATTTCTCAAATTTGTTCACATTTGTCTTATTAATATTAAATAACAATATTGTCAATGCTCAATTAGATTATATGAAACGTACATGAAGAAGCATATATGTATATACATATTAGTTATGTACATATTATATATTATATGTGTGTGTATTTTGAAAAGCATGTCGACAGCTAAAAGATTGGCCTTCTCACACAGGCAATCGCCTCCATTACTTCGTAGGAATGGAGATGAGACGATTTTAGCTTATATCTAGGTGATAATAGGAGCCAACTTAAAATTTTTACGTCACCTAGAAAATAGAATTAAATAATGTCATAATGAAATGTGACCACAAGTGATACATGATCACTTTATCTGTCTAATTGCCAGATTAGAGTTCTGATGAATTAAAAGTATGTAAAGTGAACTCAAGTTAGACATTAGGTATGTCAAACAAAATCTGTACAGCATTTACAAGAAAAGAGACTGCACTCCATGGGAAAGGAGGAAATGCTATAGCATGGATTCATACCGCAGTGTCAAAACATTGACCAAAGGGTAATGAAAGTCAAAATCTCAACTTTAACATTGTGTGAGACCCTGAGTTTTTTTATGAATAAAATCTCAAGAATACCCTTAGTACTCTATTCGTTTCTTGAAAACTTCATTTAATGATTGCTATCTTAGAGTGTTACCAAAGGATTAAGATAATTCAATCTACTGGACATTTATAAAAAGCAAGTTAAAATAAAAGTTGCAAGAATCGAGAAAAGAGGAAGATTACGATTTTGAATTATCACATTATAATCACGTGTATTCATTGGTGGACCAATTATATTTTACTTTTATGTAAAGATAGAACATAATTATGAATACAACGGATATTTTTTTGTAAATGAGATTGTTAGAAAAATGTGATAAGTAATCTAGGGTATTGCATACAACATACAACCTGAGTTTCACAATTCAAGAAGTTATATATTCCTAACAGTATATGACTAACGTGCTCTCGAAGTATGCATGGTCACACAGCATATTTACTAAGGTATGAACCTTAAAGAAGCATAGAGAGAGATAGTCCCATCATGTGTGAGTGGGAGATATTGGATAAGGGTACACCCATGATGGGTTACCCCAAGCGACGTGTGTGAAATGAAACTGCCAAATGCAGTTTCTCTCTAACCGTTACATATAAAAGAAAAAGTTCTTTCTTTTAAACTTACACTGTCACTCTCAAAAACGCAAAAAGAAAATACGCTCTCTCTCTCTAGAATTTGGAAAACAGAAATACAATTCGTGGTTTTTCTTCCAGATTACTTTTGTTGCTTCAGAGATAAGGAAAGGAGGTATTTATGCTGTGTTAATTCATTGTAGTTCATTTATATACAAATGTGATTGCAATGGCGACTATGATCTTGGGATTATATTAGGATATATGTTATTCTATTTTATTTCCAACATTACCTCCGCGCATTTGTAATTTGTAATGGTTCATACGTGACAAAAATAGCAAAACAATCAAGAATTTGGATGAGCAAAAATTTCAGAAATTTTCTAATGTCATCTTGATATTTGTATTTAGCAACCTGAGACATGGGGAGCATGAAAGCAACTGAAAGATTCTGGGTTTTCTGGCCATAATTTAGGATTTCTTTGATCTTCTGGGTATACTTCGAGGAAGAGCCTATCAGACCAATCCACGAATTGACCTTCTTCAGGTACAGGGTCAGCTCCATAGCCTTCGAAATCTTCAACTCCTTTCGCTTGCTTCTTCTTCTCTTCCATGGGCTGTTCGAAGTATTCCCTTGAAACTTCGCGAAATTTATCTAGGAATGTACTAGAAATCCCATGACCTACAGCCTGAAAATGCATAAAAAAAATAATGTATCATAGAAAAAGCATAATATGTAGTTAGACTTTGCCTTATAACCTAGGAAAAACTAGTTTACTTCTTCATTAAGTTAAGAATTTTGAACCTGAAAGCGACCCCATGAGCAAAGTGCTGATTTGAAACTGTTTTTAGAATTTAGTTTTGATGGATACCATTGTTTCCAAATTTTGCAAGCAATTGGGGTAACAGAGATTACAATGTTATAAGAAGCACATTCATAACAGAAGCTCTTTACTGAGATATGTGTATGTGCGATTGTCTAATTACTTGATATGTGCTGATCATATATGTTAATGTCTAATGCACGTTGTGGATCAGGTAATGTAGAACATTACAATAGTATCATAAAGTGTTAAGGACATCAAGTCAACTCCTTTGACCTTCACTATAATTACAGAAATTCATTTAAGATTTTTAAAATAATAAAATTTCTCTCGTTATTAATAAACTATTAGTCCGCTATAATATATATCTATAAAATTAATAAATATTTATGAAATTGCATTGATTATGTTATTTTAACCTTTATAATTTAACAGTAGAGATTTTTATTATTTTATAAATTTGATTATTTTTATTATATTAAACCTTTCAAGGCTCCTAATATAACTCTATTATATAATACAAAACTAGTAATTATATTAAACTATACGTACTATTATTTTAGTAATATAGATATTTTAACAATATAATTAGCATAATAATCTTGTTAACATGATAACGAAACATTATTCATGGAATTTCTAAAAAGTAAAAAATAATATCCCTTGAATTTTTAATATATCACATTCGATTATGTGAAATATCGATTTTGGTATATTTAATGGAAAACCACCTGAAACCAAAAAAACACCTGAATGTGGATTTACATTTTTAACCTTCCATTTTCGAAATCATAAAGGTGGTTTGAGTAGGAAAGATGGATACTTGACATAAGTTTGTAATTTTGAAAACCTTAAAGGTTGTTTGTGAAATTTGTCAAAACATTTCTCTTTAATGCATTTGCCCTTTGCAATGACCTTACTTCGGAAAAGCGACCCACAAAAACACTCTTCAATTCATACATTGCATTGAGATTCAGATCCCCATTTCGTTCGTCTTCAATCTCTCAAAACCCATCTTCGAAAGTTAATGTTTTATTTTTGTTAGCTCACTTACACAACCTCACATCTTCAAGCTCCAAAAATGAAGTTTCGTATTCTTTCAAAAAACCCCTTGAACGATCCTCACTTGCTAAATTCCTCGAAGAAAATTGTCGATCAGGTAGCTTTACTCTGAATGAAGCATTGTACTTTTTTTATTACATGATTAATTCGAAACCCCTTTCTCCAATTTCATCATTCACTACTTTGTTTACTGCACTAGCTAAGAAGAAGCATTATTATGAAGTGATTTCGCTATATAAGCTGTTGAATTCAACTGGGTTGTCTCCAGATTTTATGTCTTTGAATATTTTGATGAATTGCTTCTGTAATATTGAAAGGGTTTCTGATGGTTATGCGGTTTTTGGGGCGATTTTGAAGTTGGGTTTTAGCCCAAATGCCGTGACTTTTAATTGTTTGATTAAAGGTCTGTGTGTAGAGAGAAAGATTATGGAATCAATGGAATTGTTTAAGCAAATGATTGCTGTTGGTTGTAGGGCTAATGTGATCACTTGCAACACTTTGATTGGTGGATTGTGTAAAACAGAGAAAATAAGTGTTGCCATTAAGTTGCTTGAAGAGATGGTTAATGGGAATAAAGAATCTGGTGTTATTTGTAGGCCAGATGTTGTTACCTATAGTATTATAATTGATGGTCTTTGTAAGGCTGGATTGGTTGAGAAGGCTAGACAACTATTGTTGGAACATATGATTCAGAGAGGTGTGGTTCCTAACATTTATACTTTCACCATTTTGATAAACGGTTATTGCTTGGCAGATAGAATTGGTGATGCAAGGGAGTTGTTTGATTCTATAACTAGAAAGGGGTATAGGCCTGATGTTGTTTGCTACTCTACTTTAATCAATTGGTATTGCAAGAATAAAGAAGTCAATGAAGCTCTTAGTCTTTATCGAGAGATGATTTCAGAAGGAATTAGGCCTGATGTGATTACATATAACACCTTGTTAACTGGCTTTTTTCTTATAGCTAAGGTGAAAGATGCACGGAATTTAGTTGGTGAGATGCGACTTAACGATGTTTTCCTTGAATCCTGGACATATAACATTTTCATTGATGGACTTTGCAAGAATGGATGTGTTTTGGAAGCATTGGAAATGTTTAAAACTCTAGTAATTAATAAGTTTGCAGTTAGCATTGAAGGTTTGAGTTCCCTCATAGACGGACTATGTAAAACAGGGAGATTTGAAACTGCTTGGGACCTATTTCAGAAGTTTTGTCTTCGTGGAAACCTGGTGCCATATGTTGTAACATATAACATTTTGATCAATGGGCTGTGTAAAAATGGACAACTAGAAATGGCACATGAGTTCTTGTCATATATGGAGGAAAAAGGTTGTGCTCCAAATGTAGTCACATTTACTACTCTTATGTTTGGTTTCCTCAAGAATAATGAGATACCAAAAGTTGTTGAAATCCTTCATAAGATGGTGGAGAGAAATGTGAAGCCGACTGAATGTACAATGTCCTTAGTCATGCAGTTACTAATGAGGGTCGAAAATTATAGTGAATGTTTGAACGAGCTTCCTCAATTTCCGGTCCAAAAGCGAAATTGAAGTTTACGTGATAAAACTTTAGCGAGTATTAAACTTTTTTTTGGAGTAGAATCCTGCAAAAGTTCACCTAGCTGCCCAAACGCTCTATATTGGTTACGGTAAGCAGAAGGCTCAGTAAACACTTTTATCTGTTCGAATTTTATAGGGATGGTGATGGGGATTATTGAGAATGATAGCTTTCCTGATCAGACATACGATACGTGATCTGTCCCTGTTGTAAGTACGTATATTGGAGGTGGCAGCATTGCTGGTTGCTTTTGGATTTGCACATGTAGTAGATCTTAAGGGTTTGAGGATTATTTTTGGTGTAAATTTCAGTAAGCAAAAGTTGTATATGAGGAATTGTGGAATGTTTCTTACTTCAACTATGACAATAATGGTAGCCGCTCAAGTTCATCTATTAGCTAATCAGTTTACTGGACAATGGTATGTTGCAACTGATTAACTTCATTCATTGATATTCTCAATTATCTATGCTTTATATATCTTGATTTATTTATTTTGTTTCACATGTTTCTGTTTCTCAATATATATTCTTTTTTAGTTCAGATCTGATAAGACTAGAACTTACTAGGTGTGTCTCTAATGTAGTTATGCACGAGCATGTGCTTCTTCAGCGATAGTTGATGAAGACAAAGCAAAAAGAGCATTAGAAAATTTTTCCCTAGAATATCTTAAAGAATATGGATGCACAATAGGGGCCGGTCAATGGGATCTACCTGTTGGAACAGTTAAAATGACAACATTGCAGTTGAGAAAAATATGGTCTGGTGTTAAATGTGCAGTTGCTGTACGATGATCGTGGAGATTTGGTCGATATGGGATTTCAAATTGCCATTGAAATCTATGAAGCAGCATGGTCTGAAAATGCACTCGTGTAAGAACCCCTATGTTTATTTAAAGCTGTTATATTATAGCTTAGTTAATAGGCTGTTAACTAAGGTATGAGTTTGTGTTTTGTAGATCTAAATCTATCTCAAATCTGTATAGATTTCATTTCATCATCTGTTTTGTCAGTTCATTTATTTTTTTTGGTGGATGTACCGTTTAACCATTTTCTAGTAGATTCTTGATGTTGTGAATTGTTGAACAAAACTCCGGTAGTTATAATGTCTAGTAGATAATATTTTTTCTCCTTAGGTGATGGAGGGGTTGAAGAATATCATAGATAGATAATATAAGATTCTATATAGGGTGATAGAGAGAAATTAATAGGTTAAGAGGAGAAATCAAGAAAGGGATACCAAGGACTCAAATACTCGATCCTAAAATGTAGAAGATAAGGACTAAATACCCATTTGCATCCTTCCTTTACATCCTGCATCATCAGGTTACTGCCTTTTGGACAAATTTCTGCCGACTACAATTGGAAACTTTACATTCTGCATAATTTACACTGAAAAATATCTGCTCCAGAGTTATTTGTTCCTGATAATTGACTGACTTATTGCTGTTTTCTGCGTAGTTATTCTTTCTAAACTCCTGAAGCTTGGACCACCATTGATTGTTTTCGAGAGCTAAATTTCATGCATTCGTTGGACATATGGGCAATGGACTCTTACAAGGCCAAAACGTTGTAGGAGTGGGATGAAACCAATAATAAATGAAGAATGTCTGTGTAGATATCATGCAGGATTCTGCAAAGTTGCTCACCTTCTAAAGGTATCGGATGAGAAAACACTTAAAGGTTTTTTACAGTCACTCTTGTATTACACTTGCAAGAAGATGTTTCCATAATTGATTGGTTCTTGTGACTTATGCAATTTTATGTACAGTTGGTGAGTTGTATTTTAAAAGAAAACATTTGAAATGCTTATGTAAATTATCATGACTGCATCACCATCTCTACAAACATATTTTGGCGGTGGTTCTTCGCCTTTCAAGACCATTTCCTGGACACGCTTAGATAGCAAAACCTCAGCGGGGAGAATTGAAGCTTCAGCCATGATGTTAGCAGAATCACAAGAGTTTTGAGTTCTGAGAACTTGGTGACGAAATTTGATAACACTATCAGATGACTAGTACAAGGAAAAAGATGGCTGCATTATTGCACTCTTTACATTAGGACAAAACTGAGCCGACAGCGTAAGGAATCTTTCACATCCAATTATAGATATTTGTGTGGTCTATTCATGTCACCTTTCAGAAGCTGACATTGCAGCACTCACATTATTCAGTAATGGGTTTTGGTGGTTGATGTTGTTGTTACACTGTTGGATTGTGTCTGAGTTTTGTACCCATCAATATATGCAGGCCAAAGCCTAAACAGAAGTCCAATTGCGGCTCAACTTTGCCAGGCTGAGTAAATTAATTAATTCTACACCAGAATGATGATGTCTAGAATTAATTAACTCTCTCACCTATGTCAAAGTCGTTCATTGTCAATGTCTTCTTGGCTGATAGAATTTAATGTAAAGGGAAAGGAACTAGAATCATCTTCCTGTTGGTTTGCCTATTCTACACATACTAATATCAGAAGCCATTCAATGCTTTCTTTTCAGATCAGCAAGAATTCATTGCTTTGCTTTGCCGCAATTTTACCTTCAAATCAGTTTCCCTCACTTTAGCTATCCTGGAAGTCTTTTGAGAATGTTCCTCGTAATGGCTTGTAGCTTAATTTTCAAGAATAGCCAAGTATGTTAAGTATTGTCATAGAATGATAAACTTCATCTTGAAAGAATGAAAGGTAAATCCTTTTCTTGGATTTTATTTTTTTCCTCTAGGATTCAGCTTACACAATTCTCATGAATTTGTTGTCAAAGTCATCTAAGCAATTGTCGAACTTCCGAGGATAGAGGACATGTCTGTGGTGTGGAGTGATCTTTATTTGAGGTTTAGGGAGCCTTTATTTGTATCATGCTCGAGGAAAGTGGAGCATCTATCAGTTAAAAACTAATACTGATAGGCTAATTTTACATTGCTATCCTCTGAGAAACCCAGTTTATTTTTGCTGAGTGGCAGATCTATTGGGGCGATTGGGGAATACTTGAGTATGATGGCTGCTATGATAAGATTCTTGTTTTATTGCATTTCCAATTTCAGGACTTTGGTGTAAAGTTAGTGATGTAGAACAAGGGGCAAGGAAATCACTACCTTTGTGCAAATTGTCTTGCATGCTGAAAAATGAGTGATATGAAAAATGGAGGTTACTGAGGAGGATGTGTGGGAAGAAAAACAAAGGATACTGTTAATCATTTGTTGGAAGTTGTGGTTAGGCAATGAGCTAATTGAGATTAGCGAACAATGGGCGTTTTGGTTAAAATAAGTTGCAGAGACGAGGAACAAGACTGTGCCTTTAATTTGGCCTTCATAGTTAATACAGAATCATAGAATTTATTGCAGTGTACTAGATGCACTTAGAAAACGTATAACAAAGTTTGATCTTTTGAGAGAAAGTTTGAGTGTTAATTTTTAGAGCAATACATAATTATACCAGTGAAGGATCATCCTTTAAAAGGATGCAAAGGAGAAATTTCACTAAGATAAGTGTTGTGACATCTAAATTAAGCATCTTCCTATGTGTTGGAGTTGGCGACCACTTCAACAATAAGGGACGATGCAGACGCATACAGGTCCCGCTGCGGGCAGGGGCTCTGCTCCCCTGTGAGTTGGCAGGGGGCAGTGCCTCCGACCCATAAACGGTTTGGGTTTATACCATGAATAGCTGCCGTAGGATTTTTCTAAGGAATAAAACTCATATAGGGTTTGATTTAGGAATAAGAATCCTGGTAGTATTAAGTTTCTTTTAATAAACCTAGTATATAAAGACGTTATTCTCTTGTATGAGTGTGCGAGAACAATTTATTAGCAAATACATTCATTGTAACGAGAGAGGTTTAGGATACATTCATTGTAAATATCAACTCTGTTGGACGTAGTCCAGTTTTGGATAAACTAGGATAAATTACGCGTGTTCGTTCTCTTTACTGTTGGTTATTTGTGTGTGATTGTTTGTTTTCTTTGATATCAAATACGCTGTATTTCTTTCACTATGCAGCTATCAATTTGCACAAAACACGCAGAACAGTACAGCATAATATCACACTTTGGCAACATGAAGTGCTCTCTGTCCTTTCTGGTAGTATCCCCAGTGTATATCAGGGTACCCTTTCACCTTCTTGAATAATCTTGGTGTTTCTTCGTTGATTAATCCGTCTTCTGGTCCAATCTCTTTGTTTACTTCAGGTGAATAGAAAACAGTGACGGAAATCCTCTCCTTTTCTTTGCTAGTCACCACCCTATGCACTGGGCTCTTGAATATCCCGTTAGTCATTATCTGCAAGTCATTGGCTTGGTAATTTATGAAACTGCAACTTTAGATTATGAAACAAGTTAACAGAAATATATACCTCCATTTGATCGCCCATAAGGACTAGGAGAGCTTCAGAGATTTTAGGTACTGTAAACCACTACTCATCTTTGAGTACTTGAAGACCTTCTGCATCCATCAGTATAATGGTGTAGCCAGATCCATCTGAATGTGGTTTTAAGCCTAGAACAAGATCAGGTCTTTGGCAACGCGAGTAGTAGTTAAACCTTGCTTGGTACTGTGCTAGTTCGCCAAACTGTGTCAAAAAGCAATTTTCTTCTATGTTTAATGACTTAGCCATGGCTTTGGAAGTAAGCTGTGTTACCTTTTTCATCTTTGTAGAGTATTCTTCTAATATACCTCTGCGCATTTGTAATTTGTAATGGTTCATACATGACAAAAATAGCAAAACAATCAAGAATTTGGATGAGCAAAAATTTCAGAAATTTTCTAATGTCATCTTGATATTTGTATTTAGCAACCTGGGACATGGGAAGCATGAAAGCACCTGAAAGATTCTGGTTTTTCTGGCCATAATTTAGGATTTCTTTTATCTTCTGGGTATACTTCGAGGAAGAGCCTATCAGACCAATCCAAGAATTGACCTTCAAGGTACAGGGTCAGCTCCATAGCCTTCGAAATCTTCAACTCCTTTCGCTTGCTTCTTCTTCTCTTCCATGGGCTGTTTGAAGTATTCCCTTGAAACTTCGCGAAATTTATCTAGAAATGTACTAGAAATCCCATGACCTACTGCCTGAAAATGCATAAAAAAATTACAAGAACTTATAGATTATTGTATTATAGGACAAGCATAATATGTAATTAGACTTAGCCTTAAAACCCAGGAAAAACTAGTTTACTTCTTCATTAAGTTAAGAAGTTTGAACCTGAAAGCAACCCCATGAACAAAGTGCTGATTTCAGCTTCTGCAGTTCTTCCTGTTGTCCCATACCAGGCGTCGATGATGCGCAAAGACTAAGGTCAATTATGGGAATCATAGAAAAACGGAGCAGCAACCTCATGAACTGCATCACCATCATATTTTGGCGGTGGTTCTTCGCCTTTCAAGACCATTTCCTGACACGCTTAGATAGCAAAACCTCAGCGGGGAGAATTGAAGCTTCAGCCATGATGTTAGCAGAATCACAAGAGTTTTGAGTTCTGAGAACGTGGTGATGAAATTTGATAACACTATCAGATGACTAGTACAAGGAAAAAGATGGCTGCATTATTGCAATTATAGATATTTGTGTGGTCTATTAATGTCACCTTTCCGATGCTGACATTTCAGCACTCACATTATTAATGGGTTTTGGAGGTTGATGTTGTCGTTACACTGTTGGATTGTGTCTGAGTTTTGCACCCATCAATGTATGCAGCCCAAAGCCTAAACAGAAGTCCAATTGCAGCTCAACTTAGCCAGGCTGAGTAAATTAATTAATTCTACACCAGAATGATGATCTCTAGAATCTAGCTACGGAATCAGGATTTCTGTCGGGAGGTTACTTTGCTTTGAAGAATAGTAAGATTATTAAAAGAAAAAAAAAAAGAAAAAAAACAATAGTATAGGAACATGAGTTTGGGCTTAATAGATTTAGGCTTAACTACTTTTGGGTAGACGAGTGGTTTGATAGAGATTCTTGAATGTATTACTCAACAAATCCTAAGTTTGAGTCTCTCTTTGAGTGCTAATAAGGCTAACCACTGAAGTTTTTACCCGATCGATAGTTCTAAAGTCCCAAAATATTAATTAAGATGTGCATAAATTGGCCCAAACACTCTTGGTTTGAATTTGATGGGTTTGGGTTAAATTAATGTTTGGTCGAGTAAACTTAGAAATAAGATAAAAATTATTTATTTAATACATATCGAAATAAGATAAAAATTATTTATTTAATGCATTTTTGGTGTGAATGAGTTAGTATTTTTCTTTTTTTCTCTCGAAAGTAGAAGAAATTATAAATTAAAGAGTTCATCTTGAGGAGAATTCTCTTTTCGTCTTAACTTTCGATCCATTCAAACAGTCCAATTTCATAAATTTTAACACCAGAAAATCATTAGGGATGGAGACATTTTCAAATTGACTTCTAATTTAGGAAATTTTTGGTTTTATGTAATCTTAATTGCTCATCAAGCATAAACTTGCTTAACTCATTGGCTTATAATTATTTCGTTTGATGGATAAGTTAAATCTCTTTTTTATTATTGTTATTTTTTAAAATTATTATTAATAGAATATCCCAGAAAAAAAAAAAAAAAAAAAAAAACATATGGTATAATTTTAAATGTATTATCGTGCATTTCAAGATAGCAAACATAGACAAATTCTTATAAAATTGTCATATATTAAGAGGGTGTGCCATATAATATAAACCACACAAGTCTTTATGGCCATGTTTGGCTTATTATTTTTATCCCTATTCCCAATCTTATTCTCCAAATAATGTTTGGCACATTATTCCAGAAATATTACCCTATTTTTTAATTACTTTTAGACCCCATAAGGTTATTAATTTTATCAAATACACCCTGAAAAAAGTTTAAAAATTATCAAAAACACCCCCAGACCCATACTTGCTAGATTCTGGCAACTACCGTCGATGGTAGCCGAAATCTGTACAACAGCCTACTTGACGATCATAAATGGCCGGAAGTTCATCGATCTGGCCTTTTTCGGCCAGATCTACCACGGATCTGGCCATGAACGATGGCTAAATCTTGGCCATCGTTGATCGAAAACGACGGCCAAAGATGGCCATCGTTTTGGCCTTTTTCGGCCGTCAACGGCCACGGCAGGCATTAGATCTGGCCTTTTCCGGTCAGATTCGTGGTGGATCCGGTCGAAAAAGGCCATAACGATGCGTTACGACACAGATCCGACTGGTCTGTGTCATAACGCAATTTTCCGACCAGATTCCGGCGGTGGTTGCCGGAATCTGGCATTGTAGGTGGTGGAGGTATTTTTGTCATTTTATTATTGGGGTATTTATTAAATTAGCAAACTTAAGGGGTTTTTTTATAAATTTTTAAATTTTACCTCGTAATACTCCCATATTCAATTATCCAATACTATCCTCAAAATCATATCCAAAATAATAAACCAGACGTACCCTATAATATTATCAATAATTGGGATGATATATATCTAGTTTGCTGCCACCTTGGAGTTGATTAATTGATTGATAGAAGATAAGTGATATTGACAAGGGCATTATCATCCACTTTTATACCAAAGACAAACCAACAAAAGTTCCCTCGACCACAAGTGCAAAATATGTCCTATGAGTTTCTCAATTCCAATCTCTCAAACAATAATAAGAGTGACAATTAAGGCTCTTATTTGATCAATAGTTTTATGGTCTCTAAAAATTTGTTGAGATATATGCAAGCTAATCTGAATACCTCTGATGATTTTAAAAAAAAAAAAAAAAAAAGTTCACTCACAAATGTAACTACAGTAACCATTACCACCTTTCTTAGCTTTGTATTTATATTTAGGATGCATTTGGTTTAAAGAATGTTAGATTAATGAGAATGTTGGATTACTGAAAAATTAAATTACCTTGAAGATTGCTAATAATATTTGGGAAAATGTGTTTAATTTGTTGGAATAAATTGATGGGTATATTTTATTAATATGTTTGATTGAGATTAATAAATTGGTGGGTATGTTATTTAAATTACTGAATTGTCCTCTAATTAAATATTATTATTTTGATTACTTATAACCCCCCTACATTTAAAAACTTAGCAAAAACAACCCCATAATAAAAGTTTAGAAAATCAACAATGCACCCCCACTAACCTATCCACTGCCAGCAACCTAACGACGCACGGAAGGCAGGAAATGGCCTTCATGCACCATATGGCCAAATCGTGATAGATCTGGCCATTTTCGGCCAGATCTTTTACTAGAAATGGCCATATCAGCGCATGGCGGTCATTTTCGGCCTTCTGTGCATCGTTTTGGCGGCGACGGTGGCAGGTGGGCGGGGGTGTTGGCTTGGGTGAATTGCAATTTCTTTTGAATTCAAGGGTAATTTTGTCTAAAAGGTTAATTAATTGGGGTGAAACAGTAAAAGTCATATTCATGTAAATTAATTTAAAAATAAAGGTATTATTGTCCTAAAATTTTATTAATAAGGGATAGAATTATAATAAAAAAAATTACTATGATACTCTTATATTTACTATTGGTATTTAAATATTACCATAATTTTATATTACTTGATAACCAAACGTAATAATCAAGTAATATAAGATGACATAACCATAGTAATCCCATATTATCCCCAACCAAACGCGGATTAGGTAATGACATTAATTCACTTCAAGTACCATAAAATAACAAAAATTTTAGGCTTATCTTAGTAAACCCCCATAGTTTTGGCTTAATCTTTGAACATCCATTAGTTTAGTTATTATATAGGTAGTTGCTTTTTCCGTTAAAGTTAACTGTTGGCTATGTAAACTTGATATTTTCACTTTATAGGGAGGATAGTTTGATATTTTAAATGTTTTAAGAAACCCTACAGATATTTTCTCCTCTTTCCCCTACTTTTTTTCGTATCTCTTTTCCCCCTTTCTCCTTCTTTTTATCTTCCACCACCACCCCCCCCGCCCCCCCCCCAAAAAAAAAATCTTCTTCCTTCCTTCTCAGTTCTCACCGTCTCAACAGTTATTTATGGTTGAAAATAACTAATATTAAATTGTATACCCATTTAATATTCATATAAATATTACATGTCAATATATACCCATTTAATCAAAATAACTAATATTAAATTGTAATTAATTTTTTTTTTCAGCCCCTTTGCTTGAAAATTGGGTTACTATTTATTTATGGTTTTCTTCATTTCCCTTTTATCATTTATTTGAAATTCCTATACTAGTTTTTATTCTCGTTTATTTTGTCTTTTGGTATTGTTGCAGATTCGTTCAAATACGACTATAATGTTTGTCTTGTGTGATTTATCATGAACATTTCTTCTTATTACATTAGTCAGTATGTTTCAGCAACATAAACATTGTGCACAAAAATTTGGGAACAAATATTGATCCTCGTACAACACATTAAGTTAAATAGCCTATCAAGATCGTTGATATTTAGTGAGTAATATTAATTTTGTCTAATTTTAAAGATACAATATGGATATATTTGCCTTAACTCAAGAAGAAGATTGAATTAAATTTTACAGGCCTTAACTTAAGGGGACGCCTAAGGCAATTGCCTTGGTTGCCTTGCCCTTGAAAGCTTGAACTGGATTATAACTCGGTATATTAAGAGAAATATCCCAATTCAAAAATACTAATCTCCATTATTTGGTATTCTTTTATATCAATATTGAATTGAATTGCTAAGGTTAATGTTGATTGTCTATGCTAAGCTATTATTGCGTTGTGCGGGCTGCTTATGAAATTGGTTATATCAAGTTACGCAGGTTATTAATGAAAGTGACTTTGATACCATGTTTGTTCGAACAATGTAACAATCTAGATAAAGCCAAACGAAAAGAGGAGGGTGCCGAACCTGCCCATGTATGCATCCAAAATCAAAGCACCTGGTATAGCTATCAAATTGGAGGTTCCAGACCAAATACAGAGAGACTTTACCTTTCCTTGTGGGGCTCGTTCGGTTACTAAATTTCCAATATCTTGAAGAACCCTCCTGCTCCTTCCATCTCCTAATGCATTCTTCTGGTTCACTTCCCCTAACTGATTTCCAAGAAATTCAATTTCCAAAAATCTTTGTTACAAAACTGATGAACAACAAAATCACCCAGAAAACTAATAAAAGAAATTCCAACCAAATGTTTGCAAGATCCAAAAAGTGTAAATGCTAATTTATTAATATGTTTCATAAATACTAAAACATATCAAACACTAATTATATTAAGCCATGTATAACAAAAAATCCTAATCACCCAAGTATTCCTCATCATAACCAATAACATCCACCCAAATGTAAAAAAGTTACATCATCACCAATCAAATGCAGCCACATATCGAACAATCTTCCTACCTGTCAAAACGAAGGAATTCTACAGCTTCAAAATAACCATTATATAGTCAGGATTATATAATTAGACCTTTTGAATATCCCAATTACATTCTCATAAATATCTTTAGCCGTTTATATTAAACAACAACACAAAACACATGCAATGTAACAAAATAAAAACTTATAAAACCATTCGTATTCACAAACACAAACCCTTCAAATTCACATAAATGTATTTTAAATGACATACAACATATAAGACCCCTTAGATTCACATAAACTTATCTCTATATAAATGACAATATATATAACAAACAATAATCAATAAGGTTATTAATATTTGTCATTAACAACAAACAATATCAAATACCAATTATATGAAGCCACGTATACTATCAAATTCAACTCATTAATCTGAGTCACATCATGACCAATAATATCTAGCCAAATGTCAAGAATCTAAATCAACACTAATAAAATGCACCAAGTGTCAGACAATTTGCCTACATGGCAAAATGAAGGAATTCTACCTCCTCAAAATGGAAATTATATAGTGTATGTCTCAGGATCTATATAATCATATTATATATATATATATATATATATATATATATTATATATATATATTTTATTGAGCTTATAACATTTAAAATTTGAGCAGTTACGTGTTTTGTTATACACGTGTTATTATGTACAGTAGATCACGTGTATAAGGTCCCACCTAAGATTCGAATTTAAAAGAGGTTAAAATTGGTGTGAATCAAAGGAAAATGAAGTGAATGTGAAAGAGATTTAATTCCTTGCCTTCCTTCATTTTCAGTTTGGTCAGTCAGCATTCTATTATTAGCTTCTTGGGTTCCTCTATGTGTTAGTCAGCAAGGAGTGCCTTACTTGGACTAAATGCCAAATAACAAATGTTTAGATAACGCTGGTGACACATTTTTAATATTGGGTAAAGCTATTTGAACAAACTTATATGACATATCACGTGATATTAGAGGTTATATAACTTAATATCACGTTAATATTTTTTTATAATCAAGAGTATTTGAGTCAGCTTAAATGCACTCTGATTAATCATTTCAAGTATTGAAGTTAACGATTAGGTATACTCTCCAGTAGTAATTTCTATTACGAATCGAGATGACTTGAATTTAGGACCTTTTGAGTAATACACCTAAAAGTCTTTATCCAACCACTCGACCACCTAAAGGTGGTTATTTATTATTATTATTTTTTTAATAAGGTTCTATAAATAGGATTTAAAATACGTGGAAAATTCTTCTTTTACTTCTTCATAACATTATAAACTTGTAAAATAATAAAATATAAATTGATTATTAGTGAATTATTGTTACTTGTTGTGATGTAGTTTTAAGTAATTATTTTATATAATTACCATCTACACCTAAACCCAAACTTGAGGTTCATACAAGTAAAAAGGGAATATTAGTCAGAGTAATACTATACCCACAATCTCACAACCCCGACGTTGAATTATGACTATAGGAAGTATCTGAGAAGAGGTTGTGAGTGTAACATTTTCCTATCAGTTAATGACTAATTTTAGTTTGTTGATAATCTTCATGCCCTCCAAACTATATGTTTTGGTTCATCAAATAGCTACTCATATACATTTACATGTTAATAATGTGAGTTAAATAATAGTCAACAAGAGTATTTAAATAGTAAATTACTATTAGATAGCTTGATGATAAAAGAGTAAAAAATGATATAAATTTATATGACCTATTGAATTCGAGTTCAAGTCCATATAACTCATAATAAAAATATCACTAAAATAAGTCTATAAAATTAGAGAATAATTTAATAAATAGAACATGATTAACATGATATTGATATAAAAGTAATCTTTCTTTAAAGATTAAATTGGATTAAAAAATGTGTAACATCACTCATAGTCGAGTAGGTTCTAAAGGATTCATGGAAGCATGGCTGGCCCTGGCCTAGTTAAAGTACATATAGGGCTTTGGTGGGTAGAATGTTGACATCAAATCATTTTACGAAGAAAAGTGTGGAGTTAAATGCATTATTAAATATGCTCCCAAGTCCCAAGTACACCCACATTATTAAAGTTCAATTTGTACTCAATTTATCTTAGATCTAAAATTGATGGATTCTACCCTATACAAATATATTATATTAATACTTTCTTTAATAGGAAAATACATTACAAATGAATTGAAACTTTTTAAGCTAAGTGAGATATATACAATAGTTTTCAGAAATATATATATATATATATTCATTACTCTTAACATAAACTTTTTATTAATTATTGCTTAGTTGAATTATTGTTAGGGTTTCCGTTTTTCGGAATTTGAAGATGAATTAGGGTTATTTTTCTTCATTATTTTTACAAAACCCAAAATAAATTTAAAACTAAATATATCTAAATTTATGAAACACTAATAATCAAGTATATTTAGAAATTAGATTATCAAGTTTATGCAATTTCCATAGAAAGTAAAAATAACTTTTAAATTTTGGTTTTCTCAAACGTGAAAATAATTTATCAGTCTTTTAGGTGATTGATATACGATAGGATGAGAGTGGTTGGTAAACATGCATAGGAAAATCAACTATCAGTAATACAACGTGAAATTCGTCGTCACCTTTCAAACATCAAAATAAAAAACGTCGTTTTGGATTGTTCCGGTGGTTCGATGATGACAAAGTCACTCTATTTATCTCTATTTCTTCATTCCTATCCTCGCTTCTAAACCATTACCTCTCTCTCCAAACATTATTGCTCTGCTTGGTTCCGACTTTCGAGAGAATCCAGGTCAGAAAATAAAGGCAAAACGAATGTATGTGTTTAAATATACTCTACTTATGACAGTTACACAGTTCGAATCCAGTTTCAAAATCTCAAAATATTCTTTGTTTGGTTGATGGGAGACTCATTAAAGAAAGAGAAGGGCTTATTTTTTTTGTTAAAGTTTGAAGTTTTTTTAAGTTACCAAAATGGGAAATTTGCATCTTTTTCTTTTTTTTAATTTTTTGGCTGATGGTTTTGCTTATTGTGGGTAAAAAATTGATGGGTATGTTTTGTATTGTCCACAGTCTGTAGTTTTGAAGTGAGAATCGATGGGGAGTGCCTCATCTATGCTAACTCAATATGATATTGAAGAGGTTCAACAGCACTGCCATAATCTATGTATGTTTGTTTTATACTTGTTTATGTTTTGTGTTTCTTTTATTTTTTATTATATATTTTTGCTGAAATTTTTAATGTGTTTTTGGTGTGAAACTCACACAGTTTCCCAGCAAGAAATAGTTTCATTGTATCATAGATTCTGCCAGCTGGATAGAAACGCTAAAGGGTTTATCTCAGCTGATGAGTTCTTATCTGTGCCTGAATTTGCCATGAACCCACTTTCTCAGGTACCCTTTTGAAAGTTGCTGTTTAGTTGATGGAGTTTCAGTGATTGTTTTTAGTTTATTAATTTGAGACCTTTTGGCTTTTTGGGGGGTTTTTGCAGAGGTTGCTTAAGATGGTGGATGGGTTGAATTTTAAGGATTTTGTGGCCTTCTTGTCTGCATTTAGTTCTAAAGCCAGTATGCAGCAGAAAATTGAGCGTGAGTGTTAATAACCTTGCTTTGTTCAGCATTTAATGACTTTAATGCACATGTGGGGTTAAATTACATAGTTTTGGAAGTTGTATTGTGGCACAAATGAATAGTCTGGGTTCTGATGCAGAATCCTAAGTGAAATATGTGGTAATGTATAATGAATAATAACAGGCCCCAATTTTGAAGTAAGTTTCATTTCTTTGTGCAAAAACTCATTTAGTGGATAGTATTAGATAAATATAAGAATCAGGTTATATATGTAAAATAACCATCTAATCATCTATGTAAAGAAGAATAAGCAATCAATAAACAAGGCTTTGACTGGTAAGTTTTAGTCATCATACAAGCTTAGTAGATATTTTATGTTTCATTCATAGTCTTAATTTTTTGGTTATCATGCTCAGCGTGACCACAGAAGTACTATCTCGACTACCTAGGCTGTTACTCATCTACTATATGTTTGAGGAAACTAAATGCTTTGATCTCCCTGATGTGATATCAACATTGCTTATTGTTTCTCTGTCTCAGTTATTTTTAAAGTGTATGACTCAGACTGTAATGGAAAGGTGTCTTTCAATGACATAATGGAAGTTCTGCGGGATTTGTCTGGTTCGTTTATGTCCAATGAGCAAAGAGAGGTATTACTGAGGATCCGCAGTCTCACCATCTTTATTTCATCCTATCATCCAAAACAAGATTTAATGTTGAATGAGACTTAAAAAAAGAAATATGTTTGTCCTTTACAGAGAATCCTTGTTATTTAGAAGTGAAGTCATGGTCCATTTTGCGAAAAATACCACATAGTTGGAGAAACTTATCAGCAAGTAATAAAGTGGTGTAGTTTTATAGACTCTTATCAAAAGCATTTAATTATGATGTTTTTCTGAACTATATCACTTGAGAAACTAATAATTCTGGAGACTGGAGAAGTATTGTACTGTTTAGTTAAATATGCTTGACTTTCAAAGAAAATTTCCTTGCTAATACAGAAAATTATCATTGGTTTTCATATGTCAGTTGATTCATGTTAGTAGTGATTGATAACTTTATAGCTCATTGATAATTTGAACTCAATAATTGTGTTCTACACTAATTTAGTGACCAATAATTTTCCTGGAAAAATTTTTGTGGTTGTGATGTCTTCCAATTTCTGATACACCCTTTGATTTTTCTTGTTGCTTATATTACATGATCAATTATGGATTCATTAAACAAGTCAGTTCTCATTTTATTTCATTTTTTCTATTGAAAATCTTGGCTCGTGATGATGTGAATAAGATAAAAAAAATTCTGCTTGTAAGGTATTTAGTTTCTAAAATTAGTGGCATGTTCAACATTTTTCCCATCTTTGCACCTTGTTTAATATGCATCAGCACAATTACTGTTTGAAGTATAGTTTGGATTAATAATTTTTTGGCTTCTTTTACTTCGAAAACAAAGAAAAGATGAGTTTCTTTTCAGGAGTGTGTCATGACAAATTCCTGCACCTTCTCTGTTTTGCAGCAAGTCTTGACTCAAGTGTTCAAGGAAGCAGGTTACACAAGGGACTCTTATTTAACGTTGGCTGACTTCATTAAGGTGCTTTATATGTTGTTACATCTCATTTACTTTATACATCCTTGCTGTTATAATGAGCTAAATGATATTTATTTCCATTGGTCTGGAAAAAACAACAGTAACGAACTTTCGTAGAGGAGTACACTTGAAATGTACAGTTTTTATTTCACTTTTCTTTTAGCCGATAGTGACACAAAGGACAAGATAATTTGGGATGATGAAGTAAACGAAACGGCTTTACCGGATATTTCTCTCTTTATCTGCCAAGGATTGCAAAGCTATGTTACAGGCGCCTTTATTCTTTTCAGAATATTCTTTGGATGAGAAATTCTACTGCTCTAGGTTGCAAAGTTTTGTAAGGTCAAGGGGATCGAATTTATTAGAAGTTTGGGTATGCTATAAGCAAACAATTTGGCTGTTTTTATTCACAAAATGAAAGCACTTATATATAACTTTTACCAGTTAGCAAGCTGGGTCATCCCTGTTTGAAGAACTACTTTTATTCGTATCATTGTGTACCTCATCTTAATTTGCTTTATTGTTAGTTCAAATTGTATAAAATATTACAATTTTCATTGCTTTCTATCTGTTTCAGGTTTTCGGAAGTTCTGGCCTTAATATGGACGTTGAAGTTCCAGTTGACTAAAGTAAATCCTGCACTCTCTTGATCTTAATTCACAATCTGTCTCTTTCCGGACTTCAGTTAGACCAACATGCAAAAGAGAAACCAAACCATACCTATGTAGAACAGTTGAAATCAAATAGAAACACACCCTCCTGTATTATCCTTTTCTGTTCCTTGACCTGGATGAATAATAATAGAAATACACTAAGCTTTCAGGTTCCCTGTATTTAAATCAACCATATTTTGCAAAGTCGCATCCAAGTCCATGGAGCTAATCAGTTTTACTCCATGCATGCATCTGTGGAAACCACTTCTGTGAGACATACATAATTATTCAATGAAGAAATGATGAATTGATGCTCCAATTTGATGGAGATAAAGTTTTTGTATGAAAGGTTTCATATCCCTTCTATTTTGTCATGATGCAGGAGCCAAGAATCTATTAGGACTCTTTAATAGAGCCAAAATTTTGCCTCCTGTATGTCATAAATCATAAAGAGCCAAATTTCTCAAAACCAACTCTAATATAACTAAAAGTTAAATTAAGCCGAAATGGTCTGCCAATAACAATGGAGACTGAATTTAGAGTGAAGACATTCTCTTTGCAAGTGCTTAGTAATTTCTCATGACAATAAAAACAAGCCAAAAAATTGAGAGAAAGAAAATCTGAAGGAAAATTTATCTTCCTCTTAACACTACAAAATTTCTTCTCCATCTCTTAGAAGATTAGCAAAGAAGAGGAAATCTCTTGAATAATGTCCTCTATGGAGACTGCAACTCTGTCTGGTAAGCAATCATCATTCCCTATCACCATCATCTTCACCAACCAACTTTTTCATGTCATTTTTTCTTTTGTTTTGCAAGCATGTCTTGTTCGAAGTTTGAACGTCCTTTAATACCATTGATTTCTTGGAGCAGAATATGCTTGTGATTCATCAAATTATCAGAACAGAGTTCCAATAACCTGTATTTTCATATTCCTATTATTAATTGTACCAGTCTTTTGGTATTCTTGGTTGCTTCCCAATATCGATTCGGAATAATATGTTTGCCTATTTATACAACTGATAGATCAAATGGGAGATCTATCATTCAAAAGACTTTGGCACTGAACATTCTTATTATCTTTCAGATTCCTGAAAAGATTTGCTTTAGGAAGGAAATGGAAAGCACTTCACAAGAACTAGAAGTTAATTCCTCAAGGAATAAGCAATCGAGATTCAGTAAATGTACACCTTATGATGGTTCTAGATTAGTGAGTAAACAGAACAAACAGTTATCTAATAAATTTATGCAAGATTCAAGAGCTTCAAGATCAAATGAGGCCAGGGAGAAATTTGTGTTGAAATGCTCCAGAGGTAAAGTTTCCAATATTTCTCTCAAGGGCAAAGGATATTCACAAGCAAGTGATGTTGAACAACTGATGGAGCGTTTGAAGATTCTTGAAGAAGAAACTGAAGCTATGAAGCAAACATTCATTGACACCATGGAAGAGAGGACAAGGTTGGTGAGTGAAATACATCAGGAGTTTCTGACAATACACTGTTGCCGGTGCCTTGGAAACCAAGTGACAGGATTGAAATCTTGGGATGGATCTTTGATTGTCAATCCTTTTGACAAGGTAATGAATTTTGCCTCCAATATATTATGGTTCTATTTGTTCGTATGGTAAATTCTAGTTCTCATAGTCTAGATTAAGATTTCATCTTTAGTCGATTTTGTCTTGCAAAAATCATGAAATCTAATTCTCATTATGGCCTTCAGCAAGGAGATAATTTTAGTTTAATTCGTTTCTTTTTCATTTCTTTTTCCTGGGTATTGTAGCAAATATTGCAATTACTGTTTTCATATAAATGAAATCTAAGACTACTTTGTTTAATGTTTATACAGAAGGCTATAATGGGGATTGGTCTGTCACAAATTCTACAAGAAGACTCAAATCCATGTATTGTCACCAGAGACTACAAAACAAATATGCATTTCAGCTAGCAGCAGCAGCATCCATTCCCAGACGGGACTTTTGTTTTTCTTGTGAGATTACTAGGACTGTAACCAACTAGCATTGATATTTTACTGAAAATCAATACCTTTTCCTCTACAACTCAATATTTTGGCAAAGTACACTGAAAATATTTCTAATTAATTAATTTGGTATGATAACACATTACACTGTCCTATATTTGACAAAATGGATGATGAACCAAACATTTCACAATCCATGAACAAACATGAAAATGAAAAAAAACTTCCTTCTTTATCAACTACTTAAACCAGAACGTACAAGAAGACTCAAATAACAGATTTGCTACAAAGTAGAAAGACATGGATAAAAGGGAAAGTGTATATCAGATTTCTCCTCGATAACCTCCAGAACCAAAATAATCTCTTCGAGAGCTGGCAATTGCCATGCTTTTCTGATGCTCTAACTTGGGGCAATCGCGGATACGATGACCAAGCCCACCGCAATATGCACAGCCCTTAACGCCACTTGCATTTGTAATTGCTTCTACATCCTCCATCGGATCATTTAGCTCAGCTAATACAGGAGGAATCCTCTGTTTTGCTTCTTGCAATAGGTGCTTAAGATCAAGAAGTGTTGTCTCACTTTGATTCTTGTTTATAAATGTTGTTGCAATTCCGGTCTTACCACATCTACCAGTTCGCCCAATTCTGTGAACGTAGTTCTCTATTTCTCCAGGCATGTCATAATTAATGACATGTTGAATATCAGGAAAATCTAACCCTTTTGAGGCAACATCAGTTGCAACCAAGACATCTTTCTTGCCTGATTTAAAAGCTGTAATTGCATACTCTCTGTCTTCCTGATCTTTCCCTCCATGAACGGCCACTGCCTCAACTCCCTTCACCAGGAGATATTCATGAATGTCGTCCACATCAGCCTTGTTCTCACAAAATATTAAAACAGGAGGTGGAGTTTTCTGTAGGCATTCAAGTAGGTATACAATCTTTGCCTCTTGTTTCACATACTCAACTTCCTGAATCACATCAAGATTTGCTGCTCCAGCTCTTCCCACATTGACAGTAACCGGCTTCACCAGAGCACTTTTGGCAAAGTTCTGAATTTTTGTAGGCATAGTGGCGGAGAATAAAAGGGTTTGCCTTTGAGCTTTAAAGTGGTCAAACACTTCCCTTATATCATCTTCAAACCCCAGATCCACCAGCCTATCTGCCTCGTCCAATGTTAAATATCTGCATAATAAAGGCAGCAGTGTAAATATCATAACATATTATCAAAACAAACCAAATATATCCTAGGAACAAAAACACATAAGTAATCAGATAACAAGGCAGATGCAAAATGGAAACATCTGAAAATGAATACTAATAGAAGTAAATAGTTATGTCTCAACATGTCTAACAGCTGACCAGCCAATTCCAAACTTACAGTTCAAAGGATGACGAAGATGGAATTGAGAAAGGACATGAATTTTTCTTACAATCTTTTAAGTAGATAACATAGGATAATATATAAAACATTCTGCCGGACAACAAAGACTGTCTACACAAGTTCCATTATGAAAGAGGAAATAGGTTTTGTGCATGAGGGTGCAAAAGTGAAACTGCCCACTCAAGACTTCATAAATTAGCAGCTTATTCTAATGTTTGATGCAATTAGAACTGCGGAATTAAGTGTGCTCACCTACAGTTATCCAGATTCATTTTCTTCTTTGCCAACATGTCCTTCAACCTCCCAGGAGTTGCAACAACGATGTGTACACCCCTCTTAACAATCTCCAGCTGTGACCGCATATCCACTCCTCCAATACAAAGCAATGCCCTCAACTCTGGATAGCCGGCCTCCTGCATTGGCATCAAAAACTGTTCTACCACCTCATATGTCTGCCTTGCGAGCTCTCTGGATGGGCATACAATTAGACAAAACGGCCCTTCTCCTGGAACAATTGGCATCATCATCTCCTCCTGCAGTGCTACCATGATCATTGGCAATACAAATACCAATGTCTTGCCTGAACCTGTAAAAGCAATCCCAATCATGTCCCTACCAGACAAGACAACTGGAAGACCCTGCACCTGAATTGGAGTCGGTTGCACAATCCCCTTTGCTTTCAACTTCTTCAAAATTGGCTCAGGAAACCTCATGTCCTTGAAATTCTTTATCGGTGGAGGAATATGTTCGCCATCAACAATAATATGCCACTGTTTTCGAATTAAATCACATGCCTTCTTTGACATTCTTCGAATAAACAAAGGCGGCTTCCATCCTGTCAATAAAGGGTCTGTGTATGTTATTCCCTTGGCCAATTCCCGAACTGACATCAGCGTTTTCCTATCAGACAAGTGCTCAATCATCTCCTTCTCTTGTTGCACAGCCTGCTCCGTGGGACTGATTTCGGGTTGATCACGCTTAAGCTGGGATGCTTTAACAAGCAGGCTAGGCTTGACTTCAGCAAGTTTAGATTTCTCAAGCTCTTCCTCCAATTCCGAGGATTTCCCCTTACGCTGAAGTATTTTTTGAGCTTCCATCGCTCTACGCTTCGCCACTGGGACATATTCAACATAATCATCCTCTTCCTCCATTTTATTTCCTGCCACAACCATAAAAATTTGTCAGCAATCACTGACGCCAAACTCACAAAACAATTAAGTAACCAAGCTTAATCAAAAGAATTAAGTACCCAGAACAAGAATACAATTGCAAGTATGAATAACCAGCAAATAGATGAAACTGCGGAAGAAGTTAGGGTTTATAAAACTCAAATTAAATTGAACTACTTGATTCTTAGTTGATATTGAAAGATATGTGAATAAAATTACCCACAGTTGACGAGTCAGCCGGAAAAATCAGAAGAAACGCTAAATGGGCGGAAACCTAGGCCTCAAATGTGCGGGCGACGGTGTTATTTCATTCTTGTCCAGAGTCGGTTTATGAACTTTATAGCTTTTTAACTCCGGAGGTTTGATTTTCAATATATTTAAATTTAATTTTTAATTTTTATGTAAATTAATTTCTAATATTCAGTTTAATTTATTGTAATTTGGTTAATAACAATTTAATATTAAAATAAATAATAAAAAAATAATTAGATGAATATTTATTTTGATTTATAGATATTGCAAATATTAATTTGGCAAATAAAAGAGAATATTTTTGACAACCAGATTTTATTTATTTATAGATATTGCAAATATTAATTTAGAACATAAATAACCACCTTTAATAGTGTAACAATTGACTAAAACTTTTAGATTTATTATTAAAAAAATTTGAGATCGATTCACTTGAATTATTAATAGAGGAGCAGCCATTGTCTGGATTTAACTGGCTATCAACTTTCGAGTCTTAGAGATTAGTTGAAGGATACGTAAACTATCCGAACACTCTTTATTAAAAAAAAAAAAAATCCCTAAAAGAAAATACTAACAAAATCTATTTAGAATTAAAGGAAAATAATTTTCCTTATCCAATCTATTGATATTATGAGGCTTTTTTCCCATATTCCTTTTCTTGATAAACTCAAAAATTTTGTAGCCATGGAAGTGGAAGTAAAGCTCCGATTGAAGAACTCCACAGCCCACCAACAGGTCTCAAACCTTCTCTCACCTTTTCACAAGAAAACCCTTTTCCAGGAAAACATTTTCTTTGATGACAAACACTCAAAACTCTCTTCAAACTTAGCCGTTCTTCGTCTCCGTTTCTACAACTTAAATTCCCACTGTGTACTCTCCCTCAAAGCCAAACCCAGCATTTCAAATGGCATCAGCCGCATCCAGGAGCTTGAAGAGCCCCTGCCTGTGGCCACAGCCACTGAATGTGTATCAAAACCAAGTCTTTTATCCAAAATTGATTCAAAGATCATGGCTTTGGTTAAAAATGAATATGGGGTTGGTGAAAATAGTGAGTTTGTTTGTTTAGGTAGGTTTAAAAATGTGAGGGGTGTGTATGAATGGAAAGGGTTGAAGTTGGAACTGGATGAAACTATTTATGGGTTTGGAACATGTTATGAGATCGAGTGTGAGAGTTTGGATCCTGAGAGAGATAAGAAATTGATTGAGGGGTTTTTGGAGGAGAATGGGATTGAGTATGAGTACTCTCAGGTGTCAAAGTTCGCGGTTTTCCGATCTGGGAAGTTGCCTGATTGAGTTGAGAATTGTAAGTTGTTTATGTTTTTATTGTTGAATTCTTGTATTGACTGTAATGTTAATTACTTTAAGTTATGACATATAATGAGAACCTTGGTTGTTTGTGTTAATGTTAGTGAATTTTGATTGCAAATTATGTGCACTTTGGTCACCTCTTAACGATTGTGTGTCAGAATAATTGTTAGGAGTTGTTTCAAAATTGAGAAGTGAAATTTTCAAAGAAAATTAAGGCTTTTTGTTAAAGTGTGCATTGTTATCTAGTTGTGGAGAAATTATTCATAATCTGGAGTTTGAAGGCTCATAATCTCTGGCCAAAAGGTGCCCAAGCGAGTGAATAACAGTAGTAACTCTGTGGTTTTGTTTAAAGGGGTGGAATAATGTTTTATTGTTTTGTTAAAGTGAGCACTGTTATCTAGAATTATGTTTTGAGCACTGGTAGTGAATGTTGAATAACTGCGTGGTGACTCTACAGCTGATAATTATGGTAATAGCACTGCATAATATGCGCCTTTTGTAGACAGCTGAGCATAGTAGCCTCATTGTGATTTTTTTTCTTTAAAAGAAAATGATTGTTTCCATTAACTAGACTAGACTTTGCACCAGAAAATGTTAATTCAGTTATTTTAGAGAAAAATCCAGAATATTGAGCTGACAATTGTGATTCAATTTCTATTTTTTCATCCAGTTTTTGCAGGATCATTTTGTTACTTTTTTTACCATTGTACTGATGTCTAAGTAAGTTCAAAATGTCTAATTAAGCTGTGCTTTTGTGTGTAATATCTAAGTTGTTAAGATTTTCTGCTCCTTTTTATCTTAAATTGACATTTTGCTATTTTGTTATGTGGCTGAAGATTAGTTTCTATAACCTTGAGGACAAACTAACAACCGTTTACTGCTTTACTTATTTGACCAAAAGACAGAAGGACCTGAGCCATCTAGATCCTGGTTAGGCCCTACAAAAACATCTTAGTTAGGTTGAAAGCACGGCCTTAGGAAGTGATGCATAAAATACTGTAAACTCAGAAACTTCCTCTGTTTGTGGTATAAGAATTTCTCATATGCTAGCATGATATAAGATGCAATTATGAAGAAGCTTAGTTTTTTCTTTCTTCTTCTGCAGTTGCCGGAAACGAATTCTAATCTTGAGTGGTTAAGAACACTAGCACTACTCAAAGATATTGTATGCTCTTGTTTGTTAAATATACATACATTGGAATTCTCATTGTAAATGCTTGTTTTTCTCAATACTGTTGCAGATTATTTAGGGGTCCTAATCTTTTTGGTACATTGTGTTGTATTTTCTAATGCAGAGGCTTTTATTAGAGTAAAATCGGCGGTCAAGAATATTTGCATTTTAAAATTGGAATCAATGACGTGTTGACCTGTGGAAACTTCGTATCATTGTGCTCGCAAAATTGTCAGGGGAAGATTTTTCTAGGTGAGATGCTGACAGTGGTTTAAGTTTGAGCCAGATTTTCGAGATGAACTTCATTCTTTCTTTGACTTGGGCATTAACAATGTTCGACCATGTTGTCTAGGATTGTAGACAAAGTATACGGATATATTTACGACCCTGGTCAAAATTTATGGAAGATGTTTGAAACCTTTGTTTGTAGCGAGAAAACATTGAAGATCAAAACATGCTATTGCATTGTCAACTGTTATTATTGTGGATTTACTCAGTTTGATCGAAATTGCGATGCGTAGAGGTATCAAAGGATAAGTTTCTCCATCAGAAGTATACAGAAGAAAGTACGTTTTAGAGACTGAAAAAAAGAAGTGAGAAAGGGTTTATGGATTTTTTCTGAACATTCATAGATTTCCATATATAAGAAAAATCATAAATCATTGCATCAATAAATGAATAAAATAAAAAAATTTGAGCTTTCTCCGAAAAATACCAGTCAAGATGAAGCTCCAGTCTTCCAAATGGAAGAATAGGCCAGCCATTCATCAAATCATCTATATTAAGATATCTCTAGGTCCAAAGCTGAAGAAAGTTTTATTAAATACAAATTTAAAAGTCTAATTTACGATACATACAATTATAGATACTAGAAATCACAACTGTTTTAAAAGCATTAGTTATCAAACACACTCCAACTGAAGTTCAAAGCTATAGTCTACAACAATTCCAAAGCAGCCTTGGGGATGTGGGATTCTAATTAAGGTCAGTAACAGTGTTTTAAAACCCGGCCTGCCCGGCCAGTTGAATTGGGACCTGGAGCCTTCACTATTGGGTTACAAGTTTTCCTATTCATTGAAAACCCTAAAAATTAGGATATCAATCCATGAACAATTGAAGGTTGGAATGTTAAGATTTTCGAAGAGGAATGGCCGGTGAGTGTAATGGTGACAACGGTGTCGATTTCCGTGGGTGAATCGATCGAAAATTGCAAAAAAATATCGCTAAAAAAAGCCTGTTGTCGCTAGTGATTAGGGAGGCGAACGAGAGAGGGGTGAGATGGGTTTTAGTCAATAGGCCGAGGGAGTGTTTTTGTGGTGATGGGGAATGTTGTCGTTGCCAGAAACATGTCCTATTTGCCGACTTTTGCAAGATTTCAAACCTATAAGGACTTATAGAATTTTCGGAGGTATTTTTGTTAGATTTCAAACCTTTGGACACTGGTTTGACCCGTCGGTCAAACCGATTAAACCAGTCAACCCGAGACCCAACCATTTTGTTCATTAATGCAACTTGTGATTTGCTTATCATTAGTACTGTAATTCACTCTATTCAAGCACACATTCCAAAGAATCAACATTCTACAATAACACCACGTTGAAACTCATACTGTGAGACCTGGCAAAACAAAATCCTCATTATAAATTTGTAACCAAAAGGATGGTCCATTCATATACGGACATAAGAGCCAATGTTATCAGATTTTAATCTACCTAGTTATACATGAAGATGGTTCAACAATAAATAAAAGAAATTAAACTTTTCCTAGCTCTATAGAATAAACCAGCTCAAATAATTGCACCGCATGACAATATTCAAAAATGAATAAAATGCCACCTGACTGCAGGCTTCAGAAGACTAGGCTTCAAAGAAATTAACATAAATTTTTTTTCTCATTTCTTCTTTTTAGATGGTGGCTCCTTTTGCTCTTCATCCTCCTCTTCATCGTTGTCATCCTCTTCATTGTTTTTGTCATCATCTTCTTCGTCGTCGTTGTCGTCATCATCATCGTCTTCATCACTTTCACTATCATCATTTGCCTCAGCATCATCATCTGAATCCTCCTCCTCATCACTTTCTTCTTCTCCAGAGTCATCTTCCTCCTCCTCACCATCATCATTGTCATCACTTTCAGTTTCATCAGCTTCACCGGCATCTTCAGCTTCTGACTCAGGCTTTTGCACTTTAGTCAGTTCGGCAAATGGAAATCTGCAATGCAATCACACACCCGTTAGACAATTACTTTATCACCTCAGATTATCATTACAAAAGGAAGATTTCAAGTAAAAGAAATAAAAAATATTCTTTTGTACCTATGATCAACTCCTGGGAAGCTTGAAAACTCATTTGTACCATCACACTGAGATCCAATCTGTTAATTGCAGAACATGTTAAAATAAGCATATTATCAGGCGACAAATACCAATTCCTAAATTTTCCGAAGACAAATTTTGCCAATTTATAGCAGTCGAAAAACAAAGAAGCTTCTAGGATATTGCAATATAATAAAACTATCATAACAAGTAGATGATCTGAAAATGAGATATACAAAATTTGGGTCAGGAATCTGGATTAAGAATACAGGGGGAACCTGAGGAAACAGTGGATGTGTCTCTAAAGCAGCAGATTTTATAATCATTCTGGAACTGAAATCTATAGAGTACTGTTCTTGTCGCCGCAATCTTATTATCAAAATAAAATCAAACTTTTAGCACTCAAAATCTTGAGTATAGATCGAACCCTGTGTATGTCCAAAGTAAAAATCCATGAATTGTACATGAAACTCACTAATTACTTGGCGGTCAAGAATATTTGCATTTTAAAATTGGAATCAATGACGTGTTGACCTGTGGAAACTTCGTATCATTGTGCTCGCAAAATTGTCAGGGGAAGATTTTTCTAGGTGAGATGCTGACAGTGGTTTAAGTTTGAGCCAGATTTTCGAGATGAACTTCATTCTTTCTTTGACTTGGGCATTAACAATGTTCGACCATGTTGTCTAGGATTGTAGACAAAGTATACGGATATATTTACGACCCTGGTCAAAATTTATGGAAGATGTTTGAAACCTTTGTTTGTAGCGAGAAAACATTGAAGATCAAAACATGCTATTGCATTGTCAACTGTTATTATTGTGGATTTACTCAGTTTGATCGAAATTGCGATGCGTAGAGGTATCAAAGGATAAGTTTCTCCATCAGAAGTATACAGAAGAAAGTACGTTTTAGAGACTGAAAAAAAGAAGTGAGAAAGGGTTTATGGATTTTTTCTGAACATTCATAGATTTCCATATATAAGAAAAATCATAAATCATTGCATCAATAAATGAATAAAATAAAAAAATTTGAGCTTTCTCCGAAAAATACCAGTCAAGATGAAGCTCCAGTCTTCCAAATGGAAGAATAGGCCAGCCATTCATCAAATCATCTATATTAAGATATCTCTAGGTCCAAAGCTGAAGAAAGTTTTATTAAATACAAATTTAAAAGTCTAATTTACGATACATACAATTATAGATACTAGAAATCACAACTGTTTTAAAAGCATTAGTTATCAAACACACTCCAACTGAAGTTCAAAGCTATAGTCTACAACAATTCCAAAGCAGCCTTGGGGATGTGGGATTCTAATTAAGGTCAGTAACAGTGTTTTAAAACCCGGCCTGCCCGGCCAGTTGAATTGGGACCTGGAGCCTTCACTATTGGGTTACAAGTTTTCCTATTCATTGAAAACCCTAAAAATTAGGATATCAATCCATGAACAATTGAAGGTTGGAATGTTAAGATTTTCGAAGAGGAATGGCCGGTGAGTGTAATGGTGACAACGGTGTCGATTTCCGTGGGTGAATCGATCGAAAATTGCAAAAAAATATCGCTAAAAAAAGCCTGTTGTCGCTAGTGATTAGGGAGGCGAACGAGAGAGGGGTGAGATGGGTTTTAGTCAATAGGCCGAGGGAGTGTTTTTGTGGTGATGGGGAATGTTGTCGTTGCCAGAAACATGTCCTATTTGCCGACTTTTGCAAGATTTCAAACCTATAAGGACTTATAGAATTTTCGGAGGTATTTTTGTTAGATTTCAAACCTTTGGACACTGGTTTGACCCGTCGGTCAAACCGATTAAACCAGTCAACCCGAGACCCAACCATTTTGTTCATTAATGCAACTTGTGATTTGCTTATCATTAGTACTGTAATTCACTCTATTCAAGCACACATTCCAAAGAATCAACATTCTACAATAACACCATGTTGAAACTCATACTGTGAGACCTGGCAAAACAAAATCCTCATTATAAATTTGTAACCAAAAGGATGGTCCATTCATATACGGACATAAGAGCCAATGTTATCAGATTTTAATCTACCTAGTTATACATGAAGATGGTTCAACAATAAATAAAAGAAATTAAACTTTTCCTAGCTCTATAGAATAAACCAGCTTAAATAATTGCACCGCATGACAATATTCAAAAATAAATAAAATGCCACCTGACTGCAAGCTTCAGAAGACTAGGCTTCAAAGAAATTAACATAAATTTTTTTTCTCATTTCTTCTTTTTAGATGGTGGCTCCTTTTGCTCTTCATCCTCCTCTTCATCGTCGTCATCCTCTTCATTGTTCTTGTCATCATCTTCTTCGTCATCGTCGTCGTCATCATCGTCGTCGTCATCACTTTCACTATCATCATTTGCCTCAGCATCATCATCTGAATCCTCGTCATCATCACTTTCTTCTTCTCCAGAGTCATCTTCCTCCTCCTCACCATCGTCATTGTCATCACTTTCAGTTTCATCAGCTTCACCGGCATCTTCGGCTTCTGACTCAGGCTTTTGCACTTTAGTCAGTTTGGCAAATGGAAATCTGCAATGCAATTTATCACCTCAGATTATCATTACATAAGGAAGATTTCAAGTAAAAGAAATAAAAAATATTCTTTTGTACCTATGATCAATTCCTGGGAAGCTTGAAAACTCATTTGTACCGTCACACTGAGATCCAATCTGTTAATTGCACAACATGTTAAAATAAGCATATTATCAGGCGACAAATAACAATTCCTAAATTTTCCGAAGACAAATTTTGCCAATTTATAACAGTCGAAAAACAAAGAAGCTTCTTGGATATTGCAATATAACAAAACTATCATAACAAGTAGATGATCTGAAAATGAGATATACAAAATTCGGGTCAGGAATCTGGATTAAGAATACAGGGGGAACCTGGGGAAACAGTGGATGTGTCTCTAAAGCAGCAGATTTTATAATCATTATGGAACTGAAATCTATAGAGTACTGTTCTTGTCGCCGCAATCTTATTATCAAAATAAAATCAAACTTTTAGCACTCAAAATCTTGAGTATAGATTGAACCCTGTGTATGTCCAAAGTAAAAATCCATGAATTGTACATGAAACTCACTAATTACTTCAATATGAGAACCCTGTAAATTGTATCTCGGTTAGCAAGAAAATTAAGAAAAATTCAAACATCATAGAAATCTAAAAGTCGGGTTTTATACAGATTTGATTTGAGAAAATAAAAACTTGGCAGTCACTCTCTGCTAAACTGAAAACTCTTAAAAGTAAACAGCCTAACAATCACCATAAGTATTCTTCACCGAGCAGCATTGCTAATTTTCTCTGTGCTCTGTCAAGCATACCAAGCTTGATTACAAATAACTAACCTTCAATGCAACAATCTCAACTCACAAAAGCTCGTGTCTTTTAAGAGTCCCCACTTGGAAAACCACCCCCCATAATCAAGAACCCAAGTCATCTCTTTTCGCGCAGCCAGGTCACAAAGGCAATCTACTGGTATATTTGGTCAAAGAGAATCACGCCCTCAACAAAACCATCCATAAAACACAAAACCTTGTCTACAAGAACCTACCCGTCGACATATACATATTCAAAATCCAATCTAAGCACCAAACATAAGTCAAATTTGCAACATAGGAAATAAACAGAAAAAAAAAGAGAAAAAAAAAAATTGAATGACGCAAATTTAAGATACTACATTTATGGAAACGACAATGTACCAGCAAGAGAAGGCAAAGAAGAAACTTTTGAGCCTGCAGATTGGTCTCCACCACCAGAGAATACAAAATCTTCTCCAGATCAACACTATTACTAATACTATGCAGCAGAAAAGTCTCCATCTCCATAAGTGGGTGCAGAAGATTGAAGAAGACAAGTGAAAGAAACAAAGAGAGAAAGAGTTGTGCTGGGGTAATAACTGGAGGGTTTAGTGAGTGAGTAATAAGAGGGAGATTGAAGAGGAAGTTTACTTAGGGCTTTGACTTCTTTGTCTGCATTGGCCTTGTACTTTACCCTATGCATTGGCTTCAATGCTCAGTGCTAAACCACTGTTGGAAAAAGAAGATTTAACACGGTTTCGTAAATTGGAGTTAAAAGAACAAGATGTAACATGAACTTTTAAGAATCTAATATGGTGTTTCAAGTTCGAGTTTTTTTAAAGATTAAGAATATAAGAAAGATTTAATATAATTTTTCAAGTTTAAATCCTTACTGTTGCTAATAAGAGTCGCCATTAACATTAGAGTTTGTATCCGATTGATAAGTTTAAGGTTTCAGAGAATTGGTTGAGGTACGTGTAAATTGATCGGATACTTTCAATCATTAATTAAAAAAAAAAAACTCAATGCTCACCTGAAAATAATTAATTAATTAAAATTTTTAAATAATTAATATTATTTTTCATTTAAATGGTACATGGAATTTATGAGATGAATATGTGTTTAGTAAGTAATAATATAATTGTGAAAAAGGGAAATACTAAAATAAGTGCAATATTTAGATATTTAGATTACAGTTCAATTATCTTCAGCCTATGTACATGTTAAACGTAACTGAAAACAGTTTATAAGGTTGAAAAAGAAATTGTAATAAGATTAACAAAGTAACAGACTTTAACTACCAGGTGAGGTGTCATCCGAGTCAGCTTCACTCAACTCACACGTGGCATCCAGCTCAAGAGTACACTTGATGGAATGAAGAGTTACACAAACCCTGATGAAATACACAAACAGAAAAAGTAATGTTATAGACACCGAAATTTTGTATCAAAGGACATGATAATCAGTTAGACGCGACCACATTATAGTCTTTTGTGAATAAACGACTGTGTCAACATTTATGGACGTCCACATATATTTAATGGGCTCCCGTTCATATTATATGGATGGATGTCTATTTACTATGGACGAGTGTCCATATAAAATAGATGCCTGTCCAAAAAATTTTAAAAGAAAAATAATGGACGTCCGTCTATCTTATATTGTCGGGTGTCTATTTACTATGAACAGGCCAAAAAATTTTAAAACCAAAATAATTGGCGTCTTTGATTATTGGACAACCGTTCACTTATAATGGACGTCCGTCCATGAGAAAAAAACAATAAACTTTTGTTCATATAATATGGACGAGAGTCCATTTACTATGGATAAGTATTCACCTAAAATAGACACCCGTCTATTATTTAAAATAAAAAAATTCTAATTCAATAGACAGACGTCCATTTTGATTTAAAAAAATTTAATTCAATGGCTAGACGCCTGTCCATTATTTGATTTAAAAAAATTTTACAAAATTTGAGTCTCAATCTAAGAAGTAAAGGTCGCTATCTTCATTAATTTTTATCCATATTCAAAGCAATTGTACAGGTGTCATGAGAATAAGATATTAAATTTTTGTCTAGATTCAAAGTAATTGAACAAGTGTCATAAGAATAATGCACTAACTCAATTAGGATTCATTAAATAAATTAATGCATTAAATAAATTTAAAATTTAAAATTTTTCAATATTAAAAGATGGACGCCCATCCTCATATAAGAGGACGAGCGTCCATAAATAATTTAGGCCAATTTTTTTTAGTTTAAACTATGAACGGACATCCATTCTAGATGGATGACCATCTATATAATATGGACGGGAGTTCATTTTAAATGAACGGTCGTCCAATAACAATGGACGGTCGTCTATATTTGATAGATAGTCGTTCATTCGCAGAATATTTATTAATATGATACGTGACTCGTCTGATTCAGTAAACACGTCGTTCGGTGTAAAAATTCAGTGCAAAGCATCTGTGTCCGTAATATTTTTCCAAACAGAAATACTAGCTTTCTGACTTGTCTATATTTTCATGATTTCATCCAAACCTTAGAAGTAAAATTAAACAAAATAATCAAAGAAAAAAATATATTGGAGCACGCTGTAGCGCTATAAATCTAAAATAATAATAATAACTATTGCAAGAGGTTGCTTGAAAGAGACATCAATAATAATAATAATAATAATAAAATCGTTATTATTTTTTAGGTTTATATATTACTTTTTTTTTCTTTATGATTGGAGGTATCCGAGCCAGCCCAGGACCCTAAAATTATCAGCTGAGTAAGAGTTCTAATAGCATTATTATTTTTTAGGTTTATATAGTACTTTTTTTTTTAATGATTGGAGGTGTCCGAGCTAGCCTAGGACCCTAAAATTACTCGCTGAGTAAGAGTTTCAATAGCTACTCCTATTAATAACCAAGGAGAGACTTGTACTCAAAACCTCTTAAGTAATACTATCAAGAATCTTGATCAAACCACTCGGCCACATAGAATTAGTTGTTTATATTAGTGTTTTAAAACTTGGCTTGGTCTGACTGGTTGAACTGGTTGTTCAACTGGGACCTAGGGCTTTCACCAGGCTGGGTTAGTCATTTCCCTATTCATCGAAAAACCTAGAAATTGAGATGATGATCAGCGAACAATTGAAGATCATGGTATTGGGGCTATTGAAGAGAAAGCGTCAGTGAGTGCAATGGTAGTGATGAAGGTGATATCTGGTGAGTGAATCAACAGAAAATCGAAAAAATCTGACTGTGACAACAGGCGGCTTTTGCTGGTGATTGGCGAGGCAAACGAGGGTGGGGTGAGATGAGTGTTGGTCAGGAGGCTAAGAAGAGTATTTTCGTGGTAAATGGGAGATTGTCGACACCGACGATGGTGAGATCTAGCCTGACATATTGATGTCGACGTCGGTAAGATTTGGCCCAGATCTTGGATAGATTTTTTGGGGAATGGGCTCAAGGGATGATTGATATTACATTTGGTGTGTCATCGCCGCCAACCAGTCGATCGCTGATTTATATTTGAGGTGTGTTTGCTAAATTTCAAACTTATATGGACTTAACGTGAATATTAAGAGAGTATTTGCTAAATTTAAAATTTTTGACACCCAGTTGTTTGACCGGCTTCAAACCGGTTTTTGCTGGGCTTAACCCCAGGTGGTTTATTAAAAGACCGGTTTATATGGTACTTGATATAGCTTTGTGCTTCAACCTTGACAGCAGTAAAATCTAATATCTACGCACTTGTTAGCTGTTTTCTCTCTCTATTTTTGATTTTTTAAACCTGGATCCTTATTCAGCTTTCAATGGATAATTGGATATTTCAAGTTTGAGAAGAAGTTTGAAATTCTTTCGTTCATAATAATAATAATTTATTAATATTTTTCTCAAAGAAATCTTTTACAGAAAGGAACCCAGTTATCTCAACAATAATAATCCAGGCCTAAATTGCCATAGCGTCAGATTATTTGTCTAACTGGTACATAAATGAGTTTAAGCTTTCCCCAAAAGAAAAATGTTTTGAGTAATGACATGAATTTCTTCCATACTATTTGGAGAAAAGTTTATTGTAATCCAATTCCTAATTGTTGAATATTAATTTTCATGTATTTTCTTTATATTTTAAGATATTGACAACAATTAAAGGTTCCTGAAAAATCCACTTTCACAGTCAAAGAGTCAGAACAATGTAAGTTTTAGTTTCAAAGATCATAGTAAACAGGCTTTAAACCCCTTTTCAATTTCCTGTGCATCCAAATTCTTCCCAATGAACACAATCTTATTTATTCTTGGTTCATCTGGACCCCAAGGCCGATCCGGTGAACCTTGGAATATGTCATGAACACCCTGTTACAATATATACCAAAGTTAATTTTCATCACCAAATAAAAAGGCTCATGACAAAAACTCAACGTACTAACTACAAGGAATATGTAACTAAGTGGAGGAAATATGATTTGTAAAATGCGTAGTTTACCTGAAAAACAAATCTTTCATCCATTCCTTGGACGGATAGGAGACCTTTCATTCGATATATGTCATCACTACGTTCTAACAACAATGTACCCAGCCACGTGTTCGCCTGAAAAAATAAATGATTAGATGGCATCATGGTACTGTCAGTTTATGATATTATCAAAGCAACCAACTACTCAAAGCTATATGCTAAATACTAATGTATTCGCCATAGTTGTAACCAACCTTCTCAAGATCTAGGATCCCTTCACAAACTATGCTGACAGAAGAGACGCCGGGATCGTGAGTGTGATCATGTGAATGGTGACCATCATGATGTTCTGCATATGAGGCCTCAACAAAATCAATTAAGTTCATAATATTAAATATTAATTTTACTACAGGCACAAGAGTCTATTATGATTCCAGCCAAAGACCAAGATGCCAAACAAAACAGGCAAAGACATCTCAAAATTGAGATATAAAACACTTTCTCCACCTACATCCTCTATAAAGTCTAAGGCAGTGAAACTATTGAAAAAAAAAAGAGGGAAGCCATGAAAGGCAGTAGGGTTAGCTATCAGGAAATGAAAGGACCCAACAATATAAAGTGCAGCTGAGAGGGAGAAGAAGTGGTTGTTTCAGTATGGCAGTGCGATAAACTGAACGCTGAGAATATCTTTACTAGGACAGGCACTATGTTCTTGTATGTGTACACAAATATTTTGCAGAATGGCAATCTATCACTTATCTGAGAAGGAGATAACTCACGCAGCAAAGAACAATATTACATCCCAAGAGATGGGCAATTGAAAAATTGGAAAAACTAGTTTAGGACTATAAAGATTAAATCTTCCAAATGATGAGAAATCACTAAGACACCTTGCACATACCACTGGAGGGAAAAAAAAACAAGAAATCTACTGTCGCTGAAACACATTGCATATATATAGAAAACAGCTTTAAAATGCTAGATTGTCTTCTGTAATTGAGATTGAAAGAAGTTACCATGCTCGTGATGATGATGATCATCATCATGGTCATGATGGTCATGGTCATGTTCATGATGATCATGGTCATGGTGGTCATGACCAGCATGATCTTCCTTTGCATCTACAGCACTATCAATTCTGCAAGGATTAGCAAGTGTCAGTCCACAACCTCAGATAACTAAATATTTAGCAGAAGGTAGACTGCAGGAAAAAGGTTGCAATAGGGAAGCATCCACTTCACAAAAAAATAAATAATAATCCTTTAAAAAAAATCCATTTCAGGCGAAACAAAATAGTGGAGAGCATCAGGTTAAGAATAAGTCTATTTAATGACTGCCACATTGCCTAGATTAACAAGCATAAATATATAAAGAAGTAAGCTTAAGTTCAGCAGGTTGCATTATGCATCGTGCTTTCCACTTTTATTCAATACTTTACCATTTTTATTGTTGTCTTATTTCTATCACTTCCTCCTCCTTGTATGTTGCCTAAATATAATTACACTTCATATAAAAACGAAAAGAAGCACGGAATCTTTAAGAGAAAGGTAGAAACCTTGACCATCCAATTAAAGACAGTTTGAAAGTGGCATGCTTCTACAAGAATTTAATTGGTAAATGCCACTCACATATTAAACACAAAAATGCACTCATCCATTTTGACTGGCAATAACTATTCCAAACCAGTCTAGCAAGTCCTACTACACATGAAAAATCAGTAAACGCATAAAAGGATTCATCCAAAAATCCATATATGTTGGCAGATCAGAATTTTCTTCTAGAAGTGAAGACTGTAGTTAGTATCTATACAGAAGGCTCCCTATGAGAATGACTGATTTTCTATTTATACAAAGGAAGACAAGCCTTGCAGTGAATACAGCCCTCGAAATAACTACCGACATGCATGGTCTTGCAAGTGATATAACAGATAAAAATCTTTGTCAAATATCTTTTCTGAATTACTTAAATGTATGTTGCAAAAGTTTCTAACTAAACAAAAATAATTTTCTTTGCAACCATCTGTGGTAACAGCATTTATAACACAGACAAAATTAAAGCATAATAACATAAAAGTTTAGCTTACAAAGGATAAGAAAATGGAGAAAAATTAATAAATGAAAATGTCATGTCCTAAAGTATAAATAAGAAATGTGAGATTTTTGTACCCAACGAAATGGAACAATATGAACCCAAAAACAACATAATCAGAATCCAGAGAAAATCTGACCTCTCCAAATCAAAACCTCCAATTCCAAGAACATATTCCAAGTCAACTTTTCCAAACTCAGTTCGTTTCAAATAAGCCATCCTATTTATGTGCTGCATTCACATGAACAATGTCAAGTTTATCTTGTCAAACTGAATTAGTACAATAAAAAAATTACAAAGCATGTTACAAAAGCCACTAGTATACCAACCTTTATCCGGTCCACCAACGAAGCAATTTGTGGCTCACTAACAAGATCAGTCTGATAACACCATAAATAAATATATTAGTTGGGTGTCAGAGAAACAAATTCGGTATCTGATATAGAATTTTATGTTACATTCTATTTCCAGAAGATACAGAAATGACTATGGGTGTTAGAGAAACAAATTTGGCATCTGATAAAGAATTTTATGGTCCATTCTATATTTCAGAAGATACAGAAATGAGACCGCATGAAGCAAGTGCATCAAAGACAAAAAAGGAAGCTCTTCTGAAAATTATTGAAGCCTGAGTGTAAATAGCTGTGATGTTAAATTGACTCCCACCAGAAGAAAACTTATTAGTGATCTCGGAAGCATGGGGAATTTATATAACTATGACAGCATGGCATCTTGCAGCCAAAGTAGGACATTCCCATGAAAAAATAGCAAAGTTAAGTACAAAAAAATAGATAAACTCACAGGTTCAGTCATTCAAGAATTTTAATATTCCATTTTGAACACACCAAAATCAACAAGTGCGAAACACGGACATAATCATTGTAAATACCTTATTCACTATGATACGATCAGCATAAGCAATTTGCTCTATTGCCTCATTGACAACTCCTTTTGGCTTAACCTCATCCAGATGAAAACCCGCATGTTTAGCATCAACCAATGTGACAACACCATCCAACTTTACTTCGTTAAAAATAGAATCCTCAGCATAAAATGTCTGAATGATTGGTGCTGGGTTTGCTAATCCTGAAAAGCAAAATTTAAAAAACACATAACATAAAAAATCAAAATTTTCAACAAATCCAGTTGATCAATTACATATTTGGGATATGACAAACTGCTAAAACTAATGAAAAGAATAATTAGTCTTAACACATATAATTAAATCACACACTTATGTTGTAAAGAACTTTCATACCTGTAGTTTCAATCACAATATGGTCAAATTTCCCTTTCTTTTTACTGACTAATTCTGCAATCATCCTCACAAGATCACCTCTTACTGTACAACACAAACAGCCATTGTTAAGCATAACTATATCCTCAGCCCCAGTAGTTTTGGCTGCAACTAGTGAACCATCAATGTCCACTTCACCAAACTGCAATTTCAATACAACAACACGAAATTATTCATCAATCCAAAACCCATTTAAATGTGTTCCTACAAACAAATTCAACTACTCTAATTGCATAACAAATGCACCAACTAAAACTCAACTTCATACCTCATTCTCAATAACAGCTATGCGCTTCCCATGATCTGCCGTCAAGATATGATTAAGCAGTGTCGTCTGTTATTAACCAACACAACCACCATCTCATTAGCCTATAAAATCTACTAGTGCTTTCAAAAGCAAAACTTCTGCTTTTCAAAGAATAATAGCAATAATAATTTGAATACTAAAAAACACCTACCATCAACACGCATTTTCTCCAAAGGTTCTTAAAAGCATTTTTCGGAAGTAAAATGATAAACAAAAAGTGGAGATAGAGTTAATTTCCTTTTCAAAGCGTTAGGAAGAGGTTTAGCGTTTGCCTGTAATCATTTGAATGAAGCTATTTGCACCCAAAAAAAAAAAAAAACACACACTCACACATCTACTATCAATACCCATTTTCTAAGCTAACTCGTTATAAAACTAGATTTTTTACTTACAGATAATTTCACAAGGTCAATAGATAAAATTTTACTCATTAATTGAATAAAAAATACATTGAAACCCAAAAACTGTGCTCAAAGTTGACAAGAATGAATCATTTCTAGAAATTTAATAACGTGAATGAATGTGTAAACTATTTATTAGCCCCATCAATAAAATTTTCTAATGACAAAAACACACAAGCGACATTTGTTCTAGTTCTTTCTTTACACTAAAGCTAATTTTACTAAAACTCTCAACAGCTCCCAAAAAATTCCACAATAATTCACATTTTCTAACCCTTTTTCACGCTTTATTCAAATTTATTCCCAAAAAAATAATAACTATTACCTTTCCAGAACCTAAAAAACCGGTAATAATCGTGGCGGGAATTCTATTATCTGGCGGGATTTTCGTCGCCACATCAGATTCATCGCTTGCCGTCGTAGCCGTCGCAGCGACTGAGAACCTACGGCTGGGTTTGGCGAAGTTAACGGCGATGAGTTTGGAGTGAAAAGAAGACGGCGTCGTTTTGAAAGATAAGTTCCGGGCTTGGGGTTTAAAGACAACGGGAAGGAGTGTGGTCGGAAGTTTGGAAAGCGTGGAGGTTTGTTGGCGAGAAGTGAAGGAGAAGAAGGTGGTGGCTATTTCCATTGAAAGCGAAGCCATTGTTACTGGATGAGATGAGATGGACAGGGTTTTTGGTTGAAGGGTTTTAGATAATTTGAGGAATTATGAAGAAGAGATTTTCGGCATCTAATGGGCCTACAGGTGGTCCATGGGCCCAACTTTTTTTATTTACTTTTATTTTTATGAATTTTTAGTAACTAAAATTAGTGAAATCTGGAGATTCACCGGACCGTTAACTTCAAGGTTATAGGAGACTAGTTAAGATACACATAAATTGATATAGATATATAAAAAAAAAAAAATTGGATAGATTAATTTTAGCTCTAAGGGTTTGAAGATAACACTTGCAATTTCTTTTTCGTTGATACGTCTTGTAATTTGTATTTAAATCCCTTCAATAGCTTTTTTTTGTTGATATGAAAAAAATAAAAAATAAAAACTTTATTCTTTAAGTGTGTCACTATAAATTCTGTAAGAATATTAGAGTGTTCATAAGGATTTTAAATTTATATAATAATAATATTTAGTTATTCTCGCAATTAAATTCTTTTCGTGCATTCATTTTTAATTCTTTGATATTTCGTAATCGATTTTCTATTAATAACTTTAGAAATCCTATCGTTGAATTTTACAATAAATGGAGCTTTATATTATTATAAATTTCATTATTATATCATTTTTGTTGATATTGATATTGAACTATAGAATTGGGCTATATATTTGGATGGTTTTGTGATTTATATCATTTTAATACCTTTATATTATTTAAATTAATTAAAATGAAAGTAAAAATAAAATAGTATAAGTACCATCAAATAAATGATTGATTAATTTAGATGAATTCTAACATCTCTATATTATTGAAATATTAGATTATAGATAATGAAAACTATATATATCTACATCCCAAGTATTAAAGTCAAGAAATTTCTACAAATACGTTCAAACCAACAACTCTGGACTTATATCATCATTTTCTTTTTAATGACAAAGAATGTTTAGGTCAGCTTACACGCACCTCAACTAATCCATGAGACTTTTGAATTATCGGCTAAGTAAGAGCTTTAATGATTATCCCTATTAGTACCGAGAAGAGACTCAAACTTGATACCTCGTGAGTAATACATCTAAAAGTCCCTATCAAATCACTCGGCCACCTAGAAGTAGTTTATATAATCATTTTCACATCAACCATCAAGATTAATTTCCACCCAATTTTCAATTTTAAGCTCTACAATTTGGATTTAATATTTCCTTGTTTATTAAATATAATAAATACCCATTTGATTCCAAATTAAATACTTCTTGTTTATCAATTATTAATTTAGTTGAATTCAAAATTTTCAACTAGAGGTGGAACAAATGGGCCGAGTTAGGCGGGTCAACCCTAACTCGGCCTAAGTATACCTCGTTGAGTAGGTTGGGCCTTCATAGGCCAACCCGACGACCTGGTGGGTTGTTTTCTCTTTTTTTTCAAACCCATCCAACCCGGCAGGTTGACTCACGGGTTGGCAACCGCCAACCTGGTGGGTTGGACAAAAAAAAAAAATTAAATATTTTTTTTTACAAAAACTCATCCTTCAAATATAGTAGTTGGAGGGGTCTTTTTGGTCATTTTTTTTCCATTTTTTTCTATAAATAAGGCCTAAACTCTCATATTTCCTCACATCCCAAATTCTCTCATTTTCTCTATTGAAATCTCTCAATCTCTTTGTTGTCAATTATCCTAGTCCCCCTAAATTTACTAACGTGAATACAGTAGATTCAAACAGTCTCGTTTTCCCATTCTTAAAATTCGATCGACCTCATAATATTGCGCCTCCCCCCCCCCCCTAATACTACTACAGCTCCCGGTGGTTCTAAAAGTCGTCTTCGTAATCGTCGTCCTCGTCTAACTCCATCTCAAGCAGAAGCGGGTTCCTCAACTGCAGTCAAAACCGATGATACACACACATTAGATGTTTGGGTGCATTTCGAAAAGTTTTACGAGACAAAAAATGGAGTTCAAGTGAAGAAAGCAAGATGCAAGTACTGTGGAAATATTTATAAAGCTGATGCAGGTAATGATACTAGTACTTTAAAAATGCATGTTACTAAACATATGAATTAACTTGGAAATAGAGAAACCAATCAAACTCAAATAACTAATATGAGTACTATTTGGCGTTATAATTCTGAAGTATATAGGGAACAATTAGCTTTATATATTGCTACAACTGATCAACCTATTAATATGGCTGAAGATAACTATTTTGAAAGATCTATTAAAAATTCATTTTTTCCAGGATTTAAAAGCTATTCTAAAACTGCAACTAGAAATGATTTAATAAAATTGTTTGGGAAAATAAAATTAGAATTAAGAAATAAAATACATAGTTGTCATGTTAGTGTGACTCTAACCACCGATATTTGGAGTGGTAGAGCTAGACACGATTATATTTGTGTGACTAGTCATTATTTTGATAACGAATGTAAATTAAATAAATCTTTATTGGGATTTAGATTAATGGATGTAGATCATAGTGGTCAACAAATTTATAATAAAATTGTTGAAGTTTTAGAAGATTATGATATTATTCACAAAGTGATAAGTTTAACTTTAGATAATGCAAGTGTTAACAGTAGAGCTATAATTTTTTTTAAACAAATTTTCCTTTTTATGACAATTTGAAGTTTTTTCACTAATGTTGTGAATGTCACATTATTAATTTAATTGTGAAAAGTGGTATGAAAAAAATTAGAAATAATATTGATAGAATTAGAGATTCTCTAGCTTAGATTACTAGTAGTAATAGAAAAAATAATGAATTTCAAGATGCTTATATAAAATCAAATATGTCTCCTAGAACTTTTACATTAGACGCCTATTAGATGGAATAGTACTTATTTAATGTTTGATTCATGTTTACCTTATGCAAATTTAATTAGTTATTTTGTAGCAAATAATAGGGGTCCTCATTATTTGGTAGACAGTGATTGGCATATAGCTCAAAAAATTCATTTCTTTTTTAAAAAAAAATTATCCATCTATGGTGTGTATTATCCTACTAATCCATTGGTAATACATACAATTATAAAAATTTCAGATTTATTTAAAAAAAAAAACAAAAATAATGAAATTTTAGCGGATCAATAAAGGCAATGGAATTAAAATTTAAAAAATATTAAAAACTCATTCCTTTTCTTTTTTGTTTAGCTACCATATTTGATCCTAGAATTAAATTAGCAGGTTTAGAAAATGGTTTAGACACGTTAACTGAAAATTTACGAGATGAAGCATATGTCAATCAACTAGGAGGGATAAGACAGTGTCTTGCAAATGTATATTTGTAATATGAAAACAGGTATGGGAACCAGCGAAGAGGCGAAATACTCGAGAAAATAGCATAGAAGACACAAATGAAGATTTCGACTTCTATAGTGTACTTAATAGGCCGAAGAGGACCCAACCTGCACAAAAATCTATCGGGTTAGAGTTGGCGGGTCGAGTTGGGCTAACACTTCTGGCTAAAGAGGCGGGTCAGGTTAGGCCTGGCCCGCAATTTGTCTTAACCCAGGTCGGTTAATTTTCCACCTTTATTTTCAACTTACATACCCAATTCTTTGATAATTTTTCTTTAACAAATAATTTGTAATTCGAATTCAAGCAATTATTATAAATTCTCAATTTAAACCTAAATGAACTCAAATTCAAGTTAACCATTATGGCCAATCTACCCAATTTCATTCCACCATCAGGAAGACTTGTCACTAACTAGTATTTTTTTAGAGTAAATGACTTTTTCCCACCTAAATGATGGTCTAATGATACTTCCCCACCCATGAACTTTTAAAATACCACTTTGCCACCGAAACTACCCAAATTTTATGATATTTCATTGTAAAGACAAAAATACTTTTATCTCATTTTCTTCCCTTCAGCCTCTTCCATTGCCGGCAAAAAGGAGGAATTACACCACCAGCAGCGCCAAAGCCACCCCATCAATGGTTTTGCTTCTCATTGTCTCTCCCCTTTCTTAGCCACGACAACAGAATCCAAATATTTAATATATGAATTGTAAATATCCGAGTTGCAAGGATTCTCAATGATTTCCAAGTAAATGCAATTCAATAGATTATCTCTTCTTCACAGTAAATTTGTCCTTCTAAGGCTTAAATGTCATCTCTACAGTAATCATCACCACCTAGAGGAAGGAATCCCTACCAAATTACACTAAAAATTCTATCCACCCAGCTTATTTATACAATATGGTTGCTGAGAAATTAATTTACGAGATCGATGAAGAAATCATTATGATTAAGAGGAAAAAGAAAAACACAATGCAATCATTGTTTCTACAAAGAAACTTCTATTAAGTTTATTAAAATCTGGCAAAGTTTAGATAATTCAAAAAACAACATATTGAAAACTGTGTATGGTGCTTCACTACAGAGAAGCAACTAGCATAATCATTTAATCCATCACTCTTCCTTATGCTTCTCTCCACCGCCGTTTTGGGTGGTTGACGATGACGATGGTGTGGGGTGCCTCGTCTTAGATCTAGAAAGAGTTGACATTTGTTGTGTTAACGGGTGGATATGGTAGATGGGAAAAGAGAAGAGAGAAAGCGGCCTGGTGCGATTGAGAGAGGAAAGAGACGAAGAGAAAGAAAGAAAAAGGAAGAAGAAAAGAGAGGAAGAAAGTTGTCTTTTGTAATTTTGATTTCAGAATTCAGATGCAAACATGGTAGTGGCTGTAATAACCCCGTTGGGGAAGCATTGGGGCACTTCATTTGGTAGCAAACATGGTAGCTTTAGACATAACTTTGGATGCCTTTGCGCATGTTCTTCCAATAAAAAATAGTGGCCATTCGCTTGAAGGTTCATAAAGCCCTAGCATGACCACCCACTGGACTATCATGGAACTCGGTAAGCAACTAAAAGCGGAGAAGGGAATCCTCAGGAATTACCAATCGGTTGCGCCAAAATAGTAACACATCACGCCCTGTATAATCAGGTATAGAGGTTGGAGCAGTAAGCAATTAGCTGTTGAATGGCCTGTAAGCTTGGATTAATAGTAATCTCCTGTTGTAAAGTTGACAAAAAATCAAATGAAAGGTTAGAGAAAGCCAAAAAACATTGTGCAGGCATCCAAGACAGCGTGTCAGCGACTTTTTTTTCTTTGCCAGGGTGGTACACGATACCAAAGTCAAAGCCAATTAGCTTGGCTAGCCATTGCTGCTGTTCAGGAGTGTGAATAGTCTGAGAAGTTTGGTTCCGAAGGCTTTCTTGATCCGTATTAATGATGAATTTCTGGCCAAGGACATACTGTCACCATTTTTGAATGGTTGAGGTAATAGTGAACATCTCCCGGTGATATGTTGGAAGAGCTAGCATGCGAGATGAGAGCTTCTTGCTAAAATAAGCGATCGGTGACCTTTCTAGTAAGTACCGTCGCTTATACCGAAACCTAAGGCATCCGTCTCGATGGTAAATGGCAGGGTAAAATCTGATGTGATAACCAAAGTGCTATTCATCTTGTGGAGCTTTTTTTTGGCAATCATAATTGTAAAAGTGTTTTACACTTTCTACAACATAAGTAAAATTTATTACTATAGCAGAAGTTTGCAAGGAGTTGCTATGGATAAAGAAGTTCATGAGAGAGTTTGGTTTAAAACAACAACGGTATGTTTTGTTTTGTGAATCAAAGTGCTATTCATCTTATGAAGAATTCTATATTTCATTCAAGATCTAAACATATTGATATAAGGTATCATTGGATAAGGATATTCTTCATGATGACCTATTTGAACTTGAGAAGATCCATATAGATGACAATGGCTCAGATATGTTGACAAAGTCTTTGGCAAGGGAGAAGCTTGAAGTTTGTTGAGCTATTGCGAGTATAGTCCATTTCCCCACATAGTCGGGAAATGGGGAGATTTGTTGGGCTTGGGTTTCCCTCATGTGGAGGATGGCCCAAAATCTTAAAGGCAAAAAAAAAAAAAAAAAAAGTGCAGCTTGTTTTAGTTGATTTTTGAGTGGGTGAATAGTGAAAAAAACGTGGGTAAGTTCACAAATTAATAATTTGCAGAAGTGAGAGAGAGGTAGTCACACCAGGTTATTCTGGCGACGATCCAACAGTGAATTTTGCTCCATTTTTGCTTAAATTTTAGAGTGTTGTTGACGGCAAGATCTTTACACCCAACGGTCAGTTTCGTGATAGCCATCTTTTTTTTGGAGTTTTGCCTCTAGAAAGACAACCAAATCAAATAGTTGAGTTGCAGAATTTTTAGTCTGTTTGTCCTTCTTCAGCCTGACGATCAGAAGATCATCTCTAGTCTGATCAACCTGATTTTTGGTCAAAATATAGAGGACGTTTGGCTCTTCAATCTGGACAGTTGGTTTTCGATTTTAATGGCTGAGTTTGGAGTTATATAGCCTACATTTTAGGCGCTTTGCTGGTGATTTTACTCTTATTTCTTCGTAACTCTTTTGTGTATTTCACTTTATTAGAGTTGTGATAAAGCTTTAAATTTTGTGTGGAATATTATTGGTAATTTGTGGCTGTTATAAACATCTTTTTTTATTATAGTGGATTTAAGTAGATCATTAAATCCTATGGTTTTTTAATCTCTTCACATTAAAGAGGTTTTTCCACGTAAAATTGCTTGTGTCTCTTGTGAATTTGATTGTTGTTTCAGGCATATTTGTTCAGGGTTTTGCTCCTTATAAATTCATTCAAGTAGGAAATATTTTGTTAGTACATTATTTCCGTTTAGGCATCTATCTTGTCGGTTGCCACATAAGGGAGTAAGAGAAATGAGTAAAAAATGGGAGTAAGGCTAGCATTATTTAAAAAAAAAAAAGAAATGAAATTCGATTCAAAAATCGGGTACCTAGTAGGGATGGGCATGGGCCGAAGCAGAGCTGGGGACTCCTCTCTACAGCCCCAGCCCGAAAGCCCAAGGGGATTCTTAGGTCCTAGCCCGTAGCCTGAATGGGGAATTCGGGGAATCCCCGAATTAGGCGCGATCCCCAAACGAGGAATTCAAGGAGTCCCCGAAATCCCCGTTTGGGGTTTTGAATTATAATTTTTTTTTTTAATTTTTAATGATTAAAAAAAAATATAATGAATCAAAATTATAATTATAATTATGATACATTATACATATATGTAAGTATATTATATATTAATGGTATAATATTATGTATTATTGTATTGAGTAACAAGTATTAATATATGAATATATTATATTACGGATAATAGCATATTATGTATAATATATAATTTTTGTTTTATAGCATATTATATATAATGTATAATATATAATATATTATAATACATTCTAAATAAATAACTACCATAATATAACAAGGGCAATTAGGTAATGCAATTGAAATAATGATTCAATGAGGGACAAAAAAAAAATTATAATGATTTATTGATTTATTATAATCAATCAAAATATCAAATGATACATTATACATAAATAATATATACTATGTATATAAAATGATACATTATACATACATAACATATTTATTATGAATTACAAATATTTATAATGATTTATTATATTTAATATAGTTTTATTTATCACCTATTTGTATATGGTTTCATAAAATATTCACACAATTATAATTTGTTCTGTTAGAATTTATGGCTTCATTGATTGATTTTCAATTATTAAAATTAATATAGGATTAAATGGTTAAAATTAAACCTTACTCTCTCTCTCTTTCTATATATATATATATATATACAACACTAGGATTTGCCTAAGGTTATTGCTGCAGCGGATGGGTTGGTAGACTTCAAAAGTAGCAAGGAGAGAGAGCCTGTTGTTGCAGCAAAAGCAAAGAAGAAGGAACACTGGGAAATTAAAGGAAGCAAGAAGAAAGACTTCCAATTTCAGAAGCAAAATTCTACCAGCGAAAAGGGGCAGGCAATTGATGGCAACAATTTCTCTAAGGAGAACAAAGAGGGCAAAACGATGTCTAACTATTTCATTTGTGAAGGACACAATAGGGCAAGGGATTGCCCAAAGAGAGAAAAGCTTAACGCTTTGATGGGTGAAGAGGGGGAGTCTTGTGGTGAGCAGATCACTATGAATAAGATGCAATTACTGAATGCTATGAAGGCAGAAACAGATTCAAAGAAGGAAAATGGTGATACTTACCTAGGAGTTGTGAGCAAGGGTGCCGCTCAAAATGCTCAACTGTTTGTTGATTTGAAAGTGAGGGATAGTCAAATTAAAGCCTGTTGGATACGAGAGCAACTCATAATTTTGTAGCAGATAGTATTGTTTCAAAGTTGGGGCTAGCACTTTCCAAGAGTTCACAGAGTCCTACAATGGTAAAGGCTGTGAACTCTAATGCACGCGGGGTGATTGGAATAGCTTACAATGTGCATGTATGTGTGGGCTGTTGGACAGGTAAGATCAGCTTGACTATTGTTCCCTTGGATGATTTTGATATTATTTTGGGGGTAAAGTTCTTCAAGGCAGCAAAAGTGTTAGTGATACCCTACTTGAATGGCATGATGATAAATCATGAAGCAGGTCCTTGTTTTGTATCTTGTTGTTCATCGGGTGTGAGTAGCAAACCGGGACAGTCTAGGCTTACCACTATCTCAGCCATGACAATGAAGCGTGGGCTAAAGAAAGGGCAAGAAACTTATTTGGAGTAATGATAGAGGTAAAGCCTGATAAGAAGGTTGAGGTGCTGGATGCTGTGGCAGAGTTATTGTGAGACTTTGCTGATGTAATGTCACGGGAGTTGCCCAAAGAACTTCCTCCAGGATGAGCAATTGATCATAAGATCGAGTTGGAACCAGGGGCGTTTCCACCTGCTTGTCCACCATTTAGGATGTCTCCCATGGAGTTCAAAGAACTCCGAAAACAGCTTGATAAATTACTTCATGCAAGTGCAGTGAGACCTTCAAAGGCTCCTTATGGTGCTCCTATATTGTTTCAGAAAAAGCAAGATGGATGTGAGTGGACTATAAGGCGTTGAACAAGGTTACAATTCGAAACAAGTATCTTGTTCCCCTTGTTCAAGATCTCTTGGGCAGATTGAGTGAGGCTTCGGTTTTCACTCAGTTGGACTTGCAGTCGGGATATTGGTGTAATACTTTCTTTCTAGCTAGAATACTCGTAAAATAATCAGTAAAACTCATGAAAAATATATATAAGTATAAGAGCATAAATTAAATTACGTACCTCCATGTGGGCGTTACAATTGGCAAGTCAGAATTGCTGCGGGAGATAAGCCTAAAACCATTTGTGTGACCAGGTATGGTTCTTATGAATTTTTAGTCATGCCATTTGGCTTAACCACTTGTGTGACCAGGTATGAATTTTTGAGTTGGTGTTGGGGCAATAACCCTTGACCCCAATAGAGATTGCTACACAGCCAACAAAGGGGAAATTTCCTACTGCTGACAAGGTGACTAGGGACAGGCTAGACATCAAACAAAGGGAAATTTCCTTTTGCTGAAAATCGAAGCCCCACTCAATATGTCCAAGAGATCTTGAACAAAGGGAACAGGACACTTGTTTCAAATTGTAACCTTGTTCAACGCCCTATAGTCCACATACATCCGAAGGGAACCATCTTGCTTTTTCTGAAACAATACAGGAGCACATAAGGAGCCTTTGAAGGTCTCACCGCACCTGCATCAAGTAATTCTTCAGGATGTTTTTGGAGATCTTTCAACTCCATGGGAGACATCCTATATGGTGGACAAGCAGGTGGAAACGCCCCTGGTTCTAACTCGATCTTATGATAAATTGCCCATCTTGGAGAAAGTTCTTTCAGCAACTCCCGTGGCATTACATCGGCAAAGTCTCACAATAACTCTGCCATAGCATCCAACACCTCAACCTTCTTATCAGGCTTTACCTCTATCATTGCTCTAGATAAGTTTCCTGCCATTTTTTTTGCCCACGCTTCACTGCAGTGGCTGAGATAGTGGTAAGCCTAAACTGTCCCGGTTTGCTACTCACACTCGATGAATAGCAAGATACAAAACAAGGACCTGATTCATGATTTATCATCATGCCATTCAAGTAAGGTATCACTGACACCTTTGCTTCCTTGAAGAATTCTACCCCCAAAATAATATCAAAATCATCCAAGGGAACAATAGTCAAGTTGATCTTACCCGTCCAACAGCCCACACATATATGCATATTGTAAGCTATTCTAGTCACCTCGCATGCACTAAAGTTCACAGCCTTTATTATTGTAGGACTCTTGGAAAGAGCTAACCCCAACTTTGAAACAACCCTATTTGCCACAAAATTATGAGTTGCTCCTCTATCCAACAAGGCTTTAACTTCACCATCCCTCACTTTCAAATCAACAAACAGTAGAGCATTTCAAACGGCACCCTTGCTCACAACTCCTAGGTAAGTATAACCCTTTTTCCTTCTTTGGATTCGTTTCTGCCTTCATAACATTCAGTAATTGCATCTGATTCATAGTGATCTGCTCACCACAAGACTCTTCCTCTTCACCCATCAAAGCGTTAAGCTTTTCTCTCTTTGGGCAATCCCTTGCCCTATGTGGTCCTCCACAAATGAAACAGTTGGACATCGTTTTGCCCTCTTTGTTCTCTTTAGAGAAATTGCTGCTAGCAATTGCCTTCCCCTTTTCGCTGGTAGAATTTCTCTTCTAAAATCGGAAGTCTTTCTTCTTGCTTCCTTTAATTTCCCGGTGTTCCTTCTTCATTGCTTTTGCTGCAACAACAGGCTCTCTCTCCTTGCTACTTTTGAAGTCTACCAACCCATCCGCCACAGCAATAGCACTAGGCAAATCCTGCACTTTTTGCCTTCAATTCAATTTGCACCCAGCCTTGTAAACCTGACATAAAGTTAAACAACTTGTCCTCCTCAGACATATTTTGAATGTCTAACAACAAGGAACTAAACTCCTTTACATACTCCCTCGCAGTACCCTTTTGCTGGAGCTTTTTCATCCGGTCCCTAGCATTCCATGATGTATTTCCCAACAAGAATTGATCCTTTAATTCCTTCTTGAGTTTTTCCCAAGTATCAACCTTGGGTCTACCAGCACTCACATCATCTGTCAATCTTGTGCACCACTACAATTTAGCATCACTAGCCAAATACATACTAATTATTGAGACCTTTTCGACATCAATGACTTTTGCAGCCTCAAAATACTTCTCCATATCCCACAAGAAATTTTTCAACTCTTTGGCATTTCTAGCACCCTAAAAAGCCTTAGGTTTAGGTACTGTAACCTTGGCTATACTTCCCCTAGCAAGACTACGAGGAAAAGCATGCTTTAGCAAGGCAATGTCATTCTCTAGGGTCTCAAGCCTCTTGTTGGTCATGTCCAACATTTTCATAAATTGTTTATGGAGAATTTCGAAACTCTGATCAGTCTGATCAAGTTTCTCATTGATGGTCATAGCCTGGCCATCTTGAATTTCACCCAGCATCTCCTCTAACTGGGTCACTATTTCCTTAAAGACGTCCATCTCAGCCTTTTTTAACATGAAAAAACAATAAGGAAAATTTAAGAACAAACTTGGTCCAACCTGACTTTGATACCAATGTCACAGGGCCTAAACTCCCTTTTAGGCCCTGTTCAGCACAAGCACGCCAAGCACTTGTCAGCCTTCCTCAAGTGTGCGTATCCCTGCTACAGATTACAAACACAATACACAAGAGAGACTAATGAAATTGTAATACATAGAATATACGGGAAAACCCAACATTATATTATAGATTCCGAATACGAGGAACTTAAGCACTCTCACAGTGTTTCCCACTGATTACAATCTGATCACAATCACAGATTAAACACCCAAGTTACGACAAAGGAATACACTCACAGTCACAGATCCCTTGCTCTCTTTCTCTCTCTCAAATTATACAACCTACTTGCCTTATGTACATGTTGGCATAACAGTTACATAGTGGTTACAACAACAGTTAAAACCTTATCTAGCAGTTACCAAGCAGTTTGCTTACATACAAGTCTATCTAGACAAATAAAATCGTCCCACAGCCTTTATCCAGCAACCATGCAGCCTTGTTTGAGCATCCCATCAAACTAACTCATGTCCACATGCACCCCACGCACATTGCTATCTGCCTTATGCGTGTACTTAGCAACCTGTTGCTCACCTTGCCTGTTTGCACACGTCCTAGCTCATGTGTTACTTGACTTGCCCATGGGTGCCCCACGCCCATGTTAATACATGCTTGCGCACACATGTTCAAGCTTGCAAGTGTTCACACCCGCTAGCCATCTCATCGTTGAGTGCTTGGCATCCCAACGCTCAAGCACCCCATGTCTGATTTCACCCATCCTTGTTTAGCATACACCCATGTATTGTCTTGGCAAGGTTGTGGTTGAGGATGAAAGCCACACGCGTGCCCATGCCCTTGGCATCTTTAAGGGTCTCACAAACCACCCCTCCCAGAAGAACCCTTCGTCCTCGTCGGAATGATGGAAATATACTCCTGTACAATGTTCTACAATGGTAAAGGTTGTGAACTCTAGTGCACGCAGGGTGACTGGAATAGCTTACAATGTGCATGTATGTGTGGGTTGTTAGACGAGTAAGATCAACTTGACTATTATTCCTTTGGATGATTTTGATATTATTTTGGGGGTAGAGTTCTTTAAGGCAGCAAAGGTGTTAGTGTTACCCTACTTGAATAACATGGTAATAAATCATTAATCGGGTCCTTGTTTTGTATCTTGCTATTCATCGGGTGTGAGTAGCAAACTGGGATAGTCTAGGCTTACCGCTATCTCAGTCACGACAGTGAAGCATGATTTAAAGAAAGGGCATGAAACTTATCTGGCAACAATGATAGAGGTAAAGCCTGATAAGAGAGTTGAGGTCCTAGATGTTGTGGCAGAGTTATTGCGAGACTTTGCTAACGTAATGCCACGGGAGTTACCCAAATAACTTCCTCCAAGACAAGCAATTGATCATAAGATCGAGTTGGAACCAGAGGCGTTTTCACATTCTCATCCACTATATAGTATGTCTCCCATGGAGTTGAAAGAACTCCGAAAACAACTTGATGAATTACTTGATACAGGTGCAGTGAAACTTTCAAAGGCTCCTTATGGTGCTCTTGTATTACTTCAGAAAAAGCAAGATAGTTCGCTTCAGATGTGTGTGGATTATAGGGTGTTGAACAAGGTTACAATTCAGAACAAGTATCATATTCCCCTTGTTCAAGATCTCTCAGACAGATTGAGTGGGGCCTCGGTTTTCACTAAGTTAGGCTTGCGGTCGAGATATTAGCAAGTCAGAATTGTTGTGGGAGATGAGCCTAAGATCACTTGTGTGACCAGGTATGGTTCTTATGAATTTTTAGTCATGCCGTTTGGCTTGACGAATGCACCAACTACATTTTGCAATTTGATGAATGATGTACTATATGAGTTCTTGGATGAATTTGTGGTTGTATACTTGGATGACATTGTGGTCTATAGTCGAAGTTTGGATGAACATTTAGTTCATTTGAGAAGGGCACTAATGCGATTGAGAGAACATCAATTGTATGTAAAGATGGAAAAATGTGAGTTTGCTAAACAGGAATCATGTTCTTGGGGCACTTGGTGAGTAAGGGTCAAGTGAAGATGGATCCAAAGAAGGTGTAGGCAATTATTGAATGGTCAACTCCTACAAAAGTTCCCGAGTTAAGATCTTTCTTGGGTTTGACAAACTATTATCGCAAGTTCATTACGGGGTACTCAAAAAAGGTAGCACTGTTGACAAACTTGCTGGAAAAAAGGCAACGGTGGGAATGGACAGAATCATGTGCTAAGGCTTTCGAAAGGTTGAAGGAAGCCATTACCTCAAAACTAGTGTTGAGACTGCCAAATTTTGAGTTACCTTTCGAGGTGCATACGGATGCTTCGGAGAAAGCCATTGGTGGGGTGTTGGTACATGAGGGACATCCCGTACATTTTGAGAGTCAAAAGTTAAATAGGGCAGAGCAGCAATATTCTACACATGAGAAAGAAATGATGGATGTTGTGCATTGTTTGTAGGTATGGAGAGTGTACTTGCTGGGCATGAAGTTTGTAGTGCTAACAGACAATGTGGCTAATACTTTCTTCAAGACACAAAAGAAGTTGTCCCCAAAACAGGTCCAGTGGTAAGAACTTTTGGCTAAGTATATTTTGCATGGCAACACAAGCTGGGAAGGCATAATCAAGTTGTCGATGCTTTGAGCAAGAAAGAGGTGATTGATGCTCTATATGCAATAACCCGGGTGGAATCTGACATGTTGGATAGGTTGCAAGTGGCTGCCAAACAAAATGTCGAGTATAGGGATTGGTGACACAAGTTCATGATAAAACTATATGGCGCTATTGGTTAGAGGATGGGTTGTTGCATGCCAAAGGGGATAGGTTGTATGTCCTAAACAAGGGTGGATTGAGACAATTGTCGTTGAAAGAAGTTAACAATTCACCTTGGGCAGGCCATCCTGGTAGAGAGAGAACTTTGGCTTTGTTGACAAGGGATTATTATTGGCCTAAAATGGAAGCCAATATCAAATCCTATGTGAAGACTTACCTAGTATGTCAATTAGACAAGACAGAAAGAAGAAAGGTAGTAGGGTTGTTACAACCCCTGCCCATTCCGAAGAGGCCTTGGGTGTTAGCCTTCTTGACTTTATCAACGGGTTCCCAAAGGTGGTGAAAGACCAGTATGCATGCATGAAGAGTGGTGGAAATGGAGAAGAAAGCATGAAAAGGATGGATTAAAAAAAAAAACTCTTTTCATGCAAAGCTTGAAAAGAGATTATACTACTCATTTGCTTTGGATTGATGAAGATTAGCCTCAAAAGGATGAAACCTCCACACCTTAACACCACCTTGAGAGATTAGAGAGTGGTCATGGGTTTGAGAGAGAGTTTTAGTTTGTTTTTGAGTGAACAAGTGAAGAATGAACTAAAATGCAACCTTTTGCATTTATATATATACTTGGGCAATTTTGTAATTATTTATTTTTCACTTCCAAGCCCAATAAAATCTTATTTTAAAAAGGGACCCCACGAATTTATTATGCTACCCTTTGAATAATCAATATTATTCAATGGCTCATGTAAACTAAACTAGTTTACATTAACAACCCATAAATTTACCCTTTTTACCCTTTAACTATCAAAAGGTTATTTTTGTTCATCTCATTAATCTTAACACTTTAAGATATAATAATTAAATATAATTAATTATTGCTTGACCATTTTAACCCTTAAAATGTCACAAATAATTTTCTATGTAATTATTACTATAGAAATCCTGTTATTACCCTCGGAAGGTGCTAGCCCTATTCGGATAATCATTTCTCTCTTTCATCCTTCTCTAACTTCTCAAGGCTATTGGTGTGACCATGTAGGTCCACCGTGGATTAACCGTGAGCCGGTTTTGGATGAATCCGAAAACCTGTTCGGAGGCCTAACGACTATGGTAAACATCTAGCAATATGTCATAGTCCCTAAACTACGATGAAGAAATATTTCATCGAACTCATTTCAGATCATACGTACCATGCAGGTAAAGTCCCTCCATTGAGATATCCTGATCGAGCACGGATTCATGGAATGTCAAAATCCTAAACTCGATCTTCTACCGAATCGTCGATCAATATGTCCGGAACTTGTCATTACAAATTTGCTTTTGTATGACTAACAATAGACTCTGGCTAGAGATTCTGATTTCTGACATTTATCGACGTTCATCTAGGAACTCAAATCCGGATGGAGTCAGCGGTACTCCCGATCCTATATTTCCGAGTCAATGGATCCCCTCTTGACCATCGTTCGTTTTCGCATATGAACAACGCATGACCAAATAGGCTTTATTATACGAAACATGATTAGTCTCGTACTTATACACCGTATGAACCATACGCATCCATATCGGATCCGACTACAATGTCTCAGGTCAAAGGACTACATCGTGCACTGATATAACCAAACGATAAATTATTGACTACATGCTTTTCCAAGTGATTTGTCGTTATTCGGTCACGTTCGCAAAACAGTTCACCAACCGTTAATCCATGCCAATGCCCCAGTGACATGACTATCATTGTCATCCGTACTTATATCAACTCATGATATCTTTCGGAAGCATCCGATATGCCTACTGTGCAATATAGTTGCCCAAATTATATTGCTTCCGTAGGGAACCCTTTTCGATAATTCATTTACCGATTAAATGAATCATCTGGACAATTCATATACATACTTTATTTTAAATGCATGACTGAATAAAGGAAGCGATTTATATATATGAATTGAAGAACTCTTTCTTCTATTATTTATGATATATATAGATACAAGACAAAATGCTCTGAAACCGACAACACGAATGGTTTCTAGGGCATACACTAATATACACTAACAAACTTTCACTTGCACTAAAGCCATTCGATGTTGTATCTCATACTCATCTTCTCAAGATGATGGTCCAATTGCTTCAGCGTCATCGCCTTAGTCAGTGGATCAGCTACATTTTCTACTGAATGAGTCTTCAGAATCATAATCTCTCCAGCTCCAATGAATTCTCTCAAAATGTGATACTTACGCTGAATGTGTTTGGATTTTTGGTGTGCCATTGGTTCCTTTGCCTGTGCAATAGCTTCAGTATTGTCACAAAACATGCTTATCGGGTAAGCCATGTTCGGAACCATACCAAGTTCAATTACGAACTTTCGCATCCAAACAGCCTCCTTCGCTGCTTCCGAAGCAGCAATGTATTCAGCTTCTGTAGTGGAGTCAGCTGTGGTTGTCTGTTTGGAACTTTTCAACTAACAGCACCTCCATTACATATAAAAATGTACCCTGATGTAGACTTTCTATCATCAATATTTGATTAGAAATAAGAATCTGAGTATCCTTGAATGTTTAACTTGGAACATCCATAACTCAGAACTAGATCCTTAGTTCTTCTCAAGTACTTAAGGATCGATTTTACAACCGACCAATGTTTCTCCCTGAGGTTTGACTGATATCTGCTTGTAACATTTACAGCATAAGCTATATCAGGTCTTGTACATAGCATTGCATACATTAAGCTGCCTACGGCAGACGCATAAGGCACATTACGCATCCGCTGCTGCTCTTCATCGATCTTTGGACCCATCTCCTTAGAAAGATAAAGACCGTGAGTGAAGGGCAAGAGACCTCTCTTAGAGTTCTCCATGCTAAATCTTTTTAGCATTTTCTCTATGTACAATTTCTGGGATAATCCAATTACCCTTTTCGTTCTATCTCTATAGACACGAATGCCAAGGACATATGTCGCTTCTCCTAAGTCTTTCATCGAGAAGGTTTTGGACAACCAAACCTTAACCTCTGTCATCATGCCTATATCATTTCCCATCAAAAGTATGTCATCTACATATAATATGAGAAACGTGATGGCATGATCTTTAACCCATTTGTATACACAGGGCTCATCCGGATTCTTGACAAAACCAAACGATTTGATTATGTCGTCAAATCGAATGTTCCAGCTTCTTGAAGCTTGCTTCAATCCATAAATGGATCGATGCAATTTGCATACCTTATGTCTTTCAGCAGAGGATACAAAACCTATCGGTTGTTCCATATAGATGTTTTCCTCAATAAACCCATTGAGGAAAGCTGTTTTGACATCCATCTGCCAAATTTCATAATCATGGTATGCTGCGATGGCTAGCATTATACGGATGGATTTAATCATAGCTACAGGCGAGAAGGTTTCCTCATAATCCAATCCTTGTTTCTGAGTATAACCTTTCGCCACCAGTCGAGCTTTGAAGGTCTCTACCTCCCCATCCTTGCCAACTTTTCTCTTGTAGACCCATTTACAACCTATAGGAACTATTCCCTCAGGTGGATCCACAAGCGACCATACTTGATTGGCATGCATTGATTCTATCTCAGAATCCATCGCTTCCAGCCATTTTCCTGAATCTCTATCCAGTATTGCTTCTTCGTAGCTTCTAGGATCATCACCATGATCATCTACTCCCACTAAGTAAGATTCAAAATCTTGCTCATGTAGGAACCCATATCTCTCTGGAGGTTTCGACATTCTAGAAGACTTTCGTACTGGAACCATAGTATCTGATACTGAGGTTCGCTGAGTGGACGTTCCATCTTCAGCAATCTCGGTTCTTGGCTCTTCGAACTCTTCCTTGAGTTCAATATTTCTTCCAACGCCGCCTTCCTCCAAGAACTCGTTCTCGAGGAAGCGCGCATTTCTACTGATCCAAACTCTTTGATCACTTGGGAAGTAAAAGCAATATCCTAAACTATCTTTAGGATATCCAATGAACCGACCCTTCTCGGATTTAACATCCAGCTTATCAGATTTAACCAATTTAACATAAGCTGGGCAGCCCCAAATCTTCATATAATTCAGACTTGGACGTTTTCCATACCATATCTCATACGGTGTTTTCTGGACAGTTTTAGACGGGACCCTATTAAGGATGTGCACAGCGGTCTGGAGAGCGTACCCCCACAGAGACATTGGTAAGTCTGTAAAACTCACCATCGATCGTACCATATCCAATAAGGTACGATTTCTCCTTTTAGACACTCCATAAGCTAGGGTGGTATAAGGAGGATCAATTGTGAGTGATTCCATTTTCTTTTAAGAACTCTTGAAACTCTATACTCAAGTATTACCCCCATGATTTGATGGTAGTATTTTAATACTCTTTCCAGTTTGATTTCTACTTCATTCTTGAATTCTCTGAATTTTTTAAAGGATTTAGATTTGTATTTCATAAATACAAATACCCATATCGTGACATATCATCTGTAAAAGTAATGAAGTATTCAAATCCTCCTCTGGCTAAAGTACTGAATGGTCCACATACATATGTATGTATGAGTTCTAATAGTTCTTTAGCTCGCTCTCCTTTACTCTTAAAGGGAGACTTGGTCATCTTTCCTTGGAGACATGATTCAAGGTTGGATAGGGTTCAGAACCAATGAGTTCAAGATCCCACTTTCTCCAAGCTGTACTAATCTTCTCTCTCCTATATGACCCAATCTATGATGCCATAATTTTAGGATTTGATTCAGATCGAGTTCTTTTATTAGAAATGGTATTGATTGAAGCATAGTCATTCATTCTAAGACATACAAACCATTTGTATTCATAGCTTACCAACTAAAACATTTCCAAAAGTATTGAACATTCATTTCCATTAAACGGTACATAATAACATGCTTTACACAAAGCAGAAATAGAAATGATGTTTCTAATGGCTTTTTCAAAGTACAATACTTTAAACAAATTCAAAACATGTCCTGAGGTAGTCTTAGTGGGCAAGTCCCATGGCCTCGGCTGCAACTCGTGCCCCATTTGCCATCCTCAAATGATCTCGCCCTTTGTCACCTCAGAACTATTCTGAAGTACCTGCAAAGACATACAAACATGAGATGTTGCTGCTGAATCTAATTTCCAGGAATGACTATCTGAATTAACACTTAATTCATATTCAATCATAAGACATTAGTTCGTACCTGCTTTTCCTTGCCTTCTTCAAACTGTTCAGGTATTGAGGATAGTTCCTCTTCCAGTGTCCATCTTCTCCACGTGGAAACATTTTCCCTTTACATTGGCCTTCTCTGCCTTCGTCGCAAGCTTCTTGAAGCTCTTATTCCTGGGTCCAACTTTTGGACCTCTCTTTGGTAGCATTTTGGGCTTTTTTTGGCCCTGCTAGTGGAGGCGGCAAAGACATCCTCATGTCCTTTCCCTTTCACATCTGTCTGTGAAATTCTTTAAGCTCATTTAGCAGTTCAGAGAGGTTTCTCTCAATCCTATTGAGATTGTAGTTAGTTATAAATGGTTTATAACTTGGAGGCAGGGATTGTAGAATCAAATTCACTTTGAGGCAGTCTGGCATGACCACCCCATATCCATCCAGTCATCTAATCCATTGATCATTTTAAGAGTATGATCATGCGAGGTACCCCTTCCCTCATCTTCATGCTAAAGAGGGATGCACAATTCATACTCAACCACTCTTGGATTTTCGTTGTACAACTCTTGTAGAGCTATGAGGATATCATAAGCATTTGAAACCTCTTCATGCTTAGTTTGAAGTTTCTTATTCATGGAGGCTAGCATGTAATTTTTAGCCCTCTTGCTATCCTCTCTCCACTTTTCAAGAGATAAAGCTAACTTGTGGAGCATCCAGTCCAATATCAAGTGGAAGAGGTGTTTCCAGGACATAGGCAATTCTTTCAAAATCTAGAACAATTCTAAGATTTCTTAGCCAATCTTTTAGGTTGGGTCCGGTTAACATGTTATTATCCATTATCCTTAGGAGAATTGTTGGTCATTTTTCAATTATTTATCACAAAGATGAAACTGCAAAGAAAAGTAATTTTATTAGTGTCTTGCAATCTTTTAAACCTTTTAATGCATAATCAATTAGCTCCACTATTTTATTCGAGTCCTACACTCCCTAAATAGGATCCAAAATTTTCGATGGATTAAATTTCTTAGTGGGGAATAAATTTCTTATTAAATTCAATTAACCTCACATAAGGAATTCTTGGTTAATTAAGTCTAATAAGTAGGAAACTATTTTCCTTTATATCACTATATAAGGTTTGATTCATATTCCTTGTCCTAGCTTCGGATACCTCACATAATAGAATTCTTGGTACCCTAGGCTAGTTAAATCCGAACCATTGTGCTTTCTTAGGATGGTATTTTCATCATTCCTCACATAATAGAATTCTTGGTCAGGTGAAAATATCCATCCAAGAACAAGATCAGCTTATTCATGATACAAAGATTAAATCCCTCACATAATAGAAATCTTAGGATATTAAAATTTATATCAAAGAATTTAGTTATCCCACAATGGGAAACTTGGATTTAATAATTTTAAATTGGAGAGATTTAGGTTTAACCTTTAGTTAATTCATTTTTAGCATGCCATGTTTAATTAACCATTCATACATATCACATATATACATAAATTAAAGCATGTGGGTTGACCATGGGACTTTTCGAAAATACATCCTAAAGGAAACTATTTACCCTAATACTATATCTTCGATTGGATCGTCATCCGGATGCTCTTCGGTTCTTGTCTATCCGAACATTACAAATGGGATCTTAGGCACGCTGGCCCGATTAAATAAATAAATAAATTAATTATTACAAGCCATTTAATAAAAGAATATTACAAACACTTTTGAAATTTTGAATACAAATGGCGCCCATGATCAACCCTCTAATCTAATATTCATTCACACATAAATAAATATTAAACATTCATACCAAATATAATAAACAATTATTTAAAAGCATGAATATAAACAATTATTTAAATATATATATATATATATATATATATATATATATATTATATATATATATATATATATTATTATATTCACTAATATATATAAATATAATATATCTCATATATTAATGATATTATATTATATAAATATTCATGTGGTAATTTAATCATAACTTTGGGGCATGCAACAAACACATTTTATAGGATATTACAAAAACACTTTTGTCATATTCCACCCAAAGATATATTATTTAATTACTACATCATTTCAATACTTTTCACAAAAGTAATGCATGGCATAGATAATGGGTTTTATTACTCCAAGAGTAATCATTCTATGACACAAGTTACTTTAACTAAAATAATATTTTTTATGACACTATCTTTCTAAAGACAATCATGTCATTTTGCATCATCATTTTTTAAAACCATTCAAACAACCAAATTATTACATTTCAAAAATATAATAATTTAGCTATGCAATGATGCATTAAAGATAATTTAATCAAATAAATACCTATATTAAAATTACATCATCATATAAATATCATAATTCATCATATGAATTAATAATCCATAACTTTATGCTAACATCAATTCCACCACTAAACAAAAATATAAACTTTAATCAAATTAAAGGACACACATTTAGCATGTCAAAGCATAAATATTTAATCAAAGTCATGGAAATGAACATGCATGGACATTATATCTATGCAACCATCATCCAAGCATACATTTAGACCCTTTATGGAACAACTTCCAAAACACATTACAAACTCATTTGAATAAAACAATAATCAAATGAACAAAAACATGCATGGCCGAATCTAGCAAGAAATATTCTATGTACTAATCAAGGCATGCATGAACACTTGTCACCATAAATAGTAATTATATATATATTAACATATAAGATTCTTGCATGTTCAAATTAAAAAAAAAAAAAAAAAATCAAAAAACTTTATACATTTTATGTCATGGCGAATCTCATTCCAAGAAAAAGAAACAATAAACATTTCATTATCTATTACTAGGCCAAAACAAGAACATGCATGTCTTTCATACATGATAAACACAAGAACACTTGGAAAAGTCATTTTTTGCTTATAAATTCGACATGCAAGGAGCTTTTAGCTCTGATACCATTTGAAAGACCGCATGCATGCATGAAGAGTGGTGAAATGGAGAAGAAAGCATGAAAAGGATGGATTAAAAAAAAACGTTTTTCATGCAAGCTTGAAAAGAGATTATACCTACTCCTTTGCTTTGGATTGATGAAGATTAGCTCAAAAGGATGAAACCTCCACACTTTAAACACCACCTTGAGAGATTAGAGAGTGGTCGTGGGTTTGAGAGAGAGTTTTAGTTTGTTTTTGAGTGAACAAGTGAAGAATGAACTAAAATGCAACCTTTTGCATTTATATATATACTTGGGCAATTTTGTAATTATTTATTTTTCACTTCCAAGCCCAATAAATCTTATTTTAAAAAGGGACCCCACGAATTTATTATGCTACCCTTTGAATAATCAATATTATTCAAGGGCCTATGTAAACTAAACTAGTTTACATTAACAACCCATAATTTACCCTTTTTACCCTTTAACTATCAAAATGTTATTTTTGTTCATCTCATTAATCTTAACACTTTAAGACATATAATAATATAATTAATTATTGCTTGACCATTTTAACCCTTAAAATGTCACAAATAATTTTCTATGTAACTATTACTATAGAAATCCCGTTATTACCCTCGGAAGGTACTAGCCCTCTTCGGATAATCATTTCTTTCTCTCATCCTTCTCTAACTTCTCAAGGCTATTGGTGTGTCCATGTAGGTCCACCATGGATTAACCGTGAGCCGGTTCTGGATGAATTCGGAAACCTGTCCGGAGGCCTAACGACTATGGTAAACATCTAGCAATGTGTCATAGTCCTAAACTACGATGAAGAAATATTTCATCGAACCCATTTAGATCATACGTACCATGCAGGTAAAGTCCCTCCATTGAGATATCCTGATCGAGCACGGATTCATGGAATGTCAAAATCCTAAACTCGATTTCTACCGAATCGTCGATCAATATGTCCGGAACTCATCATTACAAATTTGCTTTTGTATGACTAACAATAGACTCTGGCTAGAGATTTGATTTGACATTTATCGATGTTCGTCTAGGAACTCGAATCCGGATGGAGTCAGCGGTACTCCCGATCCTATATTTCCGAGTCAATGGATCCCCTCTTGACCATCGTTCGTTTCCGCATATGAACAACGCATGACCAAATAGGCTTTATTGTACGAAACATGATTAGTCTCGTACTTATACACCGTATGAACCATACGCATCCATATCAGATCCGACTACAATGTCTCAGGTCAAAGGACTACATCGTGCACTGATATAACCAAACGATAAATCATTGACTACATGCTTTTCCAAGTGATTTGTCGTTATTCGGTCACGTTCGAAAAACAGTTCACCAACCGTTAATCCATACCAATGCCCCAGTGACATGACTATCATTGTCATCCATACTTATATCAACTCATGATATCTTTCGGAAGTATCCGATATGCCTACTGTGCAATATAGTTGCCCAAATTATATTGCTTCCGTAGGGAACCCTTTTCGATAATTCATTTACTGATTAAATGAATCATCTGGACAATTCATATACATACTTTATTTTAAATGCATGACTGAATAAAGGAAGCAATTTATATATATGAATTGAAGAACTCTTTCTTCTATATATATATATATATATATACAAGACAAAATGCTTTGAAACTGACAACACGAATGGTTTCTAGGGCATACACTAATATACACTAACAGGTGGAAGGTATGTCTTCAGTCCTTGTTGTGGTGGACAGATTTTCAAAATATGTTGTTTTTATGACAACACCAGATGCTTGTTCAACGGAGACAACTGCTACCTTATTTTATAAAAACGTGGTGAAATATTTTGGAGTACTAGTAGACTTGGTTAGTCATCGAGATGCACGGTTTATTGGGCAGTTTTGGATTACTCTTTTCAATATGATGGGAACTGAATTGAAGTTTTCTACAGCCAATCATCCACAGACGGATGGTCAGGCTGAACGGGTGAATGCATTGCTGGAGGAATATCTTCGACATTATGTTACTACTAACCAACGAAATTGGCTAGAGTTGTTGGATTCTACACAGTTTTGCTACAATCTTCACAAGTCATCTTCAACAAAGCTGAGTCCTTTTGAGTTGGTGTTGGGGCAACAACCCTTGACCCCAATAGAGATTGCTAAACAACCAGCAAAGGGGAAATTTCTTGCTACTGATAAAGTGACGGGGGACAGGCAAGAGATCATTGACCAAGCTCAAGATAGCTTACGGAAGGCAAGTAAAAGGATGAAGAAGTATGTTGATGCCAAGGGGAGACTGTTAGAGTTCGATATTGGTGACCAGGTACTACTTAAACTCACTCCTCAGATCTGGAAAAAGATCAATAGCAAACGAGTGCATAGAGCATTAGTTCCAAAGTATGACGGACCATTTGAGGTTGTAAGCAAAGTGGGTGTTGTTACTTATAGGTTGAAACTGCCTGAATGGATCAAGGTGCATCCCACATTTCATGTGAGCTTCTTGAATTCATTTCATGTGTACAACGAGGACTCTTCAAGGACCCAAGCTAAAAGAACTCCTCTTATGATTAGAAAACAGTTTGATGATGAAATTGAGAAGATTTTGGATCACTGAAGGATGGGACAGCATAAGAAGAATCGCCGAATTGAGTATTTGGTGAAGTGGAAAAGGGGGAGAGATAGTGAGGTTTCGTTGGAAAGAGATATAGATTTGTGATAGTTTGAGAACATTGTACAGGAGTACATTTCTACCATTTTGACGAGGACGTCAGGTTCTTTTGTTGGGGGTGGTTTGTAAGACCTTTAAGGATACCAAGGGCGTGGGCAGACGTGTTACTTTCATCCTTGGCCACAACCTTGCCAAGACAATACATGGGTGTATGCTAAACAAGGATGGGCGAGATCAGACATGGGGTGCTTGAGCGTTGGGACGCTAAGCACTCACCGATGAGATGGCTAGCGTGGGTGGACACTTGCAAGCTTTAACATGCGCACGCAGGCACGTATCAACATGAGCGTAGGGCACCCATGGGCAAGTCTAGCAACACACGAGCTGGGACGTGTACAAACAAGCAAGGCAAGCAACAAATTGTTGAGTACACGCATAAGGCAGACATCAATGTGTGTGGGGTGCATGTGGACATGCGCTAGTTTGATGGGATGCTCGTGTTAGAGTAAGAGCCCTAGAGCCAATCAATTATTGTAGAATTGATTCTTTGTAATAATATTCATTGATCAATAAAAGGCATTTTATTCTATATCATGTAAATCATCGTTATATGTATTGATATATGTCCTCAGAATAGTAGAACCGTGACGAGGGTATCAAGTGTTTCAAATCTTGATAGTGAGGACCCTATAAGCACATATGGTGGCCATTCTAGAAACGTCCGTAGCCCTAGTATTATTTTGAAGTAAGGGCACAGATAATATGGTAAGGCTATCATAGTGTTGAACGACCCTATCGAAAGGCAGTTACTGATCTCACTTGTCAAGGTTGTTTGGTGACAACCTGGTACAACACGTGGGTGCTTGCTGTAGGCAAGTTCACTGGACTGACCCACCAGAGGATTCCATATGAATGGTAACCCTAGTGTCTATGGAACAAATCCTCTAACGAANGAATTTTAACCTTGTTCAACGCCCTATAATCCACACACATCTGAAAGGAACTATCTTGCTTTTTCTGAAATAATATAGGAGCACCATAATCTCACCGCACTTGCATCAAGTAATTTATCAAGTTGCTTTCGGAGTTCTTTCAACTCCATGAGAGACATCCTATATGGTGGATGAGCACGTGGAAACGCCCCTGGTTCCAACTCGATCTTATGATCAATTTCTTATCTTGGAGGAAGTTATTTCGGTAACTCCCGTGGCATTACATTAGTAAAGTCTCACAATAACTCTGCCACAACATCCGACACGTCAACCTTCTTATCAGGCTTTACCTCTATCATTGCTGCCAGATAAGTTTCCTGCCTTTTCTTCAGCCCACGCTTCACTACTGTGGCTGAGATAGCAGTAAGCCTAGACTATCCCAGTTTGTTACTCACACCCGATGAATAGCAAGATACAAAACAAGGACCTGATTCATAATTTATCATCATGTCATTCAAGTAAGGTAACACTGACACCTTTGCTGCCTTGAAGAACTCTACCTCCAAAAAAATATCAAGATTATCCAAGGGAACAACAGTCAAGTTGATCTTACCCATCCAACAGCCCACACATACATGCACATTGTAAACTATTCTAATCACCCTGCGTGCATTAGAGTTCATAGCCTTTACCATTGTAGAACATTGTATAGCAGTACATTTCCACAATTCCAATGAGGATGTCGAGTTCTTCTGGTGAGGGTAGTTTGTGAGACCTTTAAGGATGCCAAGGGCATGGGCATGTGTGTGGCTTTCATCCTCAGCCACAACCTTACCAAGACAATACATGGGTGTATGCTAAACAAGGAAGGGCGAGATTAGACATGGGGTGCTTGAGCGTTGGGACGTCAAACACTCAACGATGAGATGGCTAGCAGGTGTGGACACTTGCAAGCTTGAACATGCGCACGTAGACATGTATCAACATGGGCGTGGGGCACCCATGGGCAAGTCAAGCAACACATGAGCTGGGACATGTGCAAGTAGGCAAGGTGAGCAACAAGTTGCTAAGTACATGCATAAGGCAGACAACAACGTGCGTGGGGTGCATGTGGACATGCGCTAGTTTGATGGGATGCTCAAACAAGGCTGCATGGTTGCTGGATAAAGGTTGTGGGACGATTTTATTTGTCTAGATAGACTTGTATGTAAGCAAACTGCTTGGTAACTGCTAGATAGGGTTGTAACTGTTGTTGTAACCACTATGTAACTGCTATGCCAATATGTATATAAGGCAAGCAGGTTGTATAATTTGAGAGAGAGAAAGAGAGCAAGGGATATATGAGTGTATTCCTTTATTGTAACTTGGGTGCTTAATCTGTGATTGGGATCAGATTATAATCAGTGGGAAACATTGTGAGGGTGCTTAAGTTCCTTGTATTCGAAATCTATAATATAAGGTTGGGTTTTCCCATATATTCTATGTATTACAATTTCATTAGCCTCTCTTGTGTATTGTGTTTGTAATTTGTAGCAGGGATACGCACACTTGAGGAAGGCTGACAAGTGCTTGGTGTGCTTGTGTCGAACAGTGCCTAGGATGGGTCCCCGTGGGGACGGCTATTATGCCCATCCCTAGTACCTAGTAACCGAACGAAAAATTCAGTTCGGTTCAATGTCGGGTAATTTCCAAACTGGTTCAAATACCGGGTACCTTTAGAGCCTAACCCAAATATTCGGTTCAGGTCAACCAAATGCAAAACCAATTTAGGTACCTAGTTTTGAACACCCTTATATAATGTCCCTTCTAACCTTTACCTCAACCCAACTTTTCATATTAGGCCAAGGGTAGGATTTCCTTAAGAGTGAAATGCAATACTCGTCCCAACCTCTTACACAAAAATCCCATAATTTTTTTCTTAAATAGAATAATAATTATAATTACTCATATGTATTTAATATATTATATATTTTTATTAAGACGAGGGAGGGGTTTTCGTGGGTTTTAACCTTTACTTGCCGCCCTCCACCCCATCTTCATTTCCAATGCATATATATATATTTTTTTTTTTGCCGCCAACCCAAAATTCAGAAGGGATTCTTTTCCCAAAAATAATGTTACGAACACCGAATTTTTGTACCGAAGGACATGGCATCTAGTCAGATACGATCACGTTAAAGACAAAACACGTCTTCTATGAATGAACGGTCATCCAACAGTTATGAACGCTCATCCATATTTTATGGATGACCGTTTATCACGAATGAACGAGCGTCCACAAAAATATCAATGGACTCCCGTCCATATTATATGGACGGGCGCCTACCTGATATGAATGCCGATCCCTAAAATTATAAAAACAAAATAATTGATGCTCATCCATCTTATATGGATGGTCGTCTGTCTATATACAATGGACGGCCGTCCGTATAAGATGGACGGGTATCCATACGCATAGCCTTATAAAAATGGTTGAAATGTATACATATGAACAATAACAAAATCCTTGGACATGCATGAATGTTATACTTCTATGTGTTTGATTATATCTCTGAGATGCAGCATTTGTCATATCAATGGACAATAAATGAAAAAAATCATGCATCAAAAGCATACTATTTGATGAACCAATTAATAATTCGTCTAACTAAAGTGCAAAATATTTTTATTGAAAAAATTGTGAGTAGGAAATCAAAGGTAAAACATTATTTTGTTTTTATAATTTTATGGACGGACGTCCATTATTTTATTTTTATAATTTTATAAACGGGCGTTCGTATGAGGTGGACGTCTGTCCATGTAAAATGAATGAGAGTCCATTGATATTTTTGTGAATGCTCGTCCATAAAATATGGACGGATGTTCATAATTGTTGGACATTTGTTCATTCATGAAAGATATATTTTGTTTCCAACGTGACCACGTCTGACTAGATGCCACGTTATTTGGTACATAAATATTGGTGTAAAATTTCAATACAAAAATTCGGTGTTCATAACATTATTGTTTCCCAAATAACAATTTTTTTTACACCTAATCTTATTGAGTTTTTATGCTATCCCTATATATATAAATCCTTATCCATTCACGAAATCACTAATTATAATACCATAATATAAAATTGTCCTATGCTATTTTTTTTTTTTAAATTGATAATACTAAATATGGATTATTTTTATAATATTAAACATCACGCTTATAATAGACGACATTACAACTATAATACTCTTACTAGTTACTTCAGCGCACCAATTTTAGTATCTTGTTGAATCGCTAAACACAAAATATTATTGGTAGAAGAATCACAATTTTGGATAAAAATTATGTCAACATCCAACATAATGTCTTAAAGAAAACTGATAATTTGGACTAATTAAGAAAGATAACGTGGCTAATCCGCTCACTCAAAGAACTTTATTTGTATATATAAATAAAAGGCCACTTACACCTACCTATAGTTTGGCTATAAAGACAATTTAATACCCAAAAAGTTTGAAAATATCAGTTTAATACCTTCTGTTCAAATCTGTTAGTAAAGCTCGTTTAAAAAAGGACAATATGGTAATTTTATATCTAACAAAAAAAATATAATATTATGCATTGGTCACGTCTCCATTTTATCTCTTTAATATTAATTTTATAAAAATCTTCCTTCTCAATTTTAATTATTTTATTTTTATAATTAATTTTAATTAAAATTCCGTCTTCATCTCTCACCAGAACCATAGTCGTCAGAACCAGGACAACAACCAGCAAAAACTACCAAAGCCCCCAAAAAAAAAAAACCTCACTCAAATCACCAAAAGATTCAATGCAAAAAATCCCGAAGAACCACTCTCAAACACTCAAAAGAACCACTCTCAAACACTCAAAAGAACCAAAACATGCAAGGCATATAAGGGTTGGGGCAAAACCTCAAACAAGTGGTGTGCCAAAACTTGGAAAATCAATCATCAATGCCAAAACCGATCAGAAATCCCCAAAAATCAAACAAAAACATTAAAAAAAAAAAAACACTCACCAATTAATCTACAATCATCAATTTCCCATTGGATACTTCGAAAAACACAAATCAATCCCAATTCAACAAACAACAAAAACCGTAGGAATTCAATCGGCAATGAAATGTGAGCAAACGGCGATAGGAAAAATGGGGGTTTGGAAAGGGCACACCGAAAAGACGATTGGCGGGGAGAGGAAAGGTTTTCGGTGACATGGCTTCTGGAAAATGGGTGGGGAAGTGCAACATCTTTGCAAAAGACCCCCCTTTTTTGCCCTTTTATGACAGAGATGAAGAAGATGAAGACGGGAAGAGAGAGAAAAGAGACGCTTTCGATCTGGCCAGCTTCTAGTCCATGTTCTGATGCCGGGTTCTTGCCTAGTGACCGGAGGAAAAAGAGGGAGAAGAAAGGAAAGAAAGAGAAGGGAGAGAGTAAGAGAAAGAGAAGAGAAAGAGAAGGGGGAGAAGAAGAAGAAAGATAAGAGATTTGGACGAATTTTTTTAATGTAATTTTTTTTAACTTTTTTTTATGCACAAACCCTAAACATAAAAAGCCTACAAAAATGATAGAATATCGATAATACCATTTTAGTTAGCAGATTTACTAACGGATTTGGATGGAAAGTGGACATTTGTCATTTTAAAACTTTTTGGATACCAGTTGACTTTATAGCAATCTCCGGGTAGGTGTATGTCTTTCCCCCCAAATAAAAAAAAGCAGTACTACACTCACCGAACCTCGTCATAATTAATATAATGTCGTAATTTAATACTCTAATTATGATTTGATTAAACAAATGACTTTATGACAATTCATAATCCACACGAAAACGTTGCGTGTAGAATCCCCAAAGCAAACCCCCATTGGGCCCACGGACGGCCCACAGTCCTCAACGGATAACCAAAAAAATTAAAAAATTTCTAAAATTTCATTGGCTTGAACCACAGTAATCAACTAGAGGTAGGACCCACTAATATCTCCTCGGCTTTATCTGATTTGTAGGATAAATATCACTTAAATCCCCAAACTTTATCGTGATATCAATTTTATCCTTGTCAAGTATATAGCTATGTTTGTGTGTAAGTAATCAATTCTCTAATCAAGATGTTCTTATATAAATTTATCAAGACTACATAGGTACTATTAATTTGGATTGTAAAATATTATTTTAATCTAATGTAATCAATTCAACAATGAATATGTATGGTCTTGACTAAAAAATATAGTTCTATAGGATTAATCTTTTACTGGTATGTATTTATGTATGTATCATACATACATACCATTAATTTGGATTGTAAAATATTATTTTAGTCTAATGTAATTAATTCAACAATAAATATATATGTTCTTGACTAAATTTATATCAAAATGTCTTGACTAAAAAATGACCATATATATATATATATATATATATATATTGTTAGTTTAATTGTGGTTTTGGGTGGTGATGATAGGATGTCACGCAAAAGAAAAAAATGAACTTTTTTACATTAGATTAATTGATTGTATATATATCCATGTACATCATACATAAGAAGTTCTCTTGGTAAAACAAATACTTGTTAATTGAGTTTAACAACTAATTTCCACCCTCCTAGATGGGCACCGGCCGGCATCTATCAAATAGAGTTGTCCTCAATTGAAAATTGCAATTAATAGAAGGTATTTTGAGCGTTTTCAAAATTATAAAACGACAAATTAATATGGCAATCAATAGGGGTGTAAATGTATTTATCCACACAATATACCGAACTCCGAACCAACCTCCCTCGCTGACTCAAACGAAGACGTGGCAGTCGTCCGTTGGTCCGGACTCTAGTTCGGGTCGCAGCCACTTTTGCACTTCTTGTTACTCTTTTACATTCTCTCCTTCTCAAAGCTTCACTCTCAAACAATCTGTCTCCCTCTTATGTCACTGTTAAGCCTTTGATATTTATCTCTCTCGATCAAAAATCTAGATTAATCATGATGATGAGGTATTCTTTACTTTGTTCTGTTTTGTTGTTTAGTCGTTTTCGTGTTTTCATCTGATTCTGTTTGTTTCCGGGGAAGAAAATGAAATGATTGCTGGAAAACTTTTCCGGTGAAAAGAAAATTCTGATTTATATGATTTTTTGGTTGCTATTGTATGTTAATATACGTTTGTGAATATCGCCGAGTTCATATCCATCTCTGTAGCTGAGGAAAGGAATGATTTTTACGTTTCTGTATATATATTTTGATTCTCTGTTTTTCTTTATGCTTCCGTATGTGTTGTTTTAGAGAATAATTTTCGTGAAACTATTTTCTCGGAATCTGTATTTTGACTCGACGATCGTGGCTTTACTCTGTTTTTAATTATTTTTATTTGGTGAATTCTCTGTTTTATTTTCTAAATTTGTGTTTGGCTATATTTTGTGTTGCGACTTGCGAGTAAGCGGAACTGAAAACTATTCGTGAAACTGAAGTTGAAGTATGCCATGTTTGGTTGGTAAGAAATGCAAGTTTCTTACCAACCAAAGTTCAATAATATTCGGCTTATCAAAATCCAGTGTTTCTAATTTCAAGTTTGAACCTGACATATTGGTTTGGTTTAGCTCAGATAATTTTTGTCAAGTCATGCGTGTATTTTAGGGCTCAAATTGTTGATTTTGTTTATAGTACGCGTGAGACTAATAATGTAAATTTCGTATTTTCTTTCTTGAGATACCTGAAATATATCTTAATTGTGAATTGTAACCCATTTTATTTCTAGATATTAAAAAAAAAAAAATCAGTTAATGGCTAGGACTTTGATTGCTTTAAGTATTGTATTAGTGTTTTATATATTTATTTTTTATTTAGCTGTATTGAGGAACTTTTTATATCAATATACAGCTTGGTGGCACCACACCTCCACAACAGTTACAACATAACTATAACCCAACCACCACCGTGATGACCACTTTTACTGCATAACTACCTTTACATCTATTTGCACCTTCAGCAAGATTACCACAACTGCAGTCATTACCATCACTGTTTTGACTATATCAGACAATCATTACCGCACCATCCTGAAAGAGAAAATTGAATTAACTCTATGTCTAAGTTTGAACCCCTTGCCTACAAGCCTAGAAAACGAGCTCACGACAAATAATCAAGCACAAAAGGTGTTTTCTCTCATTTCTTAAGTTGTGTGAAATATGTGTATAAAACAAATTATTCGAGCAGTTGTATCATATGGATATATTTTCTAACAGAAAGCATATTATTACAAACAATTTTAGAAGAGCATATCATCACAAACATGATAAGCACCATTTTAATTTGGCTGGGAAAATCTGCGTCATGATTTTTTGACTGACATTCTGTCTGTTAAATTTATAGTTCTAGCATGATGATCACAAGCTCAATTCTAATTGGATGCCGATTGAAAAGGTGTTTTCTTAATGATTGTGTGGGCTGAATACTTATTTTGCTATCACTCTTTCTTGTTTTACAGGGTGAAGTAGAGTGCATGGTTACTTTTTGGTAATTGAATGGGTTAAAGTAGTGTTCTGCTGCAATTTTTATGACATATATTGATCACAAGATATTTCCTTAATGGGAGGAGCTTGTTCTAGGAAGAGAGGCCAATTGGATCATGAAGATAGGTTAAATAGAGGGGTTTGTGGAAGATATCATAAAAGTGGAAGTTCCAAGTGGTTGATGACCTCATTTTTTAGGCCTCCGCTGGAAATCCAACGAGGACAAGGGAAATGCCCGTCCCTTATGGAGTTGTGTGCTCATAAAATTCGTGAGGTATTCTGTTTTCATATCATGCCTGGTAGAAGGCCTCAACAGTTTTTTTCGGTGACTGATCTTTGATCTGCTTACCTAACAGGACATAGATAGATATAATACCTTTTCAATGCTCCCAAGGGATATCAGTCAGCAAATCTTCAATGAACTGGTAAATTCCCAACGTCTAACTGATATTTCTCTAGAAGCTTTTCGAGACTGTGCTCTCCAGGTAATTCCTAGCATGATACTTTTACTTGTGGTGTTAAAATTATTGTGATGGTTGTGCCATTGCCCCTAATGGGCATGCTGATCTGCAAAGTTTTCGTGACAGGACCTTTACCTGGGAGAGTACCCTGGTGTAAATGACAAGTGGATGGATGTCATTGCTTCTCAGGGCTCATCTTTACTTTGTGTGGATCTTTCTGGTTCTGATGTCTCTAATTCTGGGTTGATTAATCTCAAAGATTGCACAAACCTGCAATCCTTAAATTTTAATGACTGTAACCAGATTTCAGATTGTGGGCTTGGGCACATCTCTGGTACCTTTTCTACATATTTTCAGTTACTGTGTTGATAAGGGTGAATACTCTGAATTTCAAAAGATTGTGGTAGAAATGAGTTATGATCTCCCTTTGCATGTGTTACACTGGTATAAACTATTTTATCAATCTAAACTGGGAAGGGGATTGGGTAATTTTTATATAGATAGTTCTCTTTTTCACTGGGGAGGGGTTTGTATGAACTGTGGGTTATAGACAGGTATTTTTAGGCTGTCTTTGTATAAGGTTGATGCTCCTTAGGATGTTGTCTTCAATGTGGTCTGCTGGTTCTTAGTTCTACCTTCTTTGAATTATTATTAATACAGTTTCTTTAGTTTCCCACTAAAAGAATGACAATCTCTATTTTGGAATATCATTTGTGTGCCTTTCCTTTCTTACCATTCTGTTCCATCATCTTCCTTCATTCAAGAGATTTAGCTCTGCTCACTTTATACTTGAGCACCTTTTTCACAGGTTGTTTTACCATGTGAAAATCTTTCAGATCTCTCAAACCTTACAAGTTTGAGTTTTAGAAGAAACAATGCAATTACTGCTCAAGGGATGAGTGCCTTTGCTGGGTTGATTAACTTATCGAAGTTGGATCTGGAAAGATGTATTGGAATTCATGGCGGTCTTGGTCATCTTAAAGGTATGTTTACCTCTAAACCTTCCAACCCTCTCTCTTGTCCAAGGCAGAGGTATTGATTTGGTTTTCTGTGGGAGGGTAAATTGTTTGAAATTTCTTTTTTCATTAATAGAAGTAGTGCATATGTTTGAAGCAAGAAATATAATTGGAAAAGAAAAATGATAAGCGGTAAGCTTAGCCTTTCTCTATAAATATATTTTTTGGAAACAAAAGATTTGTGTTACTGCAGAGGAAGAGATAAAAGTGGGTTTCAATATCCACCATAGCGAAAAACAAAAAGCCTCTTAAGTTTAAACACATAGCAACAAACATTGATGGAGTTATCAAAGAGTTGCTCACTTTTCATGAAGGCATAAACTGGCTAATGTGTACCATATTTATCGTTTTGCAGGTCTGACAAAGCTGGAGTCTCTTAATATTAAATGGTGTAATTGCATCACGGATTCTGATATGAAGCCTCTCTCAGGTGACTCTTACCCATCCTTCTCCTTCTGGGATGGTTTTATTATTTACCTTTTCACACGATTCTCTTATATTTTCTCACTCTAACCATGGATTTCATTTTTTATATAGTTCTTCATGTCTGTTTAGAAGTTTAGTTAAGAGGTGTTGAAGGATGTGCATTGGATCAGTTTTATCGAGATTTGGTATGAGTTTGAATGTTGTAAAGATGTAGGGTAACTTTTGTGCCATTTCTTTTCAGGGCTTAGAAACTTGAAAAGTCTACAAATTTCCTGCAGCAAGGTTACTGATGTCGGCATTACTTACTTGAAAGGTACTGTTTTTTTTATCTATATCATGTTGTCATGTCTTACAATTTTACATGTTGAATAATATCTTAGCCACATGGACCACAATTCCACTTTGCCATGGTGCATGGGGGAGGTTTTGTTCATGTTTCTCATATGATTTTGGAATGTTAATCATAATTGGGCTACATTACGGAATGGACCAAAACAAATCAGAAAACTGCTTTGATTGGGTCTTTAAGGTTATGCTAGTAATTTATTTTTTAGAAAATGTATAACACTATATTAACTCATGAATGGAATTGTTTTAGAAGGATTTAATGATTAACCTTTCTTGGGGACAGCATTAATAAGATTCCCAGAACCCATCTACATAGATAGCATAGAAATTGGGAAGAAGCTGTGATGTATGACAATATTTGTAACTTGTGTAAAGTTGCTTACAACTTGTTAAACATTGGATCAAGAAAATTTTTAGGTCTATAACTGTTTCCAGTAGCTTGAATGGTTAAATCATGATGGACGTTATTTGTAAATTGTTAAATTATGGCACACAATCTTAGGATAGCAGCTAATGGATATAACAGAACTGATTATGAAAATCAATTCAAAGCTGGAATAGAATACACTAGGACAACATGTGTTAGGAAGATATTCTGAGAATTTGATTTGTGAACAGTAACTTCTGGGGTAGAAAAAGATAGAAAGACCAAGTTTTTGATGCTGTGACTAGTACTCATGAGAGAACTTAACAGACAAAACTTAGTTTTCATTAAAACTAACTCTCTTTTTCTCATGATTTTAAGGTAGGATCAATTGGGATTTGCTCACAATTTAGGAAGTGACAATCAGTATGCTGTGACCAATAGACGTAACTAAAGACTGATGATGGCCATGTACGAGTTTTAAAATTACCTAAGGTTAATGAAATAATTTTAATTAATAAAAAATAGACAGAGAAAAATAAAAAATAAAAATTGGAGCCTATGCTGATATCTCAAACTACTACAATTATAACTATATTTGTGAATTTCATACGCCATCCATGATATCTGAGTGTCATTTTAACGTTACATTTTTTCTTGTATGTGTTTCAACCATATGTCCCTACTTCCTGATGAGTAATTCTTCCATAGGTTTTTAATAATTACCCATTTTTTCTAGAATTTTTTACTAGTCTTGTTTGACTTGGTAATTCAAACTTCTTTTTGTTGACACTGGAGATCGTTGTTGTGTTTCAGGTCTGCAAAAGCTTTCTCTATTGAATTTGGAAGGCTGCCCAGTGACGGCTGCATGCTTAGACTCTCTTTCAGGTTGAAGCCTCTTGGTGTTTCCATTTTCTACTGATCTTCTAATTTCTTTTTGAATGGTTTGCCAGCTTGCAATTAACAACTCATTTATCTATTTAGAAAACTTAGATATCCGATATGTTGCAAGTCAAGGGAATGTATATTGGAGAAATAATCCCTTGACTTGACATGTGATCTAAGTTAACTATTTAGTAAAAGTTTAGAATGAGCTGCTTAAAGTTGCATATACTCAATAGCTTGATTAAGTGTGGATTTAGCCTAAATATTCTCTTTTCCTGTATCTATGCAGCTCTTGGGGACCTGCTGTATTTGAATCTTAATAGATGTCATCTGTCTGATGATGGATGTGAGAAATTTTCCAGTAAGTCGTCTTCAATTAATTGCACCTCTTGGCATCATGAGATTTACTGCAAATTAGCTAAGATGATGAGATGTTTTGGTTGTTTTTTGTCAGAACTTTGAATTTAACCTTGACCTAATCAAATCCTTATTTTCTGCAGGGCTTGGGAGTTTGAAAGTATTAAACTTGGGATTCAATGACATAACAGATGCATGTTTGGTGCACTTGAAAGGTGAGTGCTCTGTTTTGTTTACTGTGTGTTCAACAGTCTAATTTATTCATTTTACATTATTTTTGTTCCTGCAAATGTCATAGAATGTTAAAAAAATAAAAATAAATAAAAAATAAAAGGCACCACTGATGATCCTTTTATCATATAATGAAGGAAAAAATAACCTTTTCCTGTCTAACAAGGGAACACAGGAAGTTCTGTGCTTCACTTAGTACTTGTGCTTTGCTGTATTTTTATCTGAAAGTTTAGTTAGTCAATCTTGTACTATACTTTCCTTTGTTTATCAAATTTATTAACGAAATTTATACACAAGCATTCCCATTTTGCCCTTACTCTTCCTTGGGAATTCCATCTATATCCTTCAATTCATTACAAACACACCCCGATAACAACATATTCTCCATGAAAATTTCTTACATTTTACTCCCCACTTTTCCTGTTAATTAGGGGTAGAATGGTCAAATTTCCCTTAGGGAAGAAAATATCTAAAACTTAACAAACATTTTGGTTGGCACGTCGCCGCGGCGAGGAAGCTTCTGTCGCCGCGGCGAATCCAGCAACTTCCCATGGCTTCAACACCTCTTCGCCGCGGCGAAGATTCTTCTTCGCTCCGGCGAAGCATGGAACACTGAACTTCTTTTATTTCAACCAATTTCAAGGCAAGTATTCAACACACCACTCAAACAAAGGTCAACCAAACAATAATACTAATAAACCAACTCAAATAAGAGCAAAAGAAGAAACGTTAGCTACGTACCTCAAGTGGGGCGTTACATGAAAAGTTTATCGAATGTGGCAAACTCCATAAGCCTACATATCGAACTACTCTCCACTAATATAGACTAGACATTGCTAAGAATCAACAGGTCTTTAAAAGCTTGTAACGTTAGGCTCGGGTAGTGGGTTTCAGGAAAAAGGATAGGACAAACAAAGTAAGAGAACTCGGTTTTCGTCATGCACACACTACAAATCATATCAATCTCCACTTTCTTTCTCAACCACCAATCAAAGTGTTAACCATTTTACAACCCTCAAGCTTATGCATTTCTCTTATTTTTTTATTTTGAATTGAACTAAAGAAATTTATTTATTTATTTTTGAAAATAATAATCATAAACTGAATTGAGGTTAATTACCTCTCTTATTCTTATCGCCCTTCTCACAACCCCCAAACTATTCTTTTAGTGATTCGCACAACTCTTCACTTTCTTTGTGTTTGCATTAGGCCCAAAATTCACCTAAGGGTCCGATTATGTGTTCAGGGTAGTTGGATTGGGAAATTTTCAGTTTGTAAGAAAATAAAACACAATGATTGAAAGAACAACATGCATGCATGAAGAGTGGTGGAAATGGAGAAGAAAGCATAAAAAATATTGGATTCAAAAAACCGGTTTTCAAACAAAGCTTGGAAAAGAGATTATACCTACTCCTTTGCTTTGGATTGATGAAGATCAGCCTCAAAGTAATGAGACCTCCACACTTTAACACCACCTTGAGAGGTTTAGAGAGTGGTCGTGGCTTTTAGAGAGAGTTTTGGTTTTGCTTTGAGTGAACAATGTGTGTTATGAACAAAAATGCAACCTTTTGCATTTATATATACTTGGGCAATTTTGTAATTATTTATTTTTCACTTCCAAGCCCAATAAAATCTTATTTTATAAAGGGACCCCACGAATTTAATATGCTACCCTTTGAATAATCAATATTATTCAAGGGCCCATGTAAACTAAACTAGTTTACATTAACAACCCAAAATTTACCCCTTTTTACCCTTTAACTATTAAAAGGTTATTTTTGTTCATCTCATTAATCTTAACACTTTAAGATATAATAATTAAATATAATTAATTATTGCTTGACCATTTTAACCCTTAAAATGTCACAAATTATTTTCTATGTAACTATTACTATAGAAATCCCGTTATTACCCTCGGAAGGTGCTAGCCCTCTTCGGATAATCATTTCTCTCTCTCATCATTCTCTAACTTCCCAAGGCTATTGGTGTGACCATGTAGGTCCACCGTGGATTAGCCGTGAGCCGGTTCTGGATGAATCCGGAAACCTGTCCGGAGGCCCAACGACTATGGTAAACATCTAGCAATGTGCCATAGTCCCTAAACCACGATGAAGAAATACTTCATCGAACCCATTTCAGATCATACGTACCATGCAGGTAAAGTCCCTCCATTGAGATATCCTAATCGAGTATGGATTCATGGAACGTCAAAATCCTAAACTCGATCTTCTACCGAATTGTCGATCAATATGTCCGGAACTTGTCATCACAAACTTACTTTTGTATGACTAATAATAGACTCTGGCCAGAGATTCAGTTTTCCGACATTTATCGATGTTCGTCTAGGAACTCGAATCCGGATGGAGTCAGCGGTACTCCCGATCCTATATTTCCGAGTCAATGGATCCCCTCTTGACCATCGTTCGTTTCCGCATATGAACAACGCATGACCAAATAGGCTTTATTGTACGAAACATGATTAGTCTCGTACTTATACACCGTATGAACCATACGCATCCATATCGGATCCGACTACAATGTCTCAGGTCAAAGGACTACATCGTGCACTGATATAACCAAACGATAAATCATTGACTACATGCTTTTCCAAGTGATTTGTCGTTATTCGGTCACGTTCGAAAAACAGTTCACCAACCGTTAATCCATACCAATGCCCTAGTGACATGACTATCATCGTCATCCGTACTTATATCAACTCATGATATCTTTCGGAAGCATCCGGTATGCCTACTGTACAATATAGTTGCCCAAATTTATATTGCTTCCGCAGGGAACCCTTTTCGATAATTCATTTACCTATTAAATGAATCATCTGGACAATTCATATACATACTTTATTTTAAATGCATGACTGAATAAAGGAAGCAATTTACATATATGAATTGAAGAACTCTTTCTTCTATTATTTATGATATATATATATACAAGACAAAATGCTCTGAAACCGACAACACGAATGTTTCTAGGGCATACACTAATATACACTAACAATGATAATCTCATAAGGCTCAAGTAGGTGACTAGGGACAAATTCACTCATGGGTTGGCTAGAAAGGCTTAAACGTTCCGAGAAATGCCTAAATCATTTCCTCAACAATGTCTATTCCTAAGATTTTGCCTCAATTACTTCTCTACTAGGTTCTAGAGTCCACCAACATTATCAAACTTTTCCTAACCGCATAAAATGAATTAAGCATGCCGAAATAAATGAAAATGGTGGTTGAACCACTCAACAAACCTCAATCAAAATTCAGTCAATAAACATAAACTTGAAGCAATGCTTAACATTTTTCAACAACAAAATCCCACAATCCTAGTCTCATCATGGTCTTATGCAATTCATCAATGGCAACCATAACAAAAACACAAACGTAACTGAAACAAAAATAAAATTTTTTTCCAATTTTTCCTACCCCCAAACTAAAGATGACATTGTCCCCAATGTCACATTATGCATAAATTAGGAATAGAAAACAAAATAGAAAAAGGTGCGAGATAATTCCCTGATTAATCAGTGAAGTTGAAGTTCCATTCACAGTGTGCACACCCGGTCCTCAGCTTTTTCATCACCCAAGTTCTGTAAAAACAATTGAAAACTATGGTGTCCATGTCACGACCCAATCTCCACCGTGGGCATGGCTGGTACACCTGGGCTCACCCCAGGCCCACTCTAGGCTCACCCTAGCGTGACTCACTAGGAATATCTCCACCCCCTTAAGGGATTTCTTTTGCCTTCCCCCATGGCTCGAACCCATGCAATATACTCAGCCTCCATTGTAGAGTCCGCTACAGTGCTTTGCTTGGATCTCTTCCAGCTCATTTGTAACACCCACACAGAGGTATGTGACTTTCTTCCTTATGTTCTTTAGTTATTATGCCTTTTGTCAAGTTGAAATGCATGAAAATGTAGTAAGGAAAGAGTTACAGACTTCACCAGGGCAAAGGAAGTTTGTAGCCACAGCGACGTCCTTCGGTAATTTTTAGCCGCGGCGAAGAAATGTCTTCGCCGGGGTGAAGGAGGCAAAATTTTGTTTGATGAATTTTGGGGACAAACTTGCTCAAGGGCAAAATGGTCTTTCCACCCAGAATTAGTTAGGCATGTGAGGAGTGAAAAGTCATAAAAGTTTATGGAGAATGCTTAGATGTGAGGGCATTATGGTAATTGCTCGGGGGACATAGATGGAATTTCCATAGAAGTGTAAGGGTAAAATGGGAAACTACACTTATATTTCATTAATATTAAGAGTTCAATGAAGAAACCCTACCAATTTTTCTCTTCAACCCTCACGCCACGCTCTAAATATTTCTCTCAAATTCCTTCAATCCAATTTCAAGGAATTTTATAGATCTTGGTCTAAATTGGGTGGATCTCCACTTTTAAGCCCCAAGGTAAGTCTCTTACACCAAGATTTAAATTTTTAATGCTAGTTAAAGTGTTGAAACTTCTTCTTGTTGTTGTTAAGGTGTAAGAGGTAGATTATTGTGCTAAAGGAAGATCAAAGGGTTGAGTTGTCCACTTTCAAAGTAAGTAAATCCAACCCTAAGCTTGATTTGAGCAAGTTTGTAGACATTTGGATGTGTAACTATGTGCTTATGCTTTTGAGACATTTTCATGAGATTGAAGCTTAGTGATAAGTGTAAATTCAACCATGAACATGTAGAGTTTGCCTTTGTGGTGATTGGTGGAGATTGGTTGAATTGGGTATGGATTTGAGTAGTATTATGAAGTGTAATGTTTGGCCAGGTTTTGTTGTTGATTTTGGAGAAGTTTGCTCCAAATTGGTAGTTTGAGAAAGAGGTAGAAAAGTAGCTTATGTAGAAATAGTGGGTGCATGCAAGTTGTTTGATGAAATGCCTAAGAGAAGTGTATGCATACTTATATGTTGTTTTTACTTGATGTTGTGAGATGTAATGGTAGATGTTAGAGAGAAATTTACTTTAATGCTACATTGCATTGTTACATCTACATATTAGAAATAATAATCTACATGAGCCATTTACAAGCTTATATACCCATACAAGTATTAAAGTGTAGTAAATGGTATAAAGAATAAAGAGAAAGAAAGAAAACTATTAAAGAAGGATAGAAAGAAAAGAAAACAGGTTGTTGTAATGGGGAACCCATGAGTGACAGAAAGAATAGTCCCACATACACGCCACTTTTAGTGAGTGGCCCCAGAATCAGAAAGAAGTAAGAGTACAGTTCGACAGAATTGTATGTGGATGAGAACTGTACCAACAGAGTAGCCCTACATGCACGACACCTTCAATGAGTGGCCATAGAATTAGAAAGAAAAGTGTATAGTCCGACAACGGTGCATGTAGATGAGGACTGTACCCACTCATATGGTCAGGGTTCCAAATCTGTGCCTCAGCCAAGTCTGATAAGAATAGAACAGAACAAAAAGAACAAAACAGAATAGAAAGAACAAAACAGAACAGAAAGAATAGAATAGAACAGAAAGAACAGAACAGAATAAAAAGAATAGAACACAGAAAGAAAGAAAGAATAGAACACCGAAAGAGAGAACAAAATAGAAAGAAAGTAGAGAGACATAAAACAGACAAGAAACTCCATTCCTTATGCATTTATGCATATGCATCATGGCATTCATATCATTCATAGTTAGTTTCTCTATTTGTGCTGTTAGTAAGTGAGGAAAAAGAATGAGGAGAAAACAAAACAGAGAAAAAGAAAGAAATGTGTGGTAAGGAAAGAATTTTATTATATGGACAACGGACGTAGAATGGGTTAGCCTAGACGGTTTACTTACTGATCGATTAGTGCTACCCCGTTGTTTCCAATGTTTTGCAGGTAGAAGGTGGGGAACGGTCGAAAAGAGCGTCAAGGAGTGGAGGAAATGGGCAACACTGTCGACGCTTTTGAGAAACTCTACTAAAGTTTTTGTATAGAAAGAATGGGCCCATATTTTGTACTCAAACATTTGTATATATATCTTTTTTAGTATGTTTTCTACTTATTTCATAGTACACTAGCTAGTAAAGAATAGTGTTACATCACTGCACCCCCATTGAGACAAAAAACAAACCCTGATTGCAATCGATAATCATCTTTGTCCGTTTGGAAACTAGCATCACTGTATCCTCTTACAGTGAGCTCATCTTCCCCTCCATAAGCCAGGAACATATCCTTAGTCCTCTTTAGGTACTTAAGAATATTCTTGACAGCCATCCAGTGATGCTCACCTGGATCCGATTGATATCTACTACAAGTGCTCAAAGCACATGAGACATCAATCCGAGTACATAGCATGGCATACATGATGGATCTAATTGTTGATGCATATGGGATCCTCTTCATCCTATCTCTCTCATCTTGTGTTCTAGAACACAATTCCTTAGAAAGATAAACACCATGTGACATCGGAATAAATCCCTTCTTGGATTCTTCCATACTGAATCTTTTTAGTACCTTGTCAATATATGCACTCTAACTTAGGCCAAGCAACCTACGCGATCTATCACGATACATCTTTATACCAAGGATGTAGGCTGCTTCCCTTAAGTCCTTCATGGAGAAGCACTTGGATAACTAAGTCTTTACCGACTGCAAGTTCTATATATCATTCCCGATCAGAAGTATGTCATCGACATACAACACTAGGAATACTACTGCGCTCCCACTCACTTTCTTGTAAACATAGGGCTCATCTTCGTTCTTGATAAAACTGAATTCTTTGACGGCTTCATCAAAACAAATGTTCCAGCTCCTTGAAGCTTGCTTGAGTCCATAAATGGATCTTTGCAACTTGCATACCCTATTAGCTTGCCCATCAAGAACGAAACCATTAGGTTGTGTCATATACACATCCCCCTCAAGGTTTCCATTCAGGAAAGCTGTTTTGACATCCATTTGCCAAATCTCATAGTCATGATATGCAGCAATCGCAAGCATAATCCGGATGGATTTAATCATGGCAACCGGCGAAAAGGTTTCTTCATAGTCAATGCCATGAATTTGTTTGAAACCTTTGGCAACTAATCGTGCTTTATGTTAGGAAACGACCCAGTTACGCAGCGGAAAACAAAACATAAACTCTATGGATCGTTCCTTAGAACCAAGATCCGGGTACAAAAATCATAGTTTATATAAAATAATCAAATATGCAAAAATTTAGTTCAAGGTTTGAGAAACCATACCCACGTTTGGAGGCTCCACCAATATTGTCTCTGAACGTGTTTGCTACCGATCCAAGTGTAGGATCGAACCGTAGAGATCCACACGAAGACAATCAACAAGAACCAAGGAGGGATTTGCTAGATCCTCCTTGGCCTTAAGAAATCAAGAAGAAAAACAAAAGTGTTTGTTTTCAATGGAACAGTAAAACTGGCGTGGGAGAGTTTTGGCTGGAGGTTTTCTTTTCAAAATCAATGAATGAATAAAATAACACACACACTTTCCAACTAACACCCTTTTTCCTTTTATAGTCTTATTTAAGTTGCCCTATTCCCATATGGAATGGGCTTGGGCTACAACCCAAACACCCCCAAATTTGCCAAACACTCCCAATTAGATATTTTAATTTAATTCATCATTATTTCAATTAAAATCAATTAATATTTAATTAACATTTAACAATAATGATGATTTAATTAAATATGTGCGAACACACATTTAACCGTAATTTCACTTATTTAATTTTTTAACAAATTAAATAAAAGGCTACGACCTCAGCAAATTTAATTGCACTGTGAAATTACCAAAATACCCTTTCGCCTAAAAAGACGAAAACGCCCTTCTTTCTTCTTGGCTCTTAAATTATCTTCTATGTGTGTGACCCATAGGCTCCTCATCATACCGGTAGTGTATAGTATCGCGATTAACACCAATTAATCGTCTCACTAATACACAGACCAAGATTGGCCCCTAGCAAGGCATCATGGCCACCCGATAGATTCGGATTCAGCAAAGTAGCTACCTGTCAACGATATGGTTACCGTACAATTCAATCCTTTCATCATACGTTATCTCGACAAGACGAAGGCATAGAAATAGTGTCAACCTTTGGTTACTCTCGATATTATATATTCAGTTTCTGGACCAATGACCCGTATTATAATCTGGATAGAGCAGCAACTCAATCCCATTGTGGCCATAGTTTTAGTGTCATTGCCATATACTAAATTGCGCCATGAGATAACTTCTCCCGTACCTGGGAATGATGAATCCTCTATCAATCCACCATAGTCTTGATACACTCTTTAATACAGCCAATCACCACTATACTGACAGCTCTGAATAGAACTGCGTTAGGCTTGTATCAAACTGTACCAATCGGTGTACAAGGCGCTCCGGTGATCTCAAGTCTAAGGATCACATGCACCACCATTCGTTAGAGGATTTGTTCCATAGACACTAGGGTTACCATCCATATGGAATCCTCTGGTGGGTTAGTCTAGTGAACTTGCTGCGATATATCCGCCTACAACAAGCACCCATGTGTTACACCAGGTTGTTACCAAACAACCTTGACAAGTGAGATCTATCACTGTCTTTCGACAGGGTCATTCAACACTATGATAGCCTTACCATATTATCTATGCCCTTACTTCAGAATAATACTGGGGCTACGGACGTTTCTAGAATGGCCACCATATGTGCTCATAGGGTTCTCACTATCAAAATTTGAAACACTGGATACCCTCGTCACGGTTCTACCATTCTAAGGACATATATCAATACATATTGCAATAATAATGATTTACGCGATATAGAATAAAATGCCCTTTATTATTGATTAATGAACATTATTACAAAGAGTCAACTCTACAATAATTGATCGGCTCTAGGGCATCTACTCTAACACTTTATAAGTATGCACCTTGCCATCCATGTCAATCTTCTTCTTGAAGACCCATTTACACCCTATGGGTTTTACCCCTTCAGGTGGTTCCACCAGAGACCACACTTGGTTCTGGTACATGAAGTCCATCTCAGATTTCATGGCTTCAAGCCATTTAATAGAATCTGGATCCGATATAGCGTCTTCGTAGGTTTTGGGTTCATTGTCTTGGTAGACTAGTACATCACCATGTTGAGTCACAAGATAACCATATCTCTCAGGCTCATGGCGTACTCTCCCAGATCTATGTAGCTCCTGTGCCACCTGAGGTGGCTCACTTTGATCCACAAGTTGTGGAGTAACCTCCTCTTGATGCTTAACCACTTCCTGTGGCACATCATCCCGCCCTTCGTCTAGTATATCTTGTGGTTCTAAAACTTCATCAAGTTCTACTTTTCTCCCACTAGTACTTCTTAGAGAATTTAAACCGAAAAAAAAAAAAAAACTTTCACTTTGATCTTGTTGATCGAGTTAAAATTTTATTAGAATTTTTATAGTTAAATAATTGACAAATAAACTGAATGAATTATAGCATCAAAAGTGCTTGAGTTATTTTGGCATTAATTCTTTTTTTATTTATTTTTTTTTGGGTAATTAAATAAATTATCATACTCTAAACAAAAATCTCCTCTGTTTTTCCATATTGGGTAGACCTTGCCTATTATGTAAATTACAATACATTGACTTCTATATCCATAACCTCCATGTTATTCAAAACTTCTAAACCTAATATTTGTTTCATCTATCATCCTTTATCTGATGATATTCTACCAAAGAAAATCTACAATACAACAAGGGCACCAACTCAACAGTTGGTACTACCAATCACTCATAACTTGACATTTATCTAAACAAATAATTGTTTCCATTTTTTCAAAAATTACATAATTAGGACTGTAAAACTGTCATTGGTTTTGCACACCACCACCATTGTCAGAGACTTTGATGGACATCACTCACAAAACGATGTTCAAAATATTGTTTTCATAAAAACAAATCACATCTACGAATCTCATAATAATCCAATGAATCTAAATGACATGATTAAAACTTCTTCAATACAATTTTCATAGATCCCACTCTTTCCACCACCGCGAAATTCGGCGAGTGGATTGACAACTCTTACATTTTTTAACTCTTACCCAATCAATTTACTCTTCCTTCACCATCAAACTACTACCCAGCCAATATGGATTCCCTCTATTTGGTTTACTTCATTATGGGGAAATAAGCACAGTGCATTTGGTTTTTATATTTTAGTGTTATTATTTTAATATGGTTTGATCTATTTCATACCTCATTTCTGTAAGTAACCGATGAAACTTGGCAGCGAAATAAAACAAAAATTTTGGTTCATCAATTGCTCAAATCCCATCATTAGGGTCAAATATATATATGTTTTACATATAAAATAAATAATGCATACAAGGATTATAGATCATACCAGTGATGGAGGCTCCTTCAATGTATCTGATCTCTTTGCTAGTCAATCCAAGAAGAGGACTGGACATATGATATCCACACGAAGGTAGGATCACTCAAAATTGAATTAATTGACTAGATTAAATCAATTGCTCTTTGGATTTTGCTAAAGAATTGAAAGAACAAATCTCTCACAAAAGGGGAAGGGCAGCTAGGGCTAAAAGGAGCAGCAACTTTCTTTTTAATTTTTTTTCTCTTACTTAATTTTTGTTAAAGTTTTGCTTTTATAGCAAAACCCTAAGCCTATTCCACATTAGAATAGGGTTAACTTATTCCTAAGTGGAGTAGCATTAAAGGTATTTTAATTTAATTAAAACAATTAATATTAATACTAATATAAACATAATTATAAATATGTAATTTGCCAAATTTAATTCCAATATAAAATTAGATACATGCAACAACCTCAACAAATTTAATTGCACAACAAATAACCAAAATACCCTCAAATTAAAATACATAATTTTGCTAATTAAATTCCAATATAAAATTGGACACAAGCAACAACCTAAGCAAATTTAATTGCACTGTAAAATTACCAAAATATCCTCGCGTCTAGAAAGATGAAAAGGCCCCTTAAACCAAAATCATCAAACTAACTCCTATGTGCGTGACTCATAGGCTCCCGAATATGTTGGCAGTGAGTAGTATCTCGAGTAACCACCAATTAATCATCTCACTACACATAGACCAAGATTGGCATCTAGCTAGGAATCATGGTCACTCAACACATAAGGATCAACGAAGTACTGATACCTATCAACGATATGGTTACCGTGCAATTGAGTCATTTCATCAACTATTATCTCTTTAAGATTGAGGTATATAAATAGTGTCAACCTCAGATACCCTTGATAACTTGGTATTCGGTTACTAGACCAATGATCGAAATATAAATTGGATTAAGCGATAACTCAATCCCATTGTTGCTACAAATTTATATTGTCATTACCAATATAACCAAACTACACGGTGAGATAACTTCTCCCACACCTAGGACTGAGGAATCCTCTATCGATCCACCATAACCTCAATACACTTCTCGATGCAGCTAATCACTACCATCCTGATAGCTTTAAAGAGGACTACGTTGGGCTAGTGGCAAAATACACCGATTAGTGTACAAGACACTCTAGTGACCTCAAGTCTAAGGATCACATGCACCACCATCCATTAGAGGATTTGTTCCACAAACACTGGGGTTACCATCTATGTGGAATCTTGTGGTGGGTCTGTTCAGCGAACTTGGTTACATAGCAAGCACCCATGTGTTGCACCAGATCATCACCAAACAACCTTGACAAGTGAGATCTGTCACCGCCTCTCGACAGGGTCGTTCAACACAATGATAGTCTTACCGTATTATCTATGTCCTTGGTCAAATAATATTGAGGCTACAGATGGTTCTAGAATGGCCACCATATGTGCTCGTAGGGTCCTCACCATCGAGATTTGAACACTCGATACCCTCGTCATGGTTCTACAATCCTAAGGACGTATATCAAGACATACAATTATGATTTATGTGATATAGAAGTAAATGCCTTTTATTGATAAATAAACATGATATTTATCAATAAAAGGTATTTGTCAATGAATAATTTAAATCATTTTGTGCATCTTAGTGTATTCAAAATTCCTTATAGTGTTGAATGAAAAAATATTTGATTAGTAAAAAAAAAAAAAAAAAAAGAAATTCAACAATATTTCATTTTGTATCAAACTAGTTACAATTGTCTTCAAAATTTGATAGTTGTATTTGATTTGATCTCAAAAGATTTTTATAATATATATATATATATATATATATATATATTAATTATATATATATATATATATATATATATTATAAGTCATTATTTTTTAAATGCACAAAAAATAAAGGCTAATGAAGTATGAGATAAGTAATTAAAATTTTGATAGTTTTGGAAATACATGGGATTTATTTACATATTTAATATTTAAAAGTTTTAATGGTTTTCGTTTAGATGTGGGGTCAAAATGCTAAGATATGGAGGATAAAGCATCACCCTTTTAAAATCTAGGGAATTGTTTGACTAAATTTGCTAAAGCTAGTTAGCATATATTGATTAATGAAACTATGGGGTGGTTATTGAATTGATCATCTCCCCATTTTATGGGACACATTTTAATTTTTTTATGATGTAAAAATTTTCTTTCTTTCTTTCTTTCTTTCTTCTAATTCGGCATTCTAGGTAAAGTGGTAATCTTTTAAGTTTCACAAATTTTTTTTTTAATAAAAAAACTTTCACTTTTATCTTTTGATTGAGTTATATTTTATTGGAATTTTATAGTTAAATAATTAACAATAAACTGATGATTATAGCATCAAAAGTGCTTAAGTTATTTTGGCATAAATCTCTCTCTTTTTTTTTTTTTTTTGGGGGGTGGGGGTGGTGGGGGTGCGCGCGGTGGGTGGGAGGGAATTTTTTTTTTTTTTTTTTTCCGGGTGTAATAATTCTCTTACTCTAAACAAAAATCTCCCTTGTATTGCCATATTGGGTAAACCCTGCCTAGTATGTAAATTACAATACATTGACTTCTATACCCATAACCTCCATCTTATTCAAAACTTATAAACCTAATATTTGTTTCAACAATCTTCCTTTATTAGGTGATATTCTATTAGAGAAAATCCACAATATAATCGGGGTACCAACTTATTAGAGAAGAAATAGTCAAAAGAAGAAGCAGTCAAGAAAATCTTTATTTGAATTTGTATTTGATCTTCGTTTTAAATTTGTATTTGCTTTTTGAATTCCTCATCTCATATCTATTACACATGTATAAATACTTGTGACTTTGAATGAAAAGGCAAGCAACAACAATCTTTCTCCTCTGCTCACTTCTTATATGGTATCAGAGCAATTTGGTCCAGTTCCTACATTTATTTTTTCAGTTTTCAGCTATTTGCTCAAGGTTCTGGCAGCAACTCCTTCTATCTACTTCCTGCAATTCCTATAGAAACAAGCCAGTTTCTGAATCATTGAAAGCGAAAACAGCAAGTTTCATTGAAGTTCCTTTGTAACAGTTCATTTTTTGCAACCTCTAGCCACTACCAAAATGGCCACAAACACCAATGACCCAAACAACATGTTAATCACCATCAATATCTTTGCCCAAGCCCCACTCAAACTCAACGACACCAAGTACTATGTTCCATGGGAACTCCAGTTTCACACCCTTTTTATTAGATATTACCTCTTTGGTTATATTGATGGATCAAAACCATGTGCAGCCCCTACTATCACTACAAATGACATCATTGTACTGAACCAACTCATACAATATGGATTCGACAAGATCAATTAATTCTTAATGCTCTTGTTGGGTCTATTTCTCCTACTATTATCTCATTTATTGCTCATGCCAAAACCTCCAAAAAAGCCTGGACAATCCTTGCCAACACATATGTAAAGCTATCATGAGGACGCATCAAGCAGGTAAAGAGCCATCTCAAGAAACTCTCTAAAGGTTCACAAAGTATCACTGACTTTCTCCTAATTGTGAAATCATGGCTGATGAGCTTGCCATTCTTGGAGCACCAATTAATTAGGATGATCTCATAGAGAAGATCCTTGATGGCCTTGGTGATGATTACAAAGAACTTGTGCATGTTGTTCAAGCTCGAGACACCTCAATCACTTTTGATGAACTACATGAAAAAACTCTTAAATATTGAAGTGTCTCTCCAAGAAACGAAGTTAGAACCATTGTACTTTCCAGTCTCAGCAAATCCTGCAAGTCACAAACACATGGGTTGGCACCCTCCAACCAACTTAGGCAACAAAAACTTCAACTGGCATCCACCACAGAATCTAGGAAACAATAATATGGGCTAGCGCTCATCGCCTTCAAACAACAACTGCTCCCCTGTATCTCCCTATGTTGGGCCAAACCCCTCATGAAGCAATCAACCTCCTTCACACTCTTATCTTGGCTGTTGCCAAATTTGTGGAATACAAGGTCATATTTCTAAGAAATTTCCCTCCTTTCGCCTTTATACCATCCCAGTCCTCCACCAATCCAAGTACATCAAAAAACTCTCTAACACCCTAGCAACCCCAAGCTCACTTCGCTACAAACACCACATCTTACACTCCACAGTGGCTATTTGATAGTGGAGATTCTCATCATATCAATGCCGATCTGAGCAATTTATCTCTTCATGCACCATAGAACGGTTCTGATGACATAATGATTGGAGATGGTTCAAGTCTTCCTATAACCCACACCAGATCTTCGCATAGTGGCAATCCTTTTGAAAGGGCAACGAAGGATGAGGTGTATGAATGGCCAGCTTCCTTTCCACTCTCCTTTTCATTATTCGCTTTTTCCAGTAATAAAACAACTTCATCTGAGTGGCATCATAGATTAGGTCATACTACATCTCCCATTTTAAAACACATCATTTCTCATTTTCAGTTAGATTTGTCCTCCTTTATGTCATCTAATTTTATTTGTAATGCTTGTCACTACATTTAAAGTCATAAATTACCATTTTCCACCTCATCCTTTATTTCTTCTCAACCCTTTGAAATTATTTTCTCCGATGTATGGACCTCACCTGTTATTTCACATGATGGTTTTAAATATTATGCCATATTTGTTGATCACTTTAGTAAATATATTTGGTTTTGTCCCTTTAAGCAAAAAACTAAAGTCAAAGATGTCTTTATACATTTTTAAAGCCATTGTGGAAAAATACTTTCAAAATGAAATTCAAATAGTTTACTCAGATAATGGTGGTGAATACGTGGCTCTTGCTCTATTCTTTGCAACTCATGGCATTTCTCATCTTACTACTCAGCCCCACACACCTGAACACAATGGCTATTCTAAAAGACAACATCATCACATTGTCAAAACAGGTCTCACTCTACTCTCCCATGCCTCACTTCCTTTAAACTTTTAGTCTAATGCTTTTGCCACTTCGGTTTACTTAATTAATCGTATGCCCACTCCCATGTTAAAATTTGTATTACCCTATGAAACAATTTTTGGTTCTGCCCCGCACTACTTGAAGCTTTGCATTTTTGGTTGTTTGTGCTGCCCTTGGCTTTATCCCTACTCCACTCACAAAACTGACTCTCGACCCAAACCTTGTATCTTTCTTGGATACTCTCTCACTCAAAGTGCCTATTTATGTTATCATCATCTACATCAAGAATGTCTGTCTCTCGTCATGTCAAGTTTGTTGAGTTGGCCTTTCTTTTTCAAACTCTTTCCACTCAATCTCCTTGCCCACAACCTAACAATATCTCCAGTTCGATCCCTCCTGTAATAACAATTTTGATAGGTTTTGCTTCTTCAATGCCATTCTCCATCTCATCTGCAGTTCCACCTCAAGTGCAGTCCCTGTGTGATGATCAATTGACCTTTAACACCACCACATCGCCCCTACCCACATCACCACCATTGCTGCAAGAATCTCAAACTCCACCAACCACCTCTAAGCCTTCAACCGAACCCTAACCACCATTAACCACCTTTGAGCCTTCAAAAGAACACTAACCACCACCTATACACAATATGATTACTAGAGCCAAAAATAATATTCACAAACTAGTCCAAAAACTTAACCTTTCCACTCAACTCAACCAAGCTTGTATGTTGAAACAACCACCGTGACTCAAGTACTCAAAGATCCAAAATGGCGTCAAGCCATGTCTAAAGAATATGATGCTTTTATTCGAAATGGGCCATGGGAACTTGTACCTTCCATTTATAATCCTAATATAGTTGGTTACAAGTTGATTTTTCACATTAAATGCAATTCTAATGGTTTTATGGACAAGCACAAAGCACGCTTAGTTACAAAAGACTTTCATCAAAGTCCAAGAGTTGACTATCATGGCACATTTAATCTATGGTCAAGCCTGCTACATTTTGTATTATTCTTAGCCTTGTTGCTAGTCATGGGTGGTCTCTCCAAAAACTTGATGTTAACAATGCGTTCTTGCAAGGCCATCTCTCTAAGGATGTATACATGTCCCCACCTCCAAGTTTTGTTCATTCTAACTATCCCACTTATGTTTGCAAGCTTCAAAAAGCAATTCATGGACTTAAGCAAGTCCCACAGCATGGTAGTATGAGCTTCACAAATTTCTTATTGCTTTGGGATTTCAAAACTCTCATGCTGACACCTCTCAGTTTGTTCTAGAAAATGGAGGTCATATTATGTATCTTCTGGTTTATGTTAACAACATTATTGTTATCGGCGATAATGATGATTTGGTTCGTTGGTTTGTGCATTTATTTTCTCACCAATTTTCTCTTAAGGATCTCGGACAACTATCTTATTTTCTTGGTGTAGAAGTTATTCAAAATTCCCATGGTACCCTACTATCTCAAAGACGTTAGATTATGGATCCTCTCGCTCGAACAAACATGACAAATGCTAAGCTGATACTCACTCCCCTCCCTACTAGTCCTCCTATTACACTGTAGTCAGGTACCGCTCTCTCGGATCCTACAGAGTATAAAACTATTGTTGGGAGTTTACAGTATCTACCAATCACACGCCCAAATATAGCTTTTACAGTCAACAAGCTTTCTCAATTCATGCATCAGCCAACTACTGAACATTGGGTTCTTGTCAAACACCTCTTGTGTTATCTTTGTGGTTCCTCTAATGATGACATTCAGTTTTACCGTGATTCTCCACTTTCTGTACATGCCTTTTCTAATGCTAATTGGGTTGAAAACAAGGATGCTTTTTCGTCTACCAACGCTTATGTTGTTTATCTTGGTCGCAATCCCATATCTTAGATTTCAAAGAAGGAAAGCACGGTCTCTAGATCCTCTACCGAGGCTGAATATAGAGTTGTTGCTTCTACTGCTACTAAGCTCAACTGGGTCTGTTCTCATTTGACAAAACTTGGTCTTATTATTCCTCACAGTCCTGTGATTTATTGTGATAATGTTGGGGGCACTCATCTATGCTCAAATCTAGTTTTTCATTCCTGAATCAAACATGTTGCTATTGATTTCCACTTTATTCGTGATCAAGTTCAAAACAGATCTCTACGTGTTGCTCATGTTTCTAGTGAAGACCAGCTTGCAGATACTATTACTAAACCACTTCCTAGGTCTCAGTTTCATTCTCTCTGCACCAAGATTTGGCCTCTTCAATTGAGCTCCATCTTGCGGGGACATATTTGAGAAGAACTAGTAAAGAGAATCTTTATTTGAATTTGTATTTGCTTTTTGAATTCCTAATCTCATATCTATTACACTTATATAAATACCTGTGATGTTGAATGAAAAGGCAAGTAGCAACAATCTTTCTTCTCTGCTCACTTCTTATATCAACAGTTGGCACTACCAGTCACTCAAAACTTGATATTTGTCTAAACAAATAATTGTTTCTATTTTTTCAAAAATTTTATAATTAGGATTGTAAAACTGCCATTGGTTTCATACACTAGTGACTAACACTATTGCCAGAGACTTTGGCGGACATCACTCACAAAACCTTGTTCAAAATATTGTGTTCATCAAAACGAATCACATCTATGAATCTCATAATAATCTGACAAATCTAAATGACATTATTAAAATTTCTCTAATACAATTTTCATAGATCCCATTCTTTCTAGCACTGCAAAATTTAGTGAGTGGATTGACAACTCTTACATTTTGTAACTCTTACCCAATAAATTTACTATTTCTTCACCGTCAAACTTCTACCCAACCAATATGCATTCCCCTTATTTGGTTTACTTCATAATGGGGAAATAAGCATAGTGCATTTGGTTCTTATATTTTAGTGTTATTGTTATTTTAATATGGTCTGATCTACTTCGTACTTCATTTCAATTTAACCCTCAATAACATTGTTAATTTAAAGTTCAATTTAACCCTCTTGTTGCTATAGAAATCCATAACAACCAGAGAGATCCGATTGACCTGGATGGAATCGGAACAAATGTGTGCATAATTAATGAAATCAGCTATGAATGTAAAAAATGAAATGAACACAAGAGGATTTTTAAAGTGGTTCGGCGAGCTATAACTGCAGCCTACGTCCACTATTATTTTTATTGCTTAGAGAGGTACAACAATATGCCTTTTGCCTATAATAAAAGTCTAACCCCTTTTGCATTGTTTTTGGGGGTATTTATACATGATTTTTATGAAGGAAAGAGAGATAAATCCAAGAATGTGATCAGACTTGGTATGCATCTCGTGATTTCTATGATTGTGCATTGAGATCGTGCTGCAATAAATGTTGGTCTTATCTTCTCCAAAATATCAGAAATTGATGTTTATCCTCTGATTCGTCAAAAAGCTGTTAAGATTGGTCACTATGATAAGCTTCAGCTGGGTTGGGCTTATTCTGAGTTGCACTAATTCTGGGTCGAACTACATTTCTGCGAGCTTCTGAGATCTCTAAGCTTCCGACAAAATCACACACAACATATAACCCCCAATGTTCAAAGGTCGTGTCGAGTTTCAAAAAAGAAGTTGTTCGATGAATTCCTTTGTCGACTTAATTGCACATAAGTTGTTGAGTTTTTGTCAAGCTTTATCGTGTGACCTTAATTTCACCTGACATGACTGAGACTTAGCTTGTCATGCAATGATGTCAAATTCAAATTTTGAAATGGAGAACATAAGGGTAATTTTTGAGCTGGCATGTCACGCATTAAATGTGGCCAGCTTTTGTAATCACTTTTACTTCGCATGCATTGTGACAGTGAGCCATGCATGGAGTTGAGGTGATGTGCCCTGGTAGTTATGATTACTCAATTCAACGGTTGATCGTCCATCACAGATCGTCACCACGTGTCACCTTGAATGGGCTAGATAGCTCGCTGAATGGAGGGCTGAGATTCGTCGCCAAATGGATGGCCCATATCACTTCTCGCCTGATTTCCAACACTATAAAAGGGGTTGTCTTGCCCTTATTTGTGAGAAAATTCACCTTCAGCTCATTTTCTTATTTTGTTATTTGCTCTGACCGACTTTGCAAGCACTTGTTCCTTCCTTTCACGGCATCTTTCCAACGACATTCTTCAACTTCCGTTTGTAAGTAAGTGTTCCAAACTTTCTTTTTCAGTTGGATGGCCTTTGTCATGGCCTAGTTAGTTCTAAGGTTTAAACCAACTTAGTTCAGTTTTAGGAGCATTTAGATGAGTGGTCATGGGAATCCTCCACTGAGATTCTGGGTTGGTTGTTGGGAGTCATCATAGGGTGCCTAACTGAATGCAAGAGTGGATAGGTCGCTCAATGTCGAGATAGGTAGAAACACTTGTTTTTTCATGTTTCAGGTATGCAGAGGCGAGCTACCCAAGATAACATCAAGCAAGCAAAGTGTTCATAGACTCTTTGAAAAAGGCTCCTCGACATTTTTAGTTGATTTCGAGGAGAGAGTTAAGGAAGAACTCACAGCCGAGGCATCGAAGAGTAGTTGGGATAATGGAGTCAAGGTCTCATGGAGCACGAGCGAGGAGCCGATCACCACGAGACCTTAGCAGTAGACTAGATTAGGAAAGAGCTGACCTCATCGAAATCCATTTCACTTTTGCTTTGTCAGAACATATGTTTTGTAAGGTTTAATTTGATCAAAATACATAGTAGAATAGTTTAAAATTTTTATTACACCTTAATCCCATGATCTAGGTATTGATTTAATTATTTTACATGTTAATTTACATACAAAGTAGTGAATTACTTACTTTCATTTGGAGGCACCTTCTCTTTGATTCTTCGCAACTTGATTCAAGGGTAGAATCATATTTCAGTATCAACACAGGGAGTCTTGCACATTAATAAAAGGAAATCCAAATTGCTAAAGAAGGAGTGGATGACAACTATGGTTTTTCTCTCTAAAAAGTTCTCTCAATTTTTTATTGAATGAATTCTCTTATAAACCTAATTTTAAGTTGTCTTATATACGCAACTTAAAAACCTATTCCAATTTGGAATATGATACTATTCTTTTCCTTGTTTTATTTTAATTATAAACCAAATAAGAATAGTATTAATTAGGTTTATTAATCAACTAATTAGGAATTTTATTTTTCAATTAATATTAAATATAAACACTTAATATTAATTTGGTAATTTATTTATTACACAATAAATACACATAGGCACCAACCCATGTAGAATTACCAAATTACCCTTGTGTTTTTGGAAAGACCAAAATACCTTTTAACCCTTCTTTGATTAAATACACATTCTGCAATCAAACTCTCCTTATGTGTGTGACCAGTAGACTCCCTATCATGTTGGCAATGAGTGATATTGCGATTAACCACCAATTAATCATCTCATTATTCACAAACCAAGATTGGCCTCTAGTAAGACATCATCGCTACCCAACAAGTAGAGATCAATAAAGACCTGATACCTGTTAACGGTATGGTTACTGTGCAATCCAATCATTTCATCATTTATTATCTCATCAAGGCTGAGGTACAAAAATAGTGTCATCCTCATATCATACCCTTGATGTACTTGGTGTTTAGTTATCGAACTAACAACCAAAATTAAATCGAATTTGAGCGACAACTCAATTCTACCATGGCCATAGATTTATGGTTGTTGCCATATAACCAAACTACACAATGAGATAACTTCTCTCGTAACCAGAGTGATGAATCTTTTGTTGATCGACCATAGCCATGATATATTTCATGATGTAGCCAATCTTCGCCATACTAATAACCCTAAAAAGGATTATGTTAGGCTATGTCAAACCACACACACATTACACTCTGATGATCTTAGAAATTAGGTTTACCATCTGCATTGAATCCTTTGGTGGGTCAATCTAGTGAACTTGCATCCAGCAAGCACCCACGCATTGCAACAAGTTGTCACCAAACAACTTTGACATGTGAGACCTATCACTACCTTTCAGTATGGTCATTCAATGCTATGATAACCTTATTGTATTATTGGTGCCCTATGTCAGAATAATATTGGGGCTATGGACACTACTAGAACCACCATCATATGTGCTCATAGGGATCTCACAATTAAGACTTAAAACACTTGATTCCCTCGTTATGGTTCTACCACCCTAAGGACATATATTATAACATACACAAGATACAAATTACATAATATAAATATTACCTTTATTAATATATAAACATAATACATTAGAGTCAATTACAATAAATTGATTGGCTCTAAAGCACCTACTCTAACAGGTGTATCAGCTCCAAAGAAAACATGACAATAGCCGACCCATCTAACAAGAAGTAATAAACAATGAGACTAGCAACATAACCAGATAATTCACCATTTTAGGTACAGAGAGTGAAAAAGAAAGAGATAGTAATGTATAATGTGAGAGCTTTATTGAGCTTGGGTGCTAAAGTGATGCGTAGTGCGCACTAGCTAAGGCCAATAACTCGTTGGAGTTGTTTTTTTTTTTTTTTTTTTAAGTGTGTCACGTGAAAACCTAGTATATACTAGTAGCACATTGAGAATGCGAGAGTTGCTATTGCTAAATGGCAAGTCATGATCATTTGGGTCAATTACGGTTCAAATTTTAAATTGAGAGAAATGATAATGATGGTAGTTAACAATTAATCCATAACCCTAGAATTTGATTCGAGCCAAGACCAAAGCCGATACNTTTTTTTCAAGTGTGTCACGTGAAAACCTAGTATATACTAGTAGCACATTGAGAATGCGAGAGTTGCTATTGCTAAATGGCAAGTCATGATCGTTTGGGTCAGTTAGGGTTCAAATTTTAAATTGAGAGAAATGATAATGATGGTAGCTAACAATTAATCCCTAACCCTAGAATTTGATTCGAGCCAAGACCAGAGCCGATACTAGAATCAATTGACATATATAAGAGAGGAAAAATCAAATCGGCGATCAATTCAAAGAATAGAAGAAGCAAATAAATCGAATTAAGGGAGGAAAGATGAATATCAGGAAGGGAAATGTTATTGACAAAAAAGGGCACGACTAGGGTTAGGTTTCTTGAGAACGAAATTGTAGTAGAAAAAAGGGTGAAAGCTGAGAGGAAGATGAAGAACAAATGAAATCGATAAGATAAGAAGAGATGGATGGGGAGATTCTAAGAGAAGAGATGTGATTGTGAGATTCGAGAGGTAGATAAAGAACAAATGAAATTGAATTCCTAATTTATATGAAACCTAAAATTGCAAAATAAACCCCAATTTTCTCAAAACTTACATTCGCCCCTAGTTCCTGGTTTCAGTTCTTGAAGTGGTGGATCCGGATTGGAACCACACAGTACCAGTTCCACCAAATATGGAACTAGAACTAACCCTATTAGGGTTAATTTCCGGTAGGAATCAGAATCGACAACTTGGGTACTTTTCAGTTCCGATTCTACCCTTAAAAATTTGCATACCCTTATTGGGTATTAAAGTCAAGGTTAGGTATACTTGGCCCCAGCCACAAAAAATAAACCCTGAATAATTTCCTAGAGACATGGAGTAATGCAATACACCAGGGTTGAGTTCAAGGATAATTGTCTTCACCTTAACCCTGGTTTTTATCATCCCTAAAAGTGGCTATTAAACCACAAGATTATGCATAATTTTGTATGAGTTTTTTTGGCATATATATAAAATGATTAATATTAAAGAAAATTTATAAGTAAATAATTGAATATTTTAGTTTTTTTTTTTTTTAAGTATGAGGGAATATTTTACTTTTAAATTTGGGTTTAGTTCACTTCGTTCATTACTTCATTTATCGAAACCGTGCAAGGACATAATAATTGAAACACTGCGTTTAGCTGATTGGACGTGGCAACGTGGCAACCAACATACAGTCGTTTTGACGATCTATAAATGCATGTAAAATTTGTACAAAGCAACGAAGGAGCAACAATGGCCACCGAGATGTAGGGATGGGCATAATACCCGTCCCCGTGAGGACCCGTCCCGACCTGCCTCAAACAGGGTGGAGTTTTCCCGAATTATTCAGGATTTTGGTCAGGCCCAGGCCAAAAATCGGTCCCTGGATTCGGGGACGGGATTGGTCTTGCCCTGCCTCGGGCCAGCCAGTCCCCACCCATATATATATATATATATATATCTATATATATATTATATATATATATATAATATATTATATATAATATATATATATATATATATATATATATATATAAGGGTTTAATTTTAATACTTGAAAATCAATCAATGAAGCCATAAATTATACAAGATCAAATTAAAATTGTGTGAGTATTTTTGAAACCATATAAAATAGGTAATAAATAACTAGATTAAATATAATAAATCATTATAAATATTTGTTTTAATACATAATAAATATGTTATACAGTATAAGGTATCTTTGATATACATAATATATATGTTATTTATGTATAATGTATCATTTGATATTTTGATTGATTATAATAAATCAAGAAATCATTATAAATTTTTTTTGTCTCTCATTGAATCATTATTTCAATTCCATCACCTAATTGCCCTTGTTATATTATGGAAGTTATTTATTTAGAATTTATTATAATATATATTGTCACAATCGAGGGCTATCCTCTATCTTGCTATCTTCGGCTCAAGGGCTTTCCCCACGTGCCGGACTCGTCTAAGGTATTGTCCACTGTGGGTCCTTCTGGCTACGCCTCCTTCGGACCCTCATGGGTTTGCTTCGCTTTGTGGTCTTTTTTCCGCCTTGCGAACGTCTCCCCCATGACTTAAACCTTGGACTTATACCTTGGCCAGGTAACATATTATATATTATACATAATATGTTATAAAACAAAAAGTATACATTATGCATTATACATAATATGCTATTATCCGTAATCATAATATCATATATTCGTATGTTAATGCTTGTTATTTAATACAATAATACATAATGTTATACCATTAATATATAATATATTTACATATGTGTATAATGTATCATAATTATAATTTTGATATTTTGATTCATTATAATTTTTTTTAATCATTAAAAAAAATTATAATGCAAAACCCCAAACAGGGATTTCGGGGATTCCTCGTTTGGGGATCGGGCCTAATTTGAGGATTCTTTGAATTTCCCATTCGGGCTACGGGCTGGGATCGGGGAATCCCCTTGGGCTTTCGGGCAGGGGCCGGAGAGAGGGGTCCCCAACCCATGCTCATCCCTACCGAGATGGAAGAGTTGCTGGATTTTCTATTTTCTCCATCTCCGCTAGTAAGTTTCTTTCACTCCTCTAACACTCTGTTTGGTTTCTGAGAAGTTGCGGTAAAATAGTTTTTAAAAAAAAAAGATTATATAAACTGATGTAGCTCTAGTTTCTTATGAGTTTTTTTTTTTTTTTTGAATTTTGAATTTTGAATTTTGAATTTTTTTTTGCATTGGCTAGGGTAGAATTTGCGTTCTGGTATCTAATTAATGGAATTCATGTGTAAAATGCTCCCCATATAAATAAGGTTCTTTGATTCACTTTTAAAATTTTTGGTGATTCTTATATTAATTTGTTAATTCTCTCTTTTTAATTGAACTAATTCTGCCTTAGGTTTGCTTTTGTGGTTGCTTAATTTGTTAAATTCATGAGTTGAATTCTCTTTGTCTGATCATATTGAGATTCATACGACTGGATTATGTCAGTAGTAGAAAGAAAAAGAACTTATGTTATTGATCTTTTAGGAAATTAGCATACTAATATTTTCATGATTAATCGATATCAATAATTGTTTCTTGCTTTTTGTTTGTAAATTTTGTAATGAATGCGTTGTTTTATGCAAATAAATTAGTTGAAGAAGGCAACTGTTGATATTGTTCGGGGATTAACCAGGTCTGACGACGGCCTGCAGTCCATTTCCAAGTATGCCAAGATAGCTTTGCCACCACTCTCTCGGCTGTTGAGTGAAAATAAGGTATTCTCTCTGTGAAGTTTAATGTTACTTTAAATTTGATTTACAGGATGATGCTTCTAAATCTCATTCTCATCAACAAGCTCTAAACTTTTGAAATCATTGTCTCATTTATGTTTCGTTGAAATTCTGTTGATTTTGGTGGAATACTTAGCACATTTGAAGAAATTGATAGTGTTATTTGTATTTACAGTTCTAGAATTTGAAATTCTGGTGGATTCTATTTGACTCTTTTGGCAACAAAAGGTTAGAAGCAGGAAATGAAGTATCCAAATTTATCATGACTATCCAAATATGTCACTTTTTAATTGAGATTTTGTTCATATAGTAAGACTGCTCCGTTTTTATCAATTTAGAATGTTTCTTGTTGAACTTGGATAAATGGTGAATTTCATGGGAAAAATATTAAAGATCTAATGAAAAACTTACAGCAGCTTGCCAAACAAAATAGGAGCAAAAGGAAAACAGGTATTGCTGGCATAACATCTACTGGATATAGAAAATTTTAGGCCCATGGCAATTTTGGCATAAAAAGAAATGCTTGAATAAGCAACAGAATTATGGCAGATACAGATCAACTTAGTTTTGGGAGTTTGGTTTCATGAATATGATGCATAACATTGTGTTATGTTAGCATTCTACCTTGGGTAGGATTTTGGAATAATTATTTGTTAATGTTTTAGGAGGTTTCAGAACCTGCAGCTGAAGCACTTGTAAATCTATCCCAGAATTCTCAATTAGCCACAAAGATGGTTCAAATGGGTATGATTAAAACGGTTATGGATTTGTTATATAAGCCAGACTCAAGTATTACACAATTGCTGGTTATGCTTGTTGTTGGTTTTCGTAAGTATACGAAATCGTGCAAGTAATAAAGTGTAAGAATATGGATATCGAACTCAAGGGAATTACAACTATCAATTACCAAAATAAACTATCATATTACTATTTGATCAATCCGAATTGTATCATGGAACACTTTAAAAAAAATTAACAATTGAAACTAAAAGAAAACTGGAAAGAGAAAAACTAAAATAAATCTTTTGGTTTAAAGCAAGATGACTAGACTTAGGGCATAGACTTCACATCAACTATTATTCATATGTATTGATCACTTATGCTAATTTTATTAAGCTCTTCCTACAGGTCAAACTCCCTAAATTTATAATAACTTTCTCTCGAACAATTATCAAATAAACCCTTAATTACTAACCCGAATTATCTCTAATCAGATTAAAGCAATTGGTGATCATTACGCTCTATGGAGTTTACGAGAACCTCACAAGTTGTGGTAACCTATCTCTAGTGTTCGCTCAACCTATGGTTTTACTACCGTAGACCAGCTAGATATCATCTCTAGATCTCAAACTAGTATGTTGATCATTCAATTCTTGAGCTCTTAAGAATCGAAGGCATTAAGCTTAATAATAAAACTTAGGAAACAAAAAGTCTTAATGAAAATTGACATGCATAAATCAACACATAACCAAGAGATTGGGCTACATCTTAGCCCTAGAGAATAAATTTAGTTCATAATCAACATGAAAGAAACAATCATCTTTATTGAAATAAGAAACATGAGTTCAAGAAGGAAATAAGAAGACTTCTCTATATTCCCAATCAAAAGCTCCATAATTTCTATGGCTTTGATCTTCTCTTGCGTTAGCCTCCTCTAATTCTCCCCAAAAGAATCTCTAAAATAATGCTAGAAGACTTCTAGTTATATCCCACAAGGGTTAGGGTTTTATTTTCCTTAATTCTATTTAGTTTAGGACTCTTAACCCTATTTTCCTAATCAAAAACGGAAGAAAAATTCCTAATTGTCGTGACTGTGCCCCAGTACTATGCTACAGCATGGTTGATTTTGGACAAAGTGTGCTACAGCACAATGATAACTCTTCTTCTTTAGTCCAAATCTCACATCATTCCTCAGCACTCTAGAGATGGTAATTTTTTAGCACGATAACGATGAAATCTAGAGAAGTAGTAAACATATGAAATGTAGCCCTTTGAATCACTTTCCAACAGTCAAATAATCATCCTAATCAGAGGTCTACAGCTCAAGATATTGTTGAAACACTAAGGCATACTCAAATTGGAATGTAATCTAGAATCTCCTCTTTACTTCAAAGCTCTGTAACTTCTTCAACTCAACTCCGATTCTTGATCCGTTTATTTCTACTCGTCACTCATTCCATGGCCGACATTATTCTTCATCTGAGCATAACGTTTAGCACTAATAACCTGAAAAATACTCAAACACACCCGTGATCCCATAAAAGACAATTATGAAAATATTAAGCAATTTTACCAAATTAAGCCTAATTTCTCACCAATAATCCCCATAAACCATTGAGTAAATGTGTATTTTCAAGCTCTTATCACAAATTCCAACCAGCTTCGTGCTAGTCTCTAGCAAGCTAAGTGATAAAACAAGTCTTTTAGCTTGAAAAGAAAAACAAAATAAGATTTATATCTAAACTATCCTAAATCACTTCCATAGATTGTCACAGTTGTATTTAGCATACACAACAAGCCTTTAAACCCCTAGGTGGCCCTAGTTGGACGAGTTGTAGTCTCGTGAGGGTTTCCAACGATGATACCCACAAACATCCAAACCTAACCTCTCCTAGACTCAAAGCTAAGGACTCAAACAAAAACTTTAGGAACCATACATATAATTGTCTCAAAAATTGTGTCAATGTGAACAAATTGAATAATTAACAACACACAAATATAAAGAATAAGCAAATTTCAACTACACTTTTGTTATTGACTCTCTCATAATCATTCACAAACCATTCATCTAAAAACTCGGATGATTTTAGGCATAGCTTTCATAGCCAAAGTAAAAAAATAAAACAAATGTACAATCAAACTCCATAGGCTCACTTTAACCACTCTCCACTAATGTAGAATCCAATCACTACCTCGGATCATTAGGTCTTTATCATGGTTGTAATGTTAGGCTAGGGTAATGGTTTATGAAAGAACAGAAAGGAATGTTTAACAAAATGTAAGAGACTTAATATTTTACAATAAATGACCATGAACAATCTCCTCCTTTCTTCCCTTCTCATTCACCCTCTACCCTTTCACATTGATTGAACTCTTCCTCCCAACATTAGCACAAACCCTCATGTTATGTACCTCATTTCAAGTTCTTCTCGCCAGCTACTTCTTCCTTTTTTTTTTTTTTTTCATTTTTTTGCATTTTTTTTCTTCTTTTTTTCCCTTTGCACTTTTTTTTTTTTTGGGTCAATTGCAAAAACAATGGCTAAAAATTCTTTCTTTGTTGTAGCATAATTCAATTGTGGTCCGGTCAATGTCTTACCATCATAGTAAATGACATGCAATATTCTACCTTTTCGTTGCCCTAATACAGCTCCTATTGCATAGTCACTACATTCACACATTAATTCAAAAGGTAATTCCTAGTCGGGCATAACAATTATAGGAGCATATATCAATTTAGCTTTTAGACACTCATATGCTTCTAAACACTCTTGAGTAAAATTAAAAGGTGTATCCTCAGGTAATAAATCACAAAGAGGTTTAGAGATTTTAGAAAAGTTCTGGATAAATCTCCTATAGTAGCCAACGTGTCCAAGGAAGCTTCGAACGACTTTCACAGAATTTGGGGGTGGTAACTTCTCAATGACCTCCACCTTTGCTTGATCCACCTCGATCCCTTGATGGAGATTCTATGGCCTAGCACGACTCCTTCTTGTACCATGAAGTGACACTTTTCCCAATTTAGTACTAGATTGGTCTCCACACATCTCTGCAAAACTAACGAAAGGTTAGATAAACAAGAATCAAAAGAATTACCTACCACGGAGAAGTCGTCCATAAAAATCTCAATGGAGTTCTCCACCATATCCGAGAAGATGGACATCATGCAACATTGAAAAGTGGTTGGTGCGTTGCATAGTCCAAACTATAAGTAATTGATATACCATACGCAACGGAAAACAAAAATTCAATCGGTAAATCAATTACCTTTCTTTGCCTAGATCCGAGTATAGATTATACTGTAACACCTACTGAAAACTAGTACAATGCATGCAATTAACAATGGAAAATTGGGCCCAAAATGTTTCTTTTCATTACAATTCACATGTCTTTTATACACAAAGGTTACTGTTTACAAAAGTGCATTTTAAAAGACAAAATAGGGGAACAGTGTAGCTATTGCTCCTCGCGCGCCGACGCCCCTCCAACCGCATCAACACCTAGAACCTGCATCCACAAAGGAAAATAACGGGGTGAGCACAAATAATGCTCAGTAAGTAAAACTCTCTAACTGTCTGTCCCCGTGTGTGACTCTTAATTCTTTCCTTTTCTAATTCTGTTTCTATTTCTGNGCCAATTGAAGATGAATCGTGGTTGGCTTCACCTCTCCTAAACCAAGTTTCCTGAAAATAGAAAATGGCATCAAGTTAATGCTAGCTCCTAAATCACATAAAGCTTTATCAAAATAAAAACTACCAATTGTGCAAGGAATATTAAAACTCCCTGGATCTCTTAATTTCAGTGGTAGTTTCTTTTGAAGTAACGCGCTACATTCCTTAGTGAGCATGACCATCTCATGTTCTTCAAACCTCCTTTTGTGTGTAAGGATCTCCTTTAAGAACTTGGCATACTTCGGCATTTGCTCCAATATATCTACAAAAGGAATATTTATGCGTAAGCTTCTAAACATATCCATGAACTTACCAAATTGCTTGTCTAATCTTTGTTTCTGTAGTCTATGAGGATACGGAAGAGAGGCTTCATCTTTCTTCACATCTTGGGCTTTGTTCTCAAGTTCTGGTTTTGTGCCTAGGCATTGTGTTGAGGCATTGTTCATTCTGGATTTTGTGACTAGGCATTGTGTTGAGGCATTGTTGGTTCTGTCCAATTTTGTGTCTTCAGCTTTTTCTTCAGTTTCTTCAGTTTTTCTTGATTCTTGTAGCTCCTTGCCACTTCTCAACATGATGACATTGAGTTGCTCCTTTGGATTCTTCTCGATATCACTTGACAACATTTCTTGAACTCTTCCCGCTAAAATATTGTGGATTTGCCCAATTTGAGTCTCAAGGTTCCTAATAGAGGCTAATTGATTTTGAACCAGGACGTTAGTCTTCTCAAACCTCTTGCTTGTCTCTTCAATGAACTTGGTTAACACATTCTCTAAATTAGATTTTGGCTCTTGAGGTTGAAAAATAGGAGCTTGTTTTTGCTCATTGTTGTTGCTCAATGAAAAGTTCGGGTGTTTCCTCCATGCCGGATTATATGTATTGGAATATGGATTTCGTTGCTCTCCTTGAAAATTGTTGACATAATTTGCTTGTTGAGATGGAGAAAATGGATTCCATACTTGACAATCTCTTGACAAATGATTCCCTGCACAAAATTCACAAGTTAGAGAACCAGTATCAATAGCATTTGCCTTTAGGGCAACTCCTAATTGCTTTTGGATGGTTGAAAGTTGAGCAGCCAACGCGGTGTAGCCATCAACTTCATGCACTCCCGCTGCTTTCCTTGTTGAATTTCTCTCTGAAGGCCTCATGTAGTCATTGCTTGCCATCACTTCAATCAAATTATAAGCTTCCTCCGGTGTTTTGTTATTCAAGGTTCCCCCACTTGCAACATCTACCATGGCTTGTATATTTGACATCAACCCATTGTAAAATATTTGCACTTGTGACCATATTGGTAACCCATGGTGAGGACACCTCCGTAAGAGATCCTTATATCTCTCCCAAGCTTCATAAAGTGACTCCATATCTTGCTGGAAAAAATTTGTGATGTCACTCATTATCTTGGCAGACTTGATCGGCGGAAAATACTTCACAAGGAACACTTGAACTAACTCATTCCAAGTAGTGATGCTTCCGGGTGGTAGAGAAATTAACCAAGCCTTAGCTTTATCCCGAAGAGAGAATGGGAAAAGCCTTAACCTAATTGCATCATCAGATACCCCATTATGTCGGAATGTATCGCATAGCTCCAGAAAATTTGTGATATGCAAATTAGGATCATCGCTAGACAACCCTGCAAATTGAATTGAATGTTTTATCATCTGAATAATGTTTGGCTTTACCTCAAAGGTATTTGCTTGAATCGATGGTCTCTTAATACTAGAAGCACATCCCTCAATTGTCGGTCTTGAGTAATCCTTAAGTGCCTTTTAAACTTCTTCTCCTCCTGTATCTGTCATTGAAACTAACTCTTATGTACGGTCTAACACTAAAAATACAGAAATAAAAATTAAAGCACTAAAAACAAAAAAGAAAAAATAAATAAATAAATTACAAACCAAATTAGCAACTAAATAGCTTGTATTGATATTGATAATATAAAAGCAATTCCCCGGCAATGGCGCCAAAAACTTGTTGTTGATTTTCTCAAGTGTACGAAATCGTGCAAGTAATAAAGTGTATAAAATACGGATATCGAACCCAAGGGAATTACTAATACCAAGTACCACACTTACCTATCTTATTGCTATTTGATTAATTAGATTTTTAGAATGATTCAATGAAAAATAAAACAACTTAGAAACAAAACAAAAATAGACTTTTATTAACACTTTAGTAGGAAATCAATATGACTGAACCTAGGGCATAGATTTCACACAATTTAATCCCATGCATTGACAATTATCCTTAACCCAATTAAGCTTATTTTAAAGACCAAACTCCCTAATATTTTGCTAACTTTCTCTCGAACAATTAACAAATTAACTCCTAATTACTAACCCGGATTATCTCTAATCAGATTTAAGCAATTGGAGATCATTAAGTTCTATGGAATTTACCAGAGCCTCACAGATCGCGGTAACCTATCTCTAGCGTTTGCTCAATCTATGGTTTTATTACCTTAGACTAATTAGGTTTCATCTCTCGATCTCAACCTAACCCATAAAATCATTCAACTGTAGGGCCCTTAAGAATTGAAAGCTTTAAGCGCAATAATAAAACTTAAAAGAAAACTTAATAAAAATTAGCAACAAGTAATTCAATGCATATTCATAAAATTGGGCTACATCTTAGCCCTAGAAAATAAAATTAGTTCATACTTTCAGTAATAAAAATCATTGTATTCATAAACATGAGAATAAGAAAGAGTAGAAAAACTTCTCTAATTGATGACTCAAAATTGTAGGAATTTCTAATCTCCAAAGAGCCGCTGAACTTCTCTCCTTTCTCTCCTAAAAAATCAGCTAAAGACATCTATTTATACTCCTAGGGTTTTAGGGTTATGATTCCTACTATTCTAATCACTTTATAACTCTTAAAACAGGAAATAAACGTCATAAATTTAATGTAAAAAAGTCCAGAATCGCAGTTGTGCCGCAGCACTATGCCTAGGCATAGTTGATTCTGCCCTAGAACTTGAAATCTTGACAAGATGGTGGTTTTTGAGCATGATAACGTTCGAATCTTGCCAAGTGGTAAACATATAAATTGTAGCCCTTTGAATCAGATTTCCAACGGTTCAAGAATGATCTCAATCCAAAATCTATATTGTCATCTACTATCATCTTACACGATGTGAAAATTAATAAATTCAACGTCACAAATTCAATCATGGTTTCATATGACTTATGTATGAGTTCCAAAACGAAACAAATACATTAACTCTTTGACCTTGCAACACACCTAAAACAATCCACCCAAAAGCTTTAAGAGATAATTCAAAGCAAAAGATATTCAAGATGTCATCGAATGAAACTAAATTTGGCCATAAAAAAAATATTCCTTACCCTGAACGTTAGAGATTAACATTGTCTCAATGTGCAAAGAGAACAACTACAATACTCTCATGCATAACATTTATGTGGGAGGTAGTCTGTGAAGCTATGCATATGTTTGTTGCATCCAATAGTCCTCGGGAATCTAGTCAAAAGAAAACAAACTATGCACCTTTCTTGGCCAATTTAGTGTGCATAAAAAATTATAAGTGAACAAAAATAGCAACATATCAAACCAAACCAAGTTATCACAAATTAACACAATAAAAAAATCTAAAATAAATCAAAGAAAAAACCAAAATTAAAGTAAAGAGTGTGGGTTGCCTCCCAAGAAGCACTTTATTAGAGTTGTAAGCTCGACTTTTTGACTCCTTCAATCTGGATCATCTAGGAAAATCCAAACCCTTATATCCTTCAATCACCATACACATAAGGCTCAATGTTGTTCATCTACCCTCTCAAATTTAGCCTCCATAATCCTAGAGGTGACTAAACAATTTTCTAGGGGTGAGCTAAGGTAGTTTTCTTTAAGGTTTCCGCAATTTTGTCATCAAGGATGCTAATCTTAAAGCAAGTATCTAAATTGGGTGGACATTTCATCATGTTAAAACATTGAACTCCATACTTGTTCGTCTTCCACCCTTAAGATTAGTTTACCTTGGTGTACATCTATTAAAGGTCTACTTGTAGCTAGAAAAGGCCTTCCTAAATTAAAGGTATGTTCCGGTCTTCTTCCATATCAAGAACTACAAAATCTACTGGAAAGATAAATTTGTCTACCTTATTAGGACATTCTCCCCCACTCCCTAGGATATGTTACAGATCTATCCGCCAATTGAAGATGAATTGTGGTTGGCTTCACCTCTCCTAAACCAAGTTCCTGAAAATAGAAAATGACATCAAGTTATGCTGTGGCTCCTAAATCACAATAAAGCTTATCAAAATAAAAACTACCAATTGTGTAAGGAATATTAAAACTCCTTGGATTCTTAGTTTCAGTGGTAGTAGTTTCTTTTGAAGTAACGGCTACATTCCTCGGTGAGCATGACCATCTCATGTTCTTCAAACCTCATTTTATGTGTAAGGATCTCCTTTAAGAACTTGGCATACTTCGGCATTTGCTCCAACTATCTACAAAGGAATATTTATGTGTAAGCTTCTAAACATATCCATGAACTTACCAAATTGCTTATCTAATCTTTTTTTTAGTCTATAAGGATACAGAAGAGAGGCTTCATCTTTCTTCACATCTTGGGCTTTGTTCTCAAGTTCTGGTTTTGTGCCTAGGCATTGTGTTGAGGCATTCTTCATTTGGATTTTGTGCCTAGGCATATGTGTTGAGGCATTGTTGGTTCTGTCTAATTTTGTGTCTTCAGTTTTTTCCTCAGTTTCTTCAGCTTTTCTTGATTCTTTCAGCTCTTACCACTTCTCAACATGATGACATTGAGGTGCTCCTTGGATTTCTCGATATCACTCGAAAACATTCCTTGAACTCTCCCGCAAGATACTATGAATTGTCCCATTTGAGTTTCAAGGTTTCTTATGGAAGCAGATTGATTTTGCAACAAGACTTCTATCATTTATGAAATTGAGCTTCACTTGTCAAATTTTTACCCGATTCCTCCATAAACTTTGTAAGCACATCCTCCAAATTTGATTCCGCCTTTTGAATTGAGCACCAGGAGGGTGCTGGATATTTAAGCAATTGAAGATTATTAAGTTTTATGAAATTTACCAGAGCCTCACAGATCGCAGTAACCTATCTCTAGCGTTTGCTCAATCTATAGTTTTATTACCTTAGACTAATTAGGTTTCATCTCTCGATCTCAACCTAACCCATAAAATCATTCAACTCTAGGGCCCTTAAGAATTGAAAGCTTTAAGTGCAATAATAAAACTTAAAACAAAACTTAATAAAAATTAGCAACAAATAATTCAATGCATATTCATAAAATTGGGCTACATCTTAGCCCTAGAAAATAAAATTAATTCATACTTTCAATAATAAAAACCATAATATTCATAAACATGAGTATAAGAAAGAGTAGAAAAACTTCTCTAATTGATGACTCAAAATCCTAGGAATTTGCAATCTCTAAAGAGCAGCTGAACTTCTCTCCCTTCTAATCTCCCTAAAAATCAACTAAAGACATCTATTTATACTCCTAGGGTTTTAGGGTTATGATTCCCACTATCCTAATCATTTTAGAACTCTTAAAACAGGAAATACACGTCATAAATTTAATCTAAAAAAGTCCAGATTCGCAGTTGTGCCGCGACACTGTGCCTAGGCATAGTTGATTCTGCCCCAAAACTCAAAATCTTGAAAAGACGGTGGTTTTTGAGCATGATAACGTTTGAATCTTTCAAGTGTTAAACATATGAATTGTAGCCCTTTGAATCCGTTTTCCAACGGTTCAAGAATCATCTCAATCGAAAATCTACAGCTCAAGTTATTATCGAATTACTGTTGCATGTTCAAAACTAGAGCGTTTTCCAGGATTTTCACTTTAACTTCAAATCGCCCTAACTTCTTCGTTTCAGCTCCAAATCATGAACCATTTGATTCTTGTCGTCCCACATTCCATCATCGATATAACCTTCATCTGAATATCATCTTTAAGAACTTGAAAACACTCAAAACATACTCGTGATCCTATAAAAGACATTTATGAAATAATTAAGTTAAATTTCACAAATTAAACACATTTTTTCACAAATAATCCAATTGAATCACTAACAAAATATGCATTTTCAAGCTTTTATCACAACCCCCAAACAGCTTCTTGCTAGTCCCTAGCAAATTAAGTGATAAAACATGTCTTTAAGCTTGAAAATAAAACAAACAATGAAAACCTATATCTAAACTATCCTAAGTCACTTTCGTAGATTGTCACAGTTGCATTTAGCATATGTAATAAGCCTTTAAACTCCTAGCTGGCCCTAGTTGGACGAGTTGTAGTCTCGTGAGGGTTTCTAGCGATGATACCCACAAACATCCAAACCTAACCTCACCTAGACTCAAAACTAAACAAACAATTTAGGATCCATACATATAATCGTCTCAAAAATAGTGTCAATGTGAAAAAATCCAATAATTAACAACATGCAAATGCAAAGAATAAGTGAATTTCAACTACACTTTTGTTATTGACCCTCTCATAATCATTCACAAACTATTCATCCAAAAGCCCAAATGATTTTATGCATAGCTTTCATAGGCAAAGTAAGAAAATAAAACAAATGTACAATCAAACTCCATAGGATCACTTTTCAAACCACTCTCCACTAATGTAGAATTCAATCACTACCTCGGATCATTAGGTCTTTATCATGGTTGTAACGTTAGGCTAAGGTAATGGTTTATGAAAGAACAGAACATAATTTTAACAAAATTTAAGAGACTTAATATTTTACAGTAAATGACCATGAACAATCGCCTTCTTGCTTCCCTTCTCATTCACCCTCTACCCTTTCACATTGATTGAACTCTTCCTTCCAACATTAGCACAAACCCTCATGTAATGTACTTCATTTCAAGTTCTTCTCACCAGCTACTTCTTCCTATTTTTCTACAATTTTTTTTTTTTCATTCATTTTTTTTTAGGAAGACAGTAACTCATAAAAAAAATTGTCTACCCCACCTTGCTTCTATTATGAATTTTTTTTTTTCTTTTCACAATGCCCAACCTATCTCATTGCACATACTTAGGTTGTGATCCAAAAGATATATTTATTTTCTTCTACCACACTTCTTTTCATGAGTTTTTCTTCTAAGGTCATCTCAAATTAAGTCTCTCACAATAAGATGGATCGGAAAGTGTTTTAGGCTTCATCATCAAGGTGAGATATAGTGGGTTTAAAACAAAAAAATAACACTTACCAAGTGTATATATAGGCTCAAAAGGGTTAACTAGAGATAAAATAATATAGGTTGGCTTGAAAGACTCAGTCGTTCCAAAGAAAATTGCCTAAATCATATCCTAAGCAATGCAGATTCTAGAATTTTGCCTCAAGTGGTTATCGAATGAGTTCTAGAGTTTATGCACAATTTTCACAAAAACAAAAAAACAAAAAAAAAAAAAAATTATTGCCCATAAAAACACATACAAAACGTCTCTAAGTTTCCGAATTACTCAACCAATCAAATCTATTCCCAAGAGAGTCATAACTAAATGCAATTGTCATCTACTATCATCTTTACACGATGTGAAAATTAATAAAATTTCAACGTCACAAATTCACAATCATGGTCTTATCATTGACTTATGTATGAGTTCCAAAACGAAACAAAATACATTAACTCTTTGACCTTGCAACACACCTAAAACAATTCCACCCAAAAGCTTTTAAAGAGATAATTCAAAGCAAAAGATATTCAAAGATGTCCATCGAATGAAACTAAATTTGGCCATAAAAAAAATATTCCTTACCCTGAACGTTAGAGATTAACATTGTCCTCAATGTGCAAAGAGAACAACTACAATACTCTTCATGCATAACATTTATGTGGAGGTAGTCTTGTGAAGCTATGCATATTGTTTGTTGCATCCAATAGTCCTCGGGAATCTAGTCAAAAGAAAACAAACTATGCACCTTTCTTGGCCAATTTAGTGTGCATAAAAGAAATTATAAGTGAAACAAAAATAGCTAACATATCAAACCAAACCAAAGTTATCACAACTTAACACATTAAACAAAAATCTAAAATAAATTCAAAGAAAAACCAAAATTAAAGTAAAGAGCTTGGGTTGCCTCCCAAGAAGCACTTTATTAGAGTTGTAAGCTCGACTTTTTGACTCCTTCAATCTGGATCATCTAGGAAAATCCAAACCCTTATATCCTTCAATCCACCATACACATAAGGCTTCAATTGTTGTTCATCTACCCTCTCAAATTTAGCCTCCATAATCCTAGAGGTGACTAAACAATTTTCTAGGGGTGAGCTAAGGTAGTTTTCTTCTAAGGTTTCCGCAATTTTGTCATCAAGGATGCTAATCTTAAAGCAAGTATCTAACTTGGGTGGACATTTCATCATGTTAAAAACATTGAACTCCATACTTGTTCGTCTTCCACCCTTAAGATTAGTTTACCTTGGTGTACATCTATTAAAGTTCTACTTGTAGCTAGAAAAGGCCTTCCTAATATTAAAGGTATGTTCCGGTCTTCTTCCATATCAAGAACTACAAAATCTACTGGAAAGATAAATTTGTCTACCTTTATTAGGACATTCTCCCCCACTCCCCTAGGATATGTTACAGATCTATCCGCCAATTGAAGATGAATTGTGGTTGGCTTCACCTCTCCTAAACCAAGTTTCCTGAAAATAGAAAATGACATCAAGTTAATGCTGGCTCCTAAATCACATAAAGCTTTATCAAAATAAAAACTACCAATTGTGTAAGGAATATTAAAACTCCCTGGATCTCTTAATTTCAGTGGTAGTTTCTTTTGAAGTAACGCGCTACATTCCTCGGTGAGCATGACCATCTCATGTTCTTCAAACCTCATTTTATGTGTAAGGATCTCCTTTAAGAACTTGGCATACTTCGGCATTTGCTCCAACATATCTACAAAAGGAATATTTATGTGTAAGCTTCTAAACATATCCATGAACTTACCAAATTGCTTATCTAATCTTTGTTTCTGTAGTCTATAAGGATACAGAAGAGAGGCTTCATCTTTCTTCACATCTTGGGCTTTGTTCTCAAGTTCTGGTTTTGTGCCTAGGCATTGTGTTGAGGCATTCTTCATTTTGGATTTTGTGCCTAGGCATTGTGTTGAGGCATTGTTGGTTCTGTCTAATTTTGTGTCTTCAGTTTTTTCCTCAGTTTCTTCAGCTTTTCTTGATTCTTTCAGCTCTTTACCACTTCTCAACATGATGACATTGAGTTGCTCCTTTGGATTCTTCTCGATATCACTCGAAAACATTCCTTGAACTCTTCCCGCTAAGATACTATGAATTTGTCCCATTTGAGTTTCAAGGTTCCTTATGGAAGCAGATTGATTTTGCAACAAGACTTCATATTTATGAAATTGAGCTTCATTCTTGTCAAATCTTTTACCCGATTCCTCCATAAACTTTGTAAGCACATCCTCCAAATTTGATTCCGCCTTTTGAACTTGAGCACCAGGAGGTGGCTTAGGATAATTGTTGTTACTCCAAGAAAAATTTGGATGGTTTCACCATGCTGGAGTATATGTATTAGAGTATGGATTTCGTTGCTCTCCTTGAAAATTGTTGACATCATTTGCTTGTTGAGATGGAGAAAATGGATTCCCTAGTTGACAATCTCTTGACAAATGATTCCCTGTACAAAATTCACAAGTTAGAGAACGAGTATCAATATCATTTACCTTTAGGGCAACTCCTAATTGCTTTTGGATGGTTGAAAGTTGAGCAGCCAATGCGGTGTAGCCATCAACTTCGTGCAGTCCCGCTGCTTTCCTTATTGAATTTCTCTCTGAAGGCCTCATGTAGTTATTGCTTGCCATCACTTCAATCAAATTATAGGCTTTCTCTGGTGTTTTGTTATTCAAGGCTCCCCCACTTGCAGCATCTACCATGGCTTGTATATTTGGCATCAACCCATTATAAAATGTTTGCACTTGCGACCATATTGGTAACCCATGGTGAGGACACCACCGTAAGAGATCCTTATATCTCTCCCAAGCTTCGTAGAGTGACTCCATATCTTGCTGGAAAAAATTTGTGATGCCACTCCTCATCTTGGCAGACTTGATTGATGGAAAATACTTCACAAGGAACACTTGAACTAACTCATTCCAAGTAGTGATGCTTCCGGGTGGTAGAGAAATTAACCAAGCCTTAGCTTTATCCCAAAGAGAGAATGGGAAAAGCCTTAACCTAATTGCATAATCAAATACCCCATTATGTCAAAATGTATCGCATAGCTCCAGAAAATTTGCGATATGCAAATTAGGATCATCGCTAGACAACCCTACAAATTGAATTGAATGTTGTATCATCTGAGTAATGTTTGGCTTTATCTCAAAGGTATTTGCTTGAATCAGTGGTATCCTAATACTAGAAGCACATCCTTCAATTGTAGGTCTTGAGTAATCCTTAAGTGCCTTTTGAACTTCTTCTCCTCCTGTATCTCCTCTGTATGGTCTAACACTAAAAATACAGAAATAAAAATTAAAGCACTAAAAACAAAAAACAAAAACAAATTACAAACCAAATTAGCAACTAAATAGCTTGTATTGATATTGATAATATAAAAGCAATTCCCCGGCAACGGCGCCAAAAACTTGTTGTTGATTTTCGCAAGTGTACGAAATCGTGCAAGTAATAAAGTGTAAGAATACGAATGTCGAACCCAAGGGAATTACCAATACCAAGTACCACACTAACCTATCTTATTGCTATTTGATTAATTAGATTTTCAGAATGATTCAATGAAAAATAAAACAACTTAGAAACAAAATAAAAATAGACTTTTATTAACACTTTAGTAGGAAATCAATATGACTAAACCTAGGGCATAAATTTCATACCAATTTAATCCTATGCATTGACAATTATCGTTGACCCAATTAAGCTTATTGTAAAGACCAAACTCCCTAATATTTCGCTAACTTTCTCTCGAACAATTAACAAATTAACTCCTAATTACTAACCCGAATTATCTCTAATCAGATTTAAGCAATTGGAGATCATTAAGTTTTATGGAATTTACCAAAGCCTCACAGATCGCGGTAACCTATCTCTAGCGTTCGCTCAATCATGATTTTATTACCTTAGACTAATTAGGTTTCATCTCTCGATCTCAACCTGACCCATAAAATCATTCAACTCTAGGGCCCTTAAGAATTGAAAGCTTTAAGCGCAATAATAAAACTTAAAACAAAACTCAATAAAAATTAGCAACAAATAATTCAATGCATATTCATAAAATTGGGCTACCTCTTAGCCCTAGAAAATAAAATTAGTTCATACTTTCAGTAATAAAAATCATTGTATTCATAAACATGAGTATAAGAAAGAGTAGAAAAACTTCTCTAATTGATGACTCAAAATTGCAGGAATTTCCAATCTCCAAAGAGCCGTTGAACTTCTCTCATTTTCTCCCCTAAAAAATCAGCTAAAGATATCTATTTATACTCCTAGGGTTTTAGGGTTATGATTCCCACTATCCTAATCACTTTAGAACTCTTAAAACAGGAAATACACGCTATAAATTTAATCTAAAAAAGTCCAGATTCGCAGTTGCGCCGCAGCACTATGCCTAGGCATAGTTGATTCTGCCCTAGAACTCAAAATCTTGACAAGATGGTGGTTTTTGAGCATGATAACGTTTGAATATTGCAAAGTGGTAAACATATGAATTGTAGCCCTTTGAATCCTCTTTCCAACGGTTTAAGAATCATCTCAATCCAAAATCTACAGCTCAAGTTATTGTCGAATTACTGTCACATGTTCAAAGCTAGAGCGTTTTCCAAGATTTTCACTTTAACTTTAAATCGCCCTAACTTTTTCGTTTCAGCTCCAAATCATGGACCATTTGATTCTTGTCGTCCCACATTCCATCGTCGATATAACCTTCTCTGAATATCATCTTTAAGAACCTGAAAACACTCGAAACATACCCGTGATCCCATAAAAGACATTTATGAAATAATTAAGTTAAATTTCACAAATTAAACACATTTTTTCACAAATAATCCAATTGAATCACTAACAAAATATGTATTTTCAAGCTTTTATCAGACCACATTGAAGCGAGTTGTTTGATAGTTATCTTCCAGATTATGGATTAAAGGGCTCTGTTTGGTTAGTTTTTTAGAACAGTATTCTATATTGAATAACATTTTGGAAAATATGATAGGATTCTGAGAGGTTTTTTATACATTTATGAATAACATTTTCTAAAAATATTTAGATTATTTTTAACTCTCTAGGTTTGTTAATATAACTAAATACTCCGATAATAAAAGTTTATAAATTGACAAAAACACCCCCACCCACCCACATATTGCCAGTAGCCAGCCACCACAATCGGAAGGTGATTAGAATCTGTCAGAATGGCACACGATCGGCTGGATTTGGCTAGTTGTATGTCGATTTGGCCTTTTTAGGCCTGATCCATAGTGGATCTGACAGAAAAATGGCTGGATCTAGTTGTTGTTGACGGCCAAATGATGGCCAAGATATGGCTGTTGTCAATGGCTAGATCTTTGGCTATAGATCTGGCCGAAAACGCACAGATCAACGCATGACTGACCAGATCCATTCGGTTGTGCATCATTGTGGCGATAACGGCGGCTGACGATGGTGATAGTGGCTTGGGTGGGTGGGGGTGTTTTTGTTAATTTTAAAACTTTTATTGAGAAAAGTAATTGTTAATGTTTTAAGTTGAATAAAATATGATTGAATTTTGAATATTAAAACAAATATGCATTTTGATAGGATTGGATAGGATAATGGAAAAATAGGGAAACAAACGGAGGGCTTATCTTCGAAGATAAACACTATCCCCTAAATCAAGGAGAAGATCATGACAACTCTCTCTACCATTTTGGCTTGTCAATCATGGGACCCTAAAATCAAGCCATTATCCTAAAATCTTATCATCTTATCGTATAAATATCCCAAAAAAATCATTGCAGCAAAATTAGAGAGAGAGCTTATTTTTCTATGGCAAAATCAATAAAAGAACATTGGATGTAAGCTTGATTTAACTTGACGAACAACTTTAAAAATTGTTCATTGTTTTCTTTCTTACTACTTGCTAGTTGCTGATTATATTAATCATGCATACACCCCACTCAATGCACATTTCGAATTTTTACTCGCTTCTTGTAAGAGAGTTTCCCATGGAATTACATAGAAAAGAAGGATTAGTTTCAAGTTATGGGTATCATGATTATATTTTCTTTCTAAATTAATTTGGACTTAGTTGTGAACATATACAATTGTTGGACACTGTGTCATCTATTTAATCTATGTGTTTAGTTATTAATTATATATTAACAATAATATGAAATAATATTTTACCTCAAATTAATTTGATTCTAATATTTTATATTGATTTAATTGACCTTAATCTATTGATTTCAATTTCTAAGTCCAGATATTTTTTTAGCTTAATGGTTTGTGTAAATTTGATATTAAAGGATTATGCATAGAATATAGAATATAAGGTTGTCGGAGTTGGTCCACTCCACATGCGTAACAATATTATGCCAACCACAAATGCTGGTTATTTGTTGTAAGTTTTGGTTGTTTCACTTTCTTCAACCAAATACAATTAATAATTATTTATAAAAAATATATAGGCCAAAAGGATCCCAGCTGTCCAGAAACGAACCAATCAACCCCCACCATAGAACAACAAAAGTTATGCCAACAAATTTTACACCCATTCGTCACTCTATTATTTAATTTAATTATATAACATTTTAAAAATATATAATATGGTTTTTAGTATTAATAAAAGATTTGACAGTTGCAAAGCGAAAAGACAGCCATACTAGGTGTCAAAGTTGAGCTCCGAAAAATACCCTATAAATATTCGATCAGGTTTCCCATTGTACCATTCACAAACAACGTTTACTCATTCTTCGCCTTCTGCAATTAAATTAAGATTTTTGTTCATCAATGGCATTTATATATGATATGTAACAAAGACCTTTATCAATATTTTTGAACAAAAATAATTCAGAATCCATTTCAACAATATAAAAATATCATAGATCAACTCGTGTGGCACAAGAGTGATTCTATTTCATCAAATAGTTATATAATCTTTAGATGAGTCAAAAAATTAACTTGTTGAATTTTTTTAATGTGAAGATCTAAAACAAGACATGATTAAATTCATATGCTTTGTTTAATTCAAATTCAATGTATATAGGTGAGATCAGATTCCATTAAGGCTTAAGGATACCAAAATGTCCCTCCATTCAAATTTGCAGAGATTTGTCTCCATTGGGATTGGAAGAGATGTGTGTACTCAACTTAAAACTTACACTTCCTCGTTATAATAGTATACATTTAAAATATTTTTATTTATAATATTATACATAGAGATAATAATTATACAGTATATATATTTTTTAAATAGTATGTTTTAGTTATAGAAGGAGAAGCATGATGTTTATAATTACTTGTGTTGTAAAAAAGGAGAATCATTATAGTATAATAATTAATATGTATGGTTAGAGATCAAATTCCACTAATTATGCCCCCACCTTGATTGTTTTATCTCAAGTTCCCAACTCTCAAGTAGATTTGTTATTTTATAAAAGATTAAATAAGTTATTTATTTATTTATTTATTTTTTAACAAGCTATGACTTGTGCAAATCTGATAGTCCACATTTAGAAAACAAGTGTTCACTTGTTCTAAGTTTTGTATGTTACACCACATCAACAAAATGTTAATAATAATAAGAAGGCCGAACGACATGCTCTCACCCGAAGTTTGCTCTAAAAACAATTTAATACCCCAAAAGTTTGAAAATGACAACAACCCATTGATGAGCAAATTTTAATTCCTCGCCAGTGCAAGAGTCGCTCTCGTAGTCTAGTGTGCAAAAGCAAGGGTCGATCTCACAGAGATTTGTAAGCAATTTACTAATCCTAATAACTATGCTTCAATTAAAACTAATAACTAGAATTAATAATAAAGAATTACGAAAAATCACTTTAGAAGTAACAACTGAATAAAACTAAAATTAAATAACTATTAAAATTATCTAAAACCCAATTGACCAAAACCTAGGGCTCCAATTTCACCATAATTATCCAGCTCTATGTCAAACATCTTTCTATTATTTATCAATTCAGTCTCTAGGGTTTACATTCACTAAATCAATGTATTACCATAAGGCATTCGGGATTAACCTAGTATTTTTAACACAAGACTAGCTAGGGCGTATAGTCTAACCTATGAATTAAAAATCGATTAAACATAGGAATACTCGAAATCAAGAACAGAGGCGTATCTATCAGGGCGTATGCACATATACTAATTATTCAAGAAATCATGAACCAACTAATATTTTGTCAGGGCATATGCACAAAATACTAATAATTCATTCAATAATCTCAATACAAACAACCTACTAATTCACACTAAGTGTTGTCACACAACAATGAAAATTAAAGGCAGAATAAATACATGAATGAATCCAAATTTCCATTGAATTGATAACAATAAATATATGTTTAAACATATAGCTTCCAATTAGGCTATATTGGATCCCTAAAAAAGAGTTTAGGTATACATTGACATTAAAGAAAACAAACCTGAAATCCCCCCAAAAGCATGAATAATCCAAACCTAGGAAGAATCTCCTTCTCTCTCCTGATAAAAAAGTAACTCTCAATTTTGGTAAAAAAAGAATCCCTAAAATAAATTATAAAGTCATATTTATACTTTTCCTTTGCTAAGGGTGTTTTTGGGAGACTCCAAGTTCAAGTCGGAGTTGGAAAATGAAAGATTTTTATTTTTCTCGCGATCCATGCCGCGACGTTATTTTTTGGCACTACGACGCCAAATTCTTTCGTGGACTTGAATTTATCTTGCACCATAGTGCCAACTTCTCCACGCCGTGGCATGATCTGTCTTCCCAATCTTCCTCTTTTGCGTCATGGCACAAAAAATATCTGCTGCGGCGCCAACCAAATGATTCGCATTTTTCTTCCTCTCAATGATCTGATTTCTCTTCCTTAGTGCGTCTAAGGCCTCCAACCATGCATACAATCATCCCTTTTCCACCTAAAAACCTGAAACTCATGCACATACCCGTGATTCTTGAAAATAAAAATATATAAAGAAATTTGCATAAAAATGATCCTTAAAGTCGATGAATTTCATCCAATCTACCCTTAGAATCATGGAATATAAATACAATTTCACCACTCACCACCATCAACCGTTAATTTTTTCCGTTAACTTAGTAAATCTAAAAATAGTAAAAGAGTTTTTTAGTCAACAACCATCTTCTTCTTCTCGGCAGTGCACATTAGCAACCTCTGCCACCAGCGCACATTAGCAATCTCTGCCACCAGCGCACATTAGCAATCTCTGCCACTGACGTTTTGGCCACTTTTCCAGCCATTTTCCACCCAAAACCTCCTCCATCCACCCTACTGGCCCTCCCTCACTAAAACCCACCTAATCCTGACACCAGTGCACCCATTATCGCAAAAAGGTGGCCACCGTTATTCTCTGTGACTGTCCATTTTTGAGGCTGGATTCTGGTTGATATTCATATCGAAAATCCACCAATCCACCACCATTCGAATCCCCACCGTTCCCTCCTCAAAACCTAACCTCCTATTGCTCCTCCCCACTTGTCGTTTATTGTCCAACACTCAGTGTTTGCCCGCCCTCCAACTGTTTGTAAAAATTCCCCAACCAACCCAATAGGCTGCCACTCCTTTGTTGATGATTTGGGGCTCTTTTGGAGTTTGTTGTTCAAAATCTTGTTATTGAAGTGTTATTTGCTTGTGTTGGTTTTGTTTTTTGGTTGCCGTCGCTCCAGAAGGCTCCTCCTTTGTCATTTTCCAGTAAACACACAATATGCTTGACAAAAGGTCACAGTCAGCGACCTCCATTCCCAACGCGTGCCAGTACTACTGTTTGTCACAGACTTTGCGGAAAAATGCCAAATCTGATCAAAAAAATGATCGATGAGGCAAGAGGTTGTGCAAACGGGCTTGGAGAGATGGATTTTGTCGATTTTGGCAAAGAATCCATCTGGATTCAACACAATTTTCAGCTATATGTAAAATGACCATCATATCCTTCTTTAAACACATTTTATTAACAAATTTTAACGGTAGGTTGGGAAATTGTCTAACGGAATTAGCGATTGGTGAGTTATTGTCATTTTCAAACTTTTGGGGTATCAAATTGTCTTTAGAGCAAACTTCAGGTGGGAGCAATAAGAAATAGGCCGAAAGGATGTCAGCGGCCCGTAAATGAAGCAACAAACTCCAGACCATATAATTTTTATTTCGTAATTATATAACTATACATAGAGATAATAATTTTAGAAAAAAAAAAAAATAGTACATTTGGTTATAGAAGGAGAACCATAATGCTTTTAGAAGGAGAATCATAATAGCACGCTAAAATGTATGATTAATTATGATATTTTAGGTTGCTTCCCTTCCCATAGAATTTATCTATTTTTTCTAAGGTAATATATGTTTATTAGCACTTAAATAAAACTTTAAGATTAAATAATTTATTTTATCTAAAGACTTTTCTAGTAACTAATAAGGTATTTGTGAGTGTTTTTTAGCCCAATAATTTGAATAGAGTTGTGAGAGTTGGTCCATTCCACATTTACAATAGAAGTGAACATATATTTATAGGGTATTTTCTAGTATGACTAGCAATATGAAAATATATTGGGTAAATTGCTATTAAAAAGGGTTTGGTGAAAAAGCTTGTGGTAAATTGTGATAATTGCTAGATCCCACCTTGCATGTCTCGGCAAAATTGATATGTGGATGTTGCTGCCTTAAATCTGGCTCTAAAGAAGGTACTTACGCTTTGCATGTTACTTATAATTATGTATGGCTTTTGCATCAATTGAATATTGGCGGAAATGTTTATGGTAATAATTATGGCTGGGATTTTTAGTTAAGCTGATGCATTACGAATTTGTACTTATTTTACTTCGGCTGAGTGTCTTGAAGAATGTTGGGTTGTGATTTAATGCTGGGAAATCGTTTGGAGTATAATGCTTTGCTAAATGACGACTTTGTGAATGCTTTTGGATGGAGCTATATTCCATGCATTAGATTGTTTTTTTTTTTTTTGATTGAATTGTTTATGGGTATAATTGTATGCACTCGGCAGCCCTGTTTGAGGGAAATGTTGCTAGAGTTCATATTTTTAGGCTTGAAATTTGCTGGACAATATATATTAGATAGAGTTTGAATGGGTTTATTTTGTGATGTTGCTAGAGTGTATATATGTAAGTATATATATGATATTAGGGGTGTTTGGTTCCAGGTACCCTACATTTTTTGAAGGAATCAGAATCAAAATTAGAATCGGAATCGGAACCGACGGTTCCTTGAAATTTGGAACTGGAATTGGAACCGATGTTTCGGTTCTTGGGTACCTAGAGTCAGAACCTGTAACAACGGTTCCAGTTTTGGTTCCGAATACCCTGTAAAATTACAACTCGTAACACTTCAGTATTAGCAAGATTACCATCATCACCATTTATCATCACAAACAACTTAGAATACTTCAGTCGGATTATCATAATCACCTTTTATCATTACAACAACTCAACATCATGTGATTCTCACTTCTCATCCACACTACAACTCAATTTTTAGCAATCCAAAATAACAATAATAATAATTATAATAATCAATGTTCTGAAAACCGGACCAAGAGTTGACTCGGCCAAAGGCTCGATTTTTGGTTTTCACGGTTGGACCGGTCCAATCGGTGACATCATCATGTTGACGTCAGCAAAAACCAAAAAACCTTTAAAAATCCAGATTTTTTATGTAACTAAAATCTAAAAACCATCAAACCAACCCTCAATAATAATAAAACCATCAAAGTTTGATAGTTAATGTTTACAAATTCAATCCTCCGTCTTTCAATTACTCTTTACTGTAATAAAGCTTCACGGTGAAACTTTCACCATCAATTTCTAATTTCCCATGAGAAATTACATTTTAGAGTTTCAAAAATTCAATTGACAAATGACAGATTCACAATAAGAAATCAGTTTTAAGAGTTTCAAAGTTTAAATTGACAGATTCAGTGATTCACAATTTCACATCACAATAATACAATATCATATTATAATGAATCAATACAATACAATATCATGAATCATGATATGAAATAGAAGACAGAGAAAGATAGGATGACTCTTAGTCTCTTACAGTAGTTTGTTACTTGGTCGACGGTTGACGGCGACAGATGTGAAGGCTGAAATCTGAACTGAAGTTGAAGTAGTGACTGACTAATCTGGCAGACCAGCAACGACAAGCAAGAAGCAGGCTTTTAGATGGCGACGACGATGATTGAAGAGGTTGAACCGTTGAAGACTTGAAGTTGAAGAATGAAGACTCTGAACTGAAGTTGAAGTCATGACTAACGAGTGACGAAACTATAGTGTAGCAGACCAGCCATAACAAGGAAGAAGCAGAGTAGCCGACCAACGATGATTGAAGAGGTTGAAGACTTGAAGGCTGAAGTTGAAGCTTGAAGGAGATCGCGATTGGAGGAGGATTGGCCTGGAGCCTGAAGAGGTTGCTTGAAGAGGAGAAATCACAATGATTGAAGAGGTTGAAGACTTGAAGAGTGAACACTTGAAGGCTGAAGCTGAAGCTTTAAGGAGATCGCGAATGGAGGAGGAGGACTGGACTGGAGATCGCGAATGGCAAACCAAAAAGAAAAAGCAAATTTCAAATTAGCAAAGTGGCAGAAAGCTGAACTGCAAAAGCAAATAGAAATGGATTAAAAAAATTGGGGGTTTGACTTTATAGTTTTTTTCACATTTTTAATTTCTAATTTGTTAGTGGACCGGATTGGACGTGGACCGGATTTGTTTGTTATATCGGTTGGAACTTTGGTTTGCTACAGTAAGACGGTCCAAAAACGATTTGAAACGGTCCAACATAAAATCTAGGTTTTTTACTTCTTTTAAATCGAAAATTCCAGTGAAACCTGGTCGGATCGGTTCGACTGCTTGGTCCGGTCTGGGTTTTAGAGCATTGATAATAATAATAATCTAGATACAAGAACGAAAAAGAACCGAGCTCATATTTTTAGCCAAACCCAAAACAAAACCCACATAGCATTTGGAGGAAAAAGTAAAAGGACTTTACCTTATGTTGCAAGTCTTCTGCTTGAGAGATCATGCAAGCAATTGTCGGTGAAAAACTGTTTTTCTTACAAATTATTTTGTGCTGAAAGAAAGAGTGAGGAAAAAACGTTTGAGAAGAGTGTTGGGATGGATTGGGACTGAAGAAAAAAGAAACTGGAGTGAAGAAATTTGTACCAGAAAAAAATGTTTTTCTTCCTAAGAGAGCAACAAAGACGATGAGAAGCGATGGTAACTTTGTTCGCCCAAATTGAAGTTTTTATATATGATAGTAAAATTACAATAAACCCCTACTCTTTAATTTTATTTCATATTAGTCTTGGTTCTCGGTTCCGGTTCCAAAAATTTGGAATCGAAACCTACCTGTTGACGGCCGGTTTCAAGTAGGAACTAAAACCAAACCTCGAGTACCCACCGGTTCCGGTTTCGATTGGTTCTTTTGAACACTCCCATATGATATGGACATTGTGTAAATAACTTGGTTAGTGAAATGGGAAAGAAGCCTAGCAAATAGGTGGGCTGGTAGGTTTAATTTGAAGCTGGGAGGTTGTGTAAATTTAAATGTGGGAAAATTTGGTAAGGTTTATGCGTTGTAAGAATTGATATATGTTGGGAAGTGTGTTGGTTATTTTTGCTGAATTATATGCGTATTGTACTTGGTTTTGGCGTGATTGTGGTGATTGAGTGTGGACTGTGGAGGTTGAGTGGGCTGGTAAGTCAATGCAAGTGTGCTGCGTGCACACGAAGTGAGCAAATAAATAAGTCAATGCAAGTGTGTCGCATGCACACAAAGTGAGCAAATAAATAAGCCAATGCAAGTGTGCCACGTGCACACGAAGTGAGCAAATAAATAAGCTAATGCAGGTGTGCCACATGCACACGAAGTGGGCAGTTAAACTAATGCAAACATGCAGTTTGCACACGAAGTGATTATGATTCGCTTGCTTTACCTGTACTAGAGACACTTACCAATGCAATGGATGTTAGATGTTTCCTAGTGCTATTGTGGTGATTATTTATTCTTGCATGATCATATGTCCGATGCTATTGTACTTTTATTTAGATGAAATATAATTTTGATGTTCTAGTTTGGGAAGGATGTGGATTATGACATCGGGTAGACTTGGGTGGCATATGGAATTTCAGTGTGTGGGAGACACACCAAGTTGTTTGTTTGTATTAGATACCTTGGGTACTAGTGTAGTAGTGGTGGTGGTGGTTGCATTAATGAATGGAATTTGTGGACAGCTAGTGGGTATAGGCCTGGGTAAAGTGGATTTCGTGTTAGGGAGATGTATACTCAACTTTGGTGATATTCGAATCGGTTGTGTGATTTTAAATATAAATGATCCATGGCATTCGGAAAATCTGGTACAAGGGTATGGATTACTTTGTCTAGCATAAGTTGGTACAATTCAAGGTTCTACAATATTCGAAAATTATATTGGGTTATTTTTGCATCATTAAGCTAGTGGTTATGTGCTGCATGACATGCATACGGTTTTTCCTCATGCATGTTTTTAAAGCTAAAGCTATTTTCATATATCAATTGTATTATCCACTCACTAGGCTTCCCAACTCACTATTTTATGTTGTTCCCTAGGATTGCATACAGGGTCCGTGAGGCACATGCTATATGCTTTCGGTTGGCTACAAACGTATGTTCATCGGCATGATGCTTGTACATCTTAAGCACTCTGATACAGTTTTGTGTAAACTGATTTTTTTGTATCTTGTTTCAGAATTAAATGTAAACATTCAATTTGAAAAGTATTTTTATTTTAGAATCTAATTTTGTGTTATGTTTTCGAAAAATTCACCATCCTCTCGGATCTTAAGTCTCTCGGAGCGCCTAGATCCGGCAGGATAGGGAATACCCGAGAGGGGGTGTGACACTCAGTTCATATAAAGCACATATTAGAGTAAACTAAATGAATTATAAGCAAAAGTTGAGTTGTTAGCTAGCTGTTTATATGTAAATAATGTTGGAGTTGTTGACCACTTCAACATTACGTAGGCAGTTTGGCCCTTTTCCATGGATAACCGCTGAAGGTTTTCTTTAAGTTATTAATTCTTTATTGGTTTGGGCTTAGAAATAAAAATCCTTGTAATACTAGGTTTTACACTTTAAACCTAGTATATAAACATTTTTTTCTCGTGTATATGAGCGATAGCAAGCATAGGGCAAATTACTTTCACTATAATGAGAGAGGTGAGGAAGTATTGCAATAATATTGACTCTGCTAAATGTATCCTATTAATTGGTGAACCAAGGTAAATCGTGCGTACTATTATTTCTCTTTACTGTTTGTGATTTGTGTGTTTATTGCTATTTCTGGTTTCATATATGTTGATGCTGGATTTTGACACAAACAACTTCGCACGTGCAAATTGCTAAGAAAGTCTTAGAAATTGCACGTGAATGATTATGAGAGTTGAATGGGGTACTGTTCTCACAGTAGCATGCAAAAAAGTAAAAGTAAATGAGACAGCAAAGGTTTTTATAGTAGTTCAGATGCTTAAAGTGAATCCTATATTCAATGTTTTCTTTTATATTAGTGTGTTCCTAGTTATTAGCCAAAATTACAAGAGGTCTTGAATTGCGATCTGGGTTACAGGTGCTTGGTGTTCTAAGTGTTATTAGAGAATATCAAGGTAGTCTCTTTCCCGTAGTGTGTCTTTGTTATTTTCTTTGTTGAATTTAGAATGTCTATTCTCATTTTTGTGAGGGGGAGCTGCCTATTTATATTTGATGGGCTCAAGGTAATTATTACATTTCTGCAAGTGGGTTGGTGCCGTGCAAATCTTTCCCGTCTTCCCATTGGTTGAGAACTTAAGAAATATCCTTAAATTAAATGGGGCTTGGATAGGTGTGTGAACCCAATTCATTCACAGACAAAACTTGAGTCAATTGGGTTGTTGACAACTATATTCTTTCTGTCTTGGGCGATGTGGCTGACTCTGAATAGTGCAAAGTCTTCTTGAACTCTGATTGGTGCTCGTTGACATCAACCTATGTCAGCCCTAATTTTTTAGGCATAACAGAAGCTCTCTAGTTCTTGACATTCAAGGAGTTGGATCTTGAGAACTTTATGACTATGCCGTGACCTGACTTGATTTCGAAGATACCCCTTTGAGCTAAGAGCTAGGGGGCGATCACATTGTTTTGGATGACCTGATGCTGGTTGCTCAATTTGAACTCTAAAATTCTATCTTGACTTGTGAACTTGTGTTAGATCGTGAATTGTGGCTTGAGAGTTAGGCATGCGACCTGAGGTGATCATTTACTAAGATCAGATGATCTGAGCTTGATTTTGCCTTGAGACATTGAAGAATGATTTGAACTCTGATTGTCATTCATGACCTAGGAAACTTAGATTTTCCCATGGCTGAATTTTTTTGAACTATTGATAAGCGTATTTTACACTATGATTTTGCATTGAATTTTGATAGGATTTAGGATACTTTTCATACAATTTGGGCCATAATTGCTACCTAATTCTATTAATTTGTCTTTGTAGGCCTAAACGATGATTTTTAGCATAAATGACAGTTTTGAGCGTAACTGGTTTAACTTAGCTTGAAACTCTCGGAATGACCTGATTTAGAGCTTTAGAAAGCTAAGAAGAAGAGCTACACGTTCATGTTTTGGTTTTTTCCTAATTCTGACTGGCAAAGGTGAAAACTTGGCTTGAATCGTGAAAAGGACGATGGGAACTGAAGAAAAACGTCTTTGGATTTGCTTCAGTATTTCAGCCATAACTTGAGTTTTAGACCTCGGATTGTGCTGATCTTGACCGACCAGAAACATAATTGAAAGGGCTACAATTCATATGTTTAACACTTTTCCAGATTCGAACTATATCATGCTCAAATTGGGCCTGTATTCTTCACCGCGGCGATGAAAAATCTTCGCCGCGGCGACAACTCAGCAGCTGTAAAAAATAAAACGATGCGTTTTGGCTTGCTAGGGCTTCGTCCTTAAGTGAGAAGGTAAAATTAGAGCGAAAAGGAAAGAAAAGGGGGCTTGGTTCGTGATTTGGGAGGCAGCTCATGGAAGGAGAAGATTATTGAAGATTTGGGCTTCAAATTAGAGAAGATTTCTCCATCTTTTGTGCTTTTCAATGATGAATCTTGATTCAGTTTGTTTTTGTTATTTTATTTCGTTTTTGAGTATGAACTGAGTTTGTTTAGCTAGGGTTTGATGTAATCTGATACAATGATTCAAATTTATATGATTGAATTACTTTGAGTTTTAATTTCATGATTGAGTGTTTATCTCTTTGCTTAATGTCTTTTGTGCTTGATCACCATTCAAATGTGTGTTGTTCCAATGAGACTGAGAAGTGATTTGTGATTGTGTCTCTTGGGATAAATACCATAGATTACAAACGCTAGAGATAGGTTTAGCGATCTTGAAATCAGATAGAATTCCACAAAGCTTAAAATCCTTTGAACTATTAACTTCATTTTGTTGGGTGCGGAAGCTTAATAGGGATAAGTAGGGAAATGTGCTGAGAATGTATGTTTTACAACTTAGGGAATTTGATTTTCATCATAGGAATTAGAACTTGGGTAATAATTCTATGATTTGGTTAGCGTATTAGGTGAATTCAACACCCTAGCTTTTGTTTTAGAATTGTTTAATTAGTTAAGTTGTTGGGTTTTGCATTTATTTAGCTTGTTAATCTTCCATCAATCCAATTTATTGTTGCTTCAATCTCACATAAACTAGAAAAATCGGTAATTAGTAACACTATCCTCGTGGGAACGATCTCACTCATCATTTTATTACTTTTGGCGACTAGTATACTTGCTATTTTTGCATGTTGTAGTAAACATGCATTAAGTTTTTGGCGCCGTTGCCGGGGATAGTGATTATTAATATTGATAGTATCTAGTGTAGTGCTAAATTGAAGCTTTTATTTCATTTTTGTAGTTAATTGTAAATATTGTATAGTCTCAAGTGAGAATTGACATTACCTCTTTCGTGCAAGGCAACGATGAATCACTATATGAACTTGGGAAGGTACACAGTTGTTAAGGAATTGTCTACATAATGGTCTACCGTTTTGGAGACAAGTCCAAACATTTTACAATGGGTTGCTACCAAATATTCAAATGATGGTAGATGTGGCAGCAGGCGGAGCCTTAAATAACTAGACCCCAGAAGATGCTTAGAATTGCTTGAGTTGATGGCCAACAATAACTACCAAAGACCATGAGAGAGCAATGCCAAAGAGTAATGGGTCACATGAGTGAGTTGACGCGTTCGACACATTATCTGCACAATTTGCACCATGTCAAAGCGAATTGGGAGGTATGAATGTAAATTCTATTCACTCACATTTTATAACTTGTGAATTTTGTGCAGGAAACCATGGGAGGTGGAATGCCAAGATGGAAACCAGTTATTCTTCCAACAACCGAGCAAGTGAATTACATGGTTAGTTCACAAAGCTGCAAAATGATCCCTTCGCCATACCTACAATCTTGGTTGGGAGAATCACCCAAATTTGTCTTGGAGCAATCAAAGCGTCAATCAAATCAAAGGGCAATGCTAAACCATCAACCAGTGGGAATCATCAACCATGTGAGCAAAGATTGTCAAATTGAAGATATATTCGACTTCATGCAAGAAACCACAAGTTTTATGATGAGACACGCTCAAACTTCATAAATCAGGAGTGTCCATTCAAAATTTGGAGGTTCAATGGGGCAATTGGTTGAAAACTGACAGAGAGACCAAGGTTCTTTTCCGAGCACACGGTCACAATCATGAAGAACAATTAAATGTCATACCATTGAGGAGAGGTATAGTGTTGGAGCAACCTCACAATGAAGAAAAGTTGGAAAAACATGAAGACAACCATGAAGAGGAAAATCTCAAAGCAAAGGTGTGCAAAATACTGGGAATTTCAACCGAGCAACTCACCTCACAAGGAACAATTTGAGGAATTTGGTGTAAATGCGCACAAGTCAAAATTGGTGTTGGAAGAGACTCCAAACATTGCCTCAACCAATCACCATCTCATCTCAATTACGCATATACGATTTAAGTTCCGAAAAGATGCTTATGAGAATGTCCGAAATCCAAAGGAAAGATCAAGAGGTGGCAATGGGAAGTGAAGCACCCCACAAGGATCCGATTGACGAAGGACCATGGGAAAGTCGAGCTTTTGACTATAAACAAGCGCTTCTTGGAGGCAACCCAAGTCTTTTCAATTGTTTTTCATTTCATTGCTGTTTGAATTTGTTTTAGTTTTCTTATGATTTTGAATTAGTTTTAATTTATGTTTTTTGGGTGTTTCGGTGAAGTTTGAAGCAAGAAAAGGAAAGAAAAACTCTAGCTTTGCCGGGGCGAAGATTGTTCTTCGCCGGGGCGAAGTGCCTTGAAGAATGTTGTAGCTCCTGTAATTTTTCGCCGCGGCAAAGAATTTGTTGTCGCGCGGTGATGACTGGGTTTGAATTTAGGGTTTTTATCATGAAGAACTTCACCGCGACGAAGTCTATTCCTCGCCGCGGCGAAGTCTGTTTCCTTTTAATAGTCCCATGACCTTTCATTTTTGCGAAAATTTTCCTGAAGCACTTTTCTTTTTGTTTTTGTTTTATTTCTTTATGTTTTGCAAGTAGGATTAATGTTGATTTCCTGGTTTTTGGCTCTTTATTTGTTTTTGTTATATTTGGTTTAGTTCAATAAGGTTGAGATTAGGATGTAATTCTTTCATATTAATTGGTGAGGGTATCTACACACTTTGGCACCATAGACTTTCATTTGTTTGACAGATGATGATGATGAGGAAGCCAGGAATGGATGTCAGGATTTGCATAAAATCGGCCTTTACGGATTAGTCGGGGAGTATCTCGTAACCTTTACTTTGTTTTTTCTATTCCTTGGATGTGCATGATGTGACATTGGGGACAATGTCATTTTAAGTTTGGGGGTAGGAAATGGACTAAAGCTTGGTTAAGGTATACCGGCTGGGAAACCAGAACCCGCCTTAAAAACTGCCTCAGTACTTGGCAACCTCTGTTATAACAACGCCACGTACACCTTAAACGGGAAAAAAAAAAATACTTTAGTTTATTTTATTTAGTTTGATTGTTTTTGCCGATGATGAATTGCATAAGTCTATGATGAAACTTGAATTGTTGGGATATTATCTTGGAAAATGTTAAGCATTGCTTCAAGTTTAGGTTTATTGACTGAATTTTGATTGAGGTTGTTGAGTGGTTCAACCACCATTTTCATTTTTTCGGCATGCTTAGAAACATTTTATGTGGTTAGGTGAAGTTTGATAATGTTGGTGGACTCTAGAACCTAGTAAGAATGCTTGAGGCGAAATTCTAGGATTAGACATTGTTGAGGAAGGATTTAGGCATTTTTTTTGGAACGTTTGAGCCTTTCAGCCGACCCATAAATGAATCTTTCCCTAGTCACCCATTTGAGCCTTATGAATTTTCATTGCCTTATTTTCCTTGCAAACCAAAAATTGTCCAATCCCTATACCCTAAACACTTTAACATACCCTTTAGGAGAATTATGGACCTAATGTATGACACAAAGAGCTTTGAGAGGTGTGTGAATAAGTAATGGACCAAAATTTTAAGTTTAGGGGTTGCAAAAAGGGCACGAAGAAGGGGCAATAGACCTCATTGTTATTGTAAATATTGTTTTTTTTTAAAAAAAAAAAAAAAAAGAAAAAAAAAAAGAATTGCTTTAGTTCAATTCAAAATCAAATAAGAAATGCATAAGTTTGAGGGTTGTAAAATGGTTGACACTTTGATTGGTGGTTGAGAAAGAAAGTGAAGATGATGTAGCTCTTAGTGTTTTGCATGAGGAAAACCGAGTTCTCTCTTACTTTGTTTATCCTATCCCTTTCCTTGGAGCCCACTACCCTTGCCTAACGTTACAAGCTTGCAAAGACCTTTTGATCCTTAGCGATGTCTAGTCCACATTAGTGGAGAGTAGTTTGATACTTAGGCTTATGGAGTCTGCCACCATTTGATAAACTTTACATTTCTGCATAAAATAATCCGGGAAGTCGGAATGTGGACTGAAGTGGGGATCACCTACTCGGGGATCAATAGAGAAAGATAGTCGATGCAACTTATAATTTCTTGGAGTGTTGAACATTTTCTACTAATAATTTTTAAACAACCTTAGAGACTTGTATAAATTCTAGGCAATTCTTGTGTTGAGTTTGAGCCTAATTTTTGTTTGTTCATTTTTAGTTTTGTTGTTTTGTTGTTTTATGTTTTTGGTTGTTTGTTGCTTTTCTTCCTTTGAGTTTTTATTCCTTTTTGCTCGAGGACGAGCAAATCTTAAGTTTGGGTATCTTGTTTGGTGTTCGCGTTTGGCATGGTGAACAAATGCCTCTTTTGAATGACCTCTTCAGAAGTTATTTGTCATATTTGACAGCTGGTACAATCAATAAAGTAATCTTTATCTAATAGACATATCACTATGCACATTAAATGTCAGCCATTAACATTAAATGCTAGCCATGTTGAAACAACATTCTTTTGGGGCACATTAAATGCAGATGAGATAATTACGCTGGTGATTGAGATTCTCAATAAAGTTATCATCGGTTGGTTTCTGCGAGGCGTGGAAGTTACTCTTCCCATGGATTGATGATACGTGGTTGCGATCTAAGATCAAGAATTAACTCCCGCCCAAATTTGCTTTTAAAGGCAACTATACGGTCATCTTCTTCACAAAGTTATAGGTATCTTCGTTAAGCAAAGGCCAATAATATCCCTGTCAATAATTTTATTGGCGAGAGACTGTACGGTGGTGTGATTACCACAAACCCCTTCATGTATCTCTCTCATGATGTAGTCTACATCTTCATCTATCACACATTGGAGAAGAGAAGTGCTGCATCCTCGTTTGTACAATTGATCTTCGATCATGGTGTAATGAACAACTATAGTTTGTAGGAGTCTTGCCTCAGTTTTGCTGTTAGGAAGAACCCCTTCCTTGAGATAATGAATGATTGGAGTCATCCAAGATATTGATTCAGTTGTAGCCACTGTCTGATTCAGTGAGTTGATGCTGAGAACTTTGATGTATTTGACCAGGATGTTATCCGGCACATCGGAGTCCAGTGATGAAGCTATCTTTGCCAAAGAATCCGCGATAGGGTTATGATCTCTCAGTATTTGCTTAATCGTATATTGCTAGAAGGGCTCAAGTGCTGTCTTAGGTTTCTTTAAGTAACCGCTCATGTTTTCTTCTTTAGCTTGATATTCTCCCAATATCTGATTGACTACCAGTTGGGAGTCACTATTGATGTTGATCACTTCTGACCCTATCTCTCTTGCTAGTTACAGACCAACAAATAGTGCTTCATACTCAGCCTCATTATTAGTGGCTTTGAATCCAAACCTAAAGGCTCCATAGATGCGAGGACCCTTAGGGATGATGAACAGAAGACCAGCTCTGACTCTTCTTATATTAGAAGACCTATCAACATAGAGGCTCTATGTTGATGAATTTTGAATAGTCTCTTGGACGACCTTGCTGGCTGGCTGATCGGGTTCCGGATCTAGCTGATAGGAGAACTCTGATATAAAGTTAGTCACAATTTGCCTTTTAATTGCTGCTTTTGGTTTGTAATATATATCGAATTGACTCAATTTCATGGCCTATTTAAGCAATTTACCCGAGGCCTCTGGTTTCTAAAGGACTTGTCTGAGCAGGTAATTAGTCAAAACATGGATGGTATGGGCATAGAAATAAGGTCGCAGCTTCCTGGAGGCGATTAGCAAGGCAAAAGCTAATTGCTCTATTTCTGGATACCTTGACTCGGCGTCTAGTAACCATTTGCTGGTGTAATACACAAGCCATTGAATTCTGTTCTTTTCTCAAATGAGAGTTGCATTGATCGCATACTAGGAAATGAACAAGTAAGGAAATAAAATTTCCTTAGGAAGTGGTTTGGACAAAAGAGGCAACTTTCCAAGATGCTTTTTTATGCTATGAAAAGCTTGCTTACACTCTAGAGCCCATTCAAATTTCTTATTGGCCCTGAGTACATTAAAGAACGACAAACAACGATCTATTGCTCTCGATATGAAGCTACTGAGAGCCACTATCCTCCCATTCAAGCTTTGAACTTGCTTAAGTTTTCATTTTGTATTTTCGAAGTATGTTGAACATTTCCATGAGGTGGGCTATGTTATCTGAAGCGATATGCGATTTAACCAGCATGTCATCGACATAGACCTCTATTGTTTTCTGAATCTGCTTAGAAAACATTTGGTTAACCAAGCATTGGTAGGTTGCCCTAACGTTTTTCAGATCGAAAGGCATGACTTTGTAGCAATACAGCCCCCGATCTATGATGAACGAGGTGTGTTCCTTGTTGGGTGTGAACATCAGGATTTGATTGTATCCCAATAGGCATCCACAAAGCTGAGCAACTCATGCCCGAAAGTGGCATCAACGAGCTAGTTGATTATGGGCAAAGGGAAACTATCCTTTGGGTAGGCTTTGTTGAGATCCGTGAAATCAATATAAGTTCGCTATTTACCATTGGGTTTTTTCACCAAAATAGGATTGGTGACCCAACTGGGGTAATGAGCTTTCCAAATAAACTCAATTGAGAGGAGTTTGTTCACCTCACTTTTAAAAGCCGTATAGCACTTTGGGTCCATAGCTCTTCTTTTATGGAAAATTGGCTTGATCTCACTGTCAATGTTGAGTACATGATATATGATCTCAAAGCTGATCCTGATCATGTTGGCATGTGTCCATACAAAAACATCAATATTCTATCTGAGGAAGCTCGCTAAGTTGGCTGCGAGGTAAGGGGGCTGAGATTATTTCCCGATTCTCAACACACGAGTTGACTCATGCTCGTCGACAGGTACCTCAGACAAAGTCTCAACTGGCCCATTGTGGTTATACTCCTCTTGCATATGAGGATCCTATTGTCTTCCACTAGACTAGGTTGTTGCTCGATTCTGCTGATCGCCATTGTCTGCTCAGGGTTACCCTTAGGATTCCCTTTCCCCTTACATGCCATTTGGATTGCTCAATTATAGTAGTTGCGAGATTCACGTTGTGATCCCCTAACTTCCCCACACCTTATTGGAGTGGGGAACTTCATATTCTGGTGATGGATGGAAGTGACAGCTTTGAAGTTCTATAGTAGAGGTCGTCGGAGAATGCCATTAAATGTTGAAAGACAATCTATTACCAAAAACTCTGTTATCTTGGTTATTTTGTGAGGATTGCCTAAAGTGATCGGAAGAGTAATCATTCCTCAAGGAGTTAGATGGTTGTCGGTAAAACCATAAAGAGGAACAACTATAGGCTTCAAGTCTATCTCTTCCAGTTTCATCTCCTCAAAGGCTCGCTGAAATAGGATATTCATGGTGCTTCTATTGTCCATTAGCATCTTGTGGACTTCGTACCTTCCCATCTCAGCTACGACAACTAGTGCATCCTCATGAGGGTGGTGCACTCGTTTCAAATCTTTCTCAGAGAAGGTAATCTCCTCTTCTCTGCGTAGCTTGCTAGGTCGCGGTTCCAGATTGAGCACATTGAAAGGCTCATATCTCGGGCATAATTATCTTGTGCATGTTAAGAGGTTCCTATAATATGAGGTCCCCCAATGATGGTCCCTACAAGTAGAGACTTTGCGACCTTTGCGCCTTTCCCCGTCTTCTTGATCTTTCTCCTTCAAGGGAGTTGGACCATTTACATACTCCTTAAAGTGGCATTTCTAGCTAAGGTCTTCAATTGCCTGCTTGAGAACTCGACATTCATTAGTAAGGTGCCCATTATCCCTGTGGTAACGATAGTATTTCTCGCTGTTCCTTTTAAACGGGGGCTTTTTCATGGGCTCTGGCTTTCTGAGCAAATTGACTTCTGCTGAATTAGTTAGAATGGCTGAGATTGATGTGTTGAGTGGAGTGAAGTTATCACGGTAGTGATGAGGAAGTGGAGCATAAGATTTCTTGGGCTCAAACTGTTGTTTCTTTTCCTTTCTATGATCATCGTTAACCCATTTACAATCATTCCTTTTACTACTCTCTCCCCTAAATTCATCCCTCTGATTGGAAGCGTTGGTCAAAGGTCTGGGGTCGTGGCGATTTAGAGATGCCACTGAGTTTTCTATTTGCAGATATTTCTCTGTCAAGTTGTACAATCGAGGAAGGGAAATATCCCCTTCCAGTTACAGTTTGTTCCACAAGTTAGTTTGCGGGCAAACTCTAGCAATAATTAAAGTTCAAATTGAATCTTCAGGCATATTAGCCACCTTATTCAGTTCCCTGTGGAACCTGTCAATGTAAGACTGGAGAGACTCATTCTTCTCCTGCCATATATTGCTTAGATAGCTGAGCAGCATCGAGAACTTCTGATTAGCTTGGAAGTGTCTTAAGATTAATGAGCTCATCTAATGTCATGAGTTGATAGACCCTGGTGGAAGCAATCTAAACCAACGTTTAGTTTGGGCAGTTAGAGTCACTGTTGAGCAGCGACATTTTCCCAAGTTTGAAAATTGGTAAAGCTCCATGAGGTCATTAAACTCATAGAGATGATTATGAGGATCAACATTCTCGTCGATTGCTTTCATGTTGGCATTCTAAATCTTGGTGGGAGAGGGACAATCAAAACTGCTAGAGAAAAGGGAGGCGCGCCAATGATCACTCCCTGCTCATTCTGCTAAGCTTGAAGTCGATCTAGAGCTCGCTGTAACTCTTCTATCTAAGGAAGCGGAGCCTTTTGGGGATCATTCTCTGCAATGAGGGTACGTTCCCGACGATCGCGGTTGATGAAAGACCCCAGGTCGGTGCTTTCTCTACCCTGACTGGAGCTTTCGCCATGCATTGACATTTGCAGGCCTGAGCCCTGTGAAGGCGCTGAGTGGCTGGGGGAGTTTTACCTATCTCTATGGTGGTCAAAATCGACGTGATAATGGTGAGTACTTTCCTTACGGTGATGGTCGGAGCCATCATGCCGGCGATAGTGGGAACCTTCATGCTTGGCACTTTGATGGGCATGCCTTGCGACGTGCCGTGGGTTTGCTCTTGGTGCAAAATACTGCCAAGTCGTTGAGCCTGTGATTTCTTCCCATACTGGTGACCAATATTTGTATGCCTCTTTTTGCCTTTGCTTGGCTACACGTTTCCCTTGTCCTTTTGCGCTGTAGTGCACGTGGTATGAGCTTTCGCTCGTTTCCATACTTTAGACCGACCTACAGATGTCTTTGGAGGTGGTACCACCTTGTCTGAATTTGGTGGCATGACCTGGTCTTAATGATCCAACCTCTGGTTTATCGTTTAGAGGGTTTTATCAAATTTCTCCAGGTAACAGATCAAAGCAAGATTCGTTTGGGAGGTCGAGGGGATGCTCCCCGTAATATTTTGGGGAGGTGGAACTACTTTAGGAGGAGTAGTCGTTCTCCTAATTGTGGGGAATTTCCTCGTTATTGGTGTTAGTGTGCTCGACTTTAAAACCATGAGCCATGAGATTTTTTGGTTGATCTTTGAAGATCAAACTGACAGATCAGTTGAGATTACTAGATAGAAAGCTGATGTGAATCTTTGCCCTCTTTCTAATGCCAAACTGTTGATGCTGGATTTTGACACCAACGACTTCGCATGTGCAAAGTGCTAAGAAAGTCTTAGAAATTGCACATGAATGATTATGAGAGTTGAATGGGGTAATGTTCTCATAGTAGCATGCAAAGACATAAAAGTAAATGAGACATCAAAGGTTTTATAGTGGTTCAGATGCTTAAAGCAAATCCTACATATACTATTTTCTTTTATATTAGTGTGTTCCTGGTTATTAGTCAAGATTACAATAGGTCGCGAACGACGATTTGGGTTACAGGTGCTTAGTGTTCTAAGTGTTATTAGAGAATATCAAGCTAATCTCTTTCCTGTAGTGTGTCTTTGCTATTTTCTTTGTTGAATTCAGAGTATCTGATCTTGATTTTGTTGGGAGGGGGGGGTGGCGGGGAGCTGCCTATTTAGACCTGCTGAGTTCAACGTAATGATTATATTTCTGCAAGTGGGTTGGTGTTGTGTAAATCTCTCCCGTCTTCCCATTGGTTGAGAACTTAAGAAATATCCTTAAATTAAATGGGGCTTGGATAGGTGTACGAACCAAATTCATTCACAGATAAAACTTGAGTCAGTTGGGTTGTTGATAGCTATATTCTTTCCGTCTTAGGCGACGTGGTAGACTCTGGACGGTGCAAAGTCTTCTTGAACTTTGATTGGTGCTCGCTAACATCAACTTATGTCAACCCTGATATTTTAGGCATAACAATATTAGTTAAATTTTCGTTCAAATAAATGCACATACTTAGCATGCAGATTGATTATGATATGATATCTTAATTAATTAAATTCTTAAAGTATATTAATTAAGCTAAAAATCATTGAGTACAATTGTTTGCTTTTTATGTGTTTGTGCAAGACACAATCGGCTTCCTTTAGTTTGTTTATTTAATTGATCCAAGTCTATAATATTATGAAAAAATGAACGGTTGTTGGTGAGTGATTGTCTATTAATCTATGAGTTTATCCATTATATTAAGAGTTAAAGTAAATATTAGAGAGAATATGAATCTAACACCAGCCCTAGCGAGTTTGTAGATAAAGATAGGAAATTCGTAAATGAAGTAGTTAATCATTTTCGACAAATTTGCGTGAAAATGGCTAGAAAAGACATAAAATCAATCTCTTGAATAGAAATCGAAAAAGAAATGAAGCTCCAATTCCTTCATAAATGGTGAGATTGTTGTTGGTGTAAGAAAAGAAGTTGCTCTGTAATATTATCACAAATAAGAAACTCAAAAACCACTATATTTATATCTAAATATTTTAAAAGGGCGTGTATCTACACCTAGTTTACCGTAATGATGAGTTGGTATCCAAAAAGTTTGGAAATGACAAACAATCACTTTCCATCAGGTTTGGTTAGAAATTTTCCTTAGCTAAAAGATAACAGTGCGCGAAAAGACTCAAATGCCTTTGGCAGTTTAATATTATTAGTTCTATTAGCTGACATGGCAGACGACATGACAATGCCACATCATCTGACACGTCATCAACTTGCCACATCAGGTACCATACAATTAAAAAGAAAAATCAAATGTAAATCCCATTTGGCTCCCGATTTTTTCAAACCTAATCCCAAATTTCAAAACCTAAATTTTGAGTTCTCTCCCAAATTACAAACCCTAAATTTTGAATTCTCTCCCAGATGCTTACTAACCAGTCTTCAAAACTGTTCATAGCGATCTCTGACATTTAGATGAAATTTTTTTTTTTTCACATTGCCCTAACTGCACCCCCTTTTCTCTTTCGTTCCCCCTTGTAGTCACTAAATTGAATCAAAAATTGATTGCTGTTATTGGCAATATGAGTTCAGAATCACAATCTCCTCCTCCTCGCGACGGTTATCATGCATCAAGTGTTTCGACGCTCTTGGGTTCTGCTATTCACTTGTTCATCAGATGCAGCAGTATTATCGCCAGGGAACTTTTGACAACTGTTCCAGTAACTGGGCTGCTCTTGTAGATTGTTTAATTCTCAAAACCAAACCCTCTTCTCACGTTGAGGTAATCAATTATTCTCCTTTTCCATCCCCATATCCATTTTCTTTAAATAATGTTCTATATACTTTTGATGGTCGTGGTTCATCTTCTATCTATTAAGCTATTTACTTTGTATTTGTTTTTGGGGTCCATTCTTCTTTTACTCTATTTTTATCGCATCACTTCTTTTAAGTTATATTCAATCTCCAGGGAAAAACTTACTTCCAAATCAATATACTTTTTGGACTTTAATTTTTCACAACCAATTCACTTTGTATATTGCTTGTGATTTATTTTCTCCAATTTTCAACTTTAGCATCAATTAGTTTTTTTCTTTTTTATTGGGGTTTGTGTTCATCGTAGGATCTAAACTTCGAACAACTTTTGAAATCCACTTTTATTGGTGTACTATTGTGAGTAAAAGATTTTGCATTTTCAATGTTTTATTGTTACTTGCTTTATTGTGAGAAAAATAATTTTCAAGGACTGAAGTTATTGTACTTAAGTACTTTTCTTTATATGCAGTATTTTTTTCTTCCATTGGTTCTAAACTTTAATTTTTCCAGTTTATGGTTACTTGTAGCTCTTCTGTCTCAGTTTACTCTAATGTTTTCCTTCTAGGTTGGAGGCCTAGTACAGCTAAGTGTGATGAAGAGAAAATCGAGGTAATTTTCTGAATGCATGTTATTTGGATTCGCTGTCTTCTTTAATTTTGGTAATATGTTTGATTGAATCCTCAGAAATCAGATGGACGTGCATTTTACTGTCTCTACAAATTATTAGATTACTTAGGCTGCATTTGGTGCTTTGGAGGATATAGATTCAGTAGAAGGTTTCAAATGACTTGCAATGTCGCACACTCTAATGTTTTTGCAATAATTACAATTGCAATTGATGCATTGTATATAATGTATTTGTATTGAAGTGCTTTTTATTTGTGTGTTGTAGTGAAATTGAAAGTAAGATAACTGGGCTTTATAAAAAAGTAATGTTGTAGAGTATCGGGATGAAATTTAGAGTTATTAGATGGAAGAACTTTGAAATTTTATACTGCCCAATTTGATCTTTTTGCTGTTTCCTTTAATGATATACTAAATGCAATCTCAGTTGGTCCTGAGCAATTGAAATTATTTTCCCACATAGCAGGTTTTTACTGGGGAATCCAACTCTGATGCTAATATAGCATGGCTAGAAGCATGTGGTGTGAATAAGGTTTGCACTTGTAGGCGTTGTGAGGAGAAGGCTAATGGGAAGGTGATAGAACCTGTCCTGCAAAAACACCAGTAACACCACAGAATATACCACAACACACAACCAATCACTCACAATCAACAATGAAATGCCCAGTTCTATTAGTATCCGCACAGAATAGTACAACCAGAACAATAATTCCAGTAGCCTTGCCCTATCAGTACTCGCTAAGCAAATGTACTAGAAAACACAGCAAATGCAATAAGAAAAACGGTACTAAAGGCTGACTTCAAGGGTCAGTCACCTCCCAGAATACTGACTTCGAGGGTCAGCTGCCTCCCTGCCAAATTAACAATTTTCTACTTGATTCCTCTTTTTCTCTCCTCCCCTTTTTATTCATTCCTGGCACCTTTTGTACTTCTAACCGAATTCCTATTTTTGCTCCTGTCAAGCCATCTGTCCTTTCTAACAAACTCCAACCTTTTTACTTATTCCTCTACTGTTTTACCCTCTTGCCCTTCCTATGGTATACCAGTCCTCTGGGTTGTTCATCAATACCCTCCCCAAGGAGAGCCACCTTGTCCTCAAGGTGGAAAGAAGGAAATTGGTGGTGGATAACGTCAAAATCTTCCCATGTGTTTTCATAGGACGGTAATCCCTTCTAGTGAATCAGCACCTCCCACTGCCCATTCAGGAGTCTTCGTTTTTTGAGGACTATCTCAGGTTCCAGTTGTAAAATTAAATCCTCGTTGAGGGTTGTCGGTAAAGGTTGGCTATTGGGAATTGGAAACGTTGCTTTCTTCAGTTGAGAAACATGAAAAACATCGTGAATACGGGCTGACGAAGGTAGTGCCAGCCTGTATGCCATGGCCCCAATTCTATCTGCAATTACAAACGGACCGTAAAATCGTGGGCTGGTCAAGGAACGTAATCTGTACGGTTGTAACTTCAAATAGACAGATTCACCAACCTCAAAGGTAACCTCTCGGCGATGGCAATCAGCATACAACTTCATGCAGTTTTGGGCTTTGAGAAGATTAGCTTTTAACTTCTCAATAATGTGGTTTCTTTGCTGAAGTTGCTAGTCAACTTCTTCCACTGGTGACATCCGGTCTGCATAGCGTAACACTGTTGGAGGTTCACGACCGTAAAGAGCTTTAAATGGACTCATGCCCACGGAGCTATGGTAGGTGGTATTGAACCAAAATTCTGCCCAGGGAACCCATTTTAGCCACTGTTGCGGGTGGCTATTAACAAAACATCTGAGGTATGTCTCTAAGCATCGGTTTACCACTTTTGTTTGACCGTCCGTCTACGGATGGTAGGCCGAACTCATGAGTAAATGGGTTCCGGACTGTTTGAATAATTCAGTCCAAAAGTTGCTCATGAAAATTCTATCTTTATCCGAAACAATGCTGCGAGGAAATCCATGCAACCTGACCACTTCTTTTATAAACAGGTCCGCTACCACTTTGGCCGTGTATGGGTGTTTAAGAGTGACAAAATGGCTGTATTTGGTCAAACGATCAACCACAACCAGAATAGTATCAACCCCATTCGCTTTGGGCAGCCCCATAATGAAATCCATGGAGATATCATCCCACACCTGGTTAGGAATCGGTAGTGGCTGAAGCAGTCCTGCGGGACTTAGTGCATCGTATTTATTTTGTTGACAGACACAACAAGCAGCCACAAATTCCTTGATATCTTTCTTCATTCCCTCCCAAAACACCACATTCGAGAGCCGCTTATATGTCCGAAAAAATCCCGATTGGCCCCCCATAGGTGAAGTATGAAATTCTTGCAGTATTCTCTGGATGTGAGGTCCCGATTTAGGCAGTACTAACCTGTTATGGTACAGCAGATGGTGTCCCACTAATTTGAAATGGGAGTGGCTGTTTGGGTCAATCAGGAGTTGATGGATTATTCCCCGTAACCGGTCATCTTGCTGGACTGCATCTTCTAAACTGTCTAGGCCAGAAAAACAACCCACCGACAAGGCATGATGCTCAATCATATCAGGCATCTTGGAAAGAGCGTCTGCCTCTTTATTTTGCGATCCCGGCTTATATTGTATACTGAAATCAAGTCCCAATAATTTGATAACCCACTTTTGCTGACATTCACTTAATAGTTTCTGGTCAGTTAAGAAGTGGAGACTCCGCTGATCTGTCCGGATAACAAAATGTCTTCCTAAGAGGTAGTGGTGCCACTTTTGCACAGCCAACACTACCGCCATTAATTCCCGCTCATAGACGGATTTCAGTTTAGACTTGAGAGATAACCTTTTGCTGAGAAATGCGATAGGCCGTCCTTCTTGCATCAATACCGCCCTTAATCCGCTGCCTGATGCATCAGTCTCTATAATAAATTCCTGAGTGAAATTTGGCATCTGTAGGACAGGAACACTGGTCATGATCCTTTTTAACTCCTCAAAAGCTTGTTGAGCTACTGTATTCCATACAAAAGAATCCTTCTTTAAAAGGCCAGTGAGAAGGAGAGCTATTTTACCATAATCACGCACAAAGTGATGGTAGTATCCTGTTAGTCCAAGAAATCCTCTGAGTGCCCGGATATCTTTCGGTTCTGGCCATTTAGTTATGCTGTCAATTTTTGATGGATCCACCACCACACCATTAGCTGAGATTATGTGTCCCAAATATTCCAACTGGAACTGCCTAAACTGACATTTCTTTTGATTGACCACCAGCTGATTCTCCAACAATACCTGCAAAATAATGCTTAAATGCTTCACATGTTCATCCATCTCCCGACTGGAAATCAGTAAATCATCGAAGAAGAGCAATAAAAATTTTCTTAAGTATGGTCTGAATAAGTCATTCATGACTGCCTGAAAAGTTGCCGGTGCGTTGGTAAGGCCGAAAGGCATTACGAGGAATTCATAGTGCCCTTCGTGTGTTCAAAAAGCAGTCTTATGGGTGTCTTTGGGTTTCACTCGGATTTGGTGATATCCGGATTTCAAATCGAGTTTAGAAAACACCGTTGCTCCTTCTAACTCATCAAACAATTCGTCGATGGCGGGAATCAGAAATTTATCCGGAATTGTCACCTTGTTAACTGCCCGATAGTCTGCACAGAATCGCCACCCTCCATCTTTCTTTTTCACCAATAAAACAGGACTGGAGAACGGACTAATAGTGGGTTTTATAATCCCTGAAGTTAACATTTCCTTGACAATGCGCTCTATTTCATTTTTCTGGTAATAAGGGTACCGGTATGGCTTGAGGTTGGGTGGTTGTGCTCCTGGCACTAATTGGATGGTATGATCTTTTGATCTGACCGGTGGTAACTCCGGCAGTGGCTCGAAGACTCTGCTAAACTTTCCTAAAACCTCCAGCAGTCTGTCATTGATGTTCCCTATCTGTTCACACTGAGTCTGTATCTACCCAAATTCTATCAAACAGCCCTGGCCTTCATTCTGCAGTGCCTTAATCATTGCCTTGAGGGAAACCATTGTCTTGCTAAGAGACGGGTCCCCATACAGACAAATTGTCTGGTTTCCCAACGTGAACTTCATTGTTTGTTTCCTCCAATCCATAACAGTCTCGCCTAAAGTCTCAAGCCACGCAATACCCAGGACTACGTCCGCACTGCTCATATCAAATGGGAAGAAATTTTGAACAATCGTTACTCCTGGTAACTCCATACATACATCCCGACATTCCCCTTCGCATCGCACACTATACCCATCACCTACTCTGACCCCGAAAGACTGAGTCCCCACCATTGGAATTCCCAACTGTTCCACCACCGTTGAACTAATAAAATTGTGGGAAGCCCCACTATCAACCAAAACAATCACTTCCTTACCTTGGATCCTTCCTTTAAGCTTCATTGTTTTCAGACCCTGAATCCCCACCACTGAACTAAGAGAGAGTTCCACATGTTCCTGCTGTTGCTCAGATCTCGTTTCGACAGTGTCTTCTATCCCAATCAGATCTGGGTCATCTTCCTCATCGTCAATCAAGATGATCTAAAACTGTTTCTCCCCACATCTATGCCCAATCGAATACTTCCCATCGCACCTAAAACAAATCCCTTTTTCTCGTTTTCATTGGATCTTTGCATCTGTCATTCGACGGAAGGGAAAATCTTGTCATGGAAAGTTCTGACTTTCTGACGGCCTGAAGGATGTCGTCGATTGGTTGCAAGTTGGGAAATTTGTCGAAGAACCTTGCACGGAGGATTCTGGTGAACGACGATTGAAATGGGATGTGAAGTATGTTTTTAGGGATTCAACGGAATTGGGAAATTTAGGATTAGTTGGGTTAGGTTCAAATCGGGTCATGCTATTCGGGTGATGCTCAAACTGGGTCGCAATCCTGGACCCTTGATTGTTGGGCCCATAAGATAGACCAGGCCCAACTGTGCGTGAAGGCTTATGTGATCCAATTTGGGCTTCTTCTAAAGCCCGATTTCTGTCTTCAATTCGTTGGGCTAATTCCATGATTTGAATTAATGAATTTGGTTGGGCCAATCTGACTTCAGCCCGTATCTCCACCTTCAGCCCATTCACAAAAGCAGCCTGCAGTATTTCATCTTTCTCCCCCACCAACAGCGCTGCAACTGCTTCAAATTGGTGACGGAACTCCATTACTGAACCATTTTGTTTGACTGCCATTAAAGATTCGTAGGGGTTGAGTTCTTGTGACCCGCTAAAACGTTGCAGTAGTGCTAGCTTAAACATGGTCCATGAGCTTGCCGGAGTTTTGGATTCCGTCCACTGAAACCAATTTATAGCTTCACCTTCCATACAAATGGTTGTCGCCGTTAACTTCCCTTCCTTTGATATCCCATTGAGATTAAAGTAACACTCAACCTTGAAGATCCATCCGTACGGATCTTCGCCAAAAAATATGGGCATTTCCAGCTTTCGGCCCCCCGTTTCACTGCGGCTTGAAGCATCGTTCCCAGACCCACTGGCTCCGTTTGGGTTTTCTTCTTGGTGAGACTGTATATTCTCTGCTGACCATATCTCAGCTCTGCTAGCTTCTTCCTCGTCTTTCCGTCGTACCCAAGACTGCAACTCCACTAAACATTCTCTGATTGTACCCATTTCTACCCCCAACTTTGTAATCTCTCTCTGAACATTATTCATTCTTGAATCCATCCTCGTCAAGACCATTACCCAGACGACAGTGCTCTGATACCAATTGATAGAACCTGTCCTACAAAAACACCAGCAACACCACAGAATATACCACAACACACAACCAATCACTCACAATCAATAATGAAATGCCCAGTTCTATTAGTATCCGCACAGAATAGTACAACCAGAACAATAATTCCAGTAGCCTTGCCCTATCAGTACTCACTAAGCAAATGTACTAGAAAACACAGCAAATGAAATAAGAAAAATGGTACTAAAGGCTGACTTCGAGGGTCAGTCACCGCCCAGAATACTGACTTCGATGGTCAGCTGCCTCCCTACCAAATTTACTATTTTTTCTCTGATACTTCTTTTTCTCTCCTCCCCTTTTTATTCATTCCTGGCACCTTTTGTACTTCTAACAGAATTCCTATTTTTGCTCCTGTCAAGCCATCTGTCTTTTCTAACAAACTCCAACCTTTTTACTTATTCCTCTACTTTTTACCCTTGCCCTTCCTATGGTATACCAGTCCTCTGGGTTGTTCATCAGAAGGATTGTTTAGTTTGCGATTCATGTTAAGAAATGTACCATGTCTCCTGTGTTGAGCCATAGCTGTTAAAGAGATTCCTCCAAAAAGTTGGTATTGTGCTAGTTGCGCTGCAAAAGGCATTGGATTGCCTCATGAGAATTGTCTAGTGTGTGAGAGGTTGAATGATGAAATTCTGGATGCTTGTTTTTTACAAAAAAAATTGAAAGCTTATGACCTATCCTGTGAGAGTGCCGTTCTGAACTGAAATCTCCTTAGCAAACAAGTGGAGCAGCTGGTATGAAGATGAATTGCAAGTCTAGGAAAAAATTGTTATTGTTATTAAGTGTTTATCAATTTGATTGTATTTAAAACTACCACAATTTGTTTGATTACTTTTAGCTGACACCTAGGAGTTCATTTCTATGTTGGCCTGAGGAAGTGGCATAGGCTGATAAGCTTAACTACCATTTCTATTTCATTCGTCTCCCATTAAATTTGGAAAAAAATTGAACTGTGTAAATCTTTTGGAATGAAATTGGTGCTGAATTTTTTGGGTTAATTACGATGTAATGACTGTAGGGGTGTTCGGTCCGGGTACCCTACACTTTTTGAAGGAACCGGAACCGACGGTTCCTTGAAATTTGGAACCAGAATTGGAACTGACGGTTTCGGTTCCTAGGTTCCCAGAACCAGAACCTGTAACAACAGTTCCGGTTTCGGTTTTGGGTACCCTGTAAAATTCATGACCCCCCAAAAGTTTTTAAAATGGCAAAAAAACCCTTAAAAACTTACAAATACCCCCCTAACACTTGTTAACAAAAATAAAATTACAAATTATAAATTCAAAATTACAAACTCCATTACTTTGTAAAGGTAGATTCTCAAAAGTCAAATCAACTTACTTTAAATGTTATGAAATATAAATATAAATGTATTCACATTATTTTTTCTACAAAAGCTTTTATTAACCCCCCCTAATCTTTAATTTTATTTTATATTAGTCTCGGTTCCTGGTTCCTGGTTTCGGTTCCAAAAATTTGGAACCGGAACCTACCCATTGACAATTGGTTCTGGGTAGGAATTGGAACCAAACCTAGGGTACCTGCCGGTTCCGATTCCAACCGGTTCTTTTGAACACCCCTAGTAATGAGTACAAAGAGAATCAGGGGCGGATCTAGAAAATTCTGTTAGGGTGGGCCAAATAAAAACTAATTGTATATAACATTCATATTCTGTTTTTCTAGTCAATATTTTCACAAAAAGAAAAAAAAATTATATTTACTATTGTCCTCGGTGGGGCTTCATATTGAGGAATCGTTGCATGACCATCTCCTTATCAACACTGTCAAATATATCTTTCTCAAAATATGGAATTAGGCTATCATTCAAGAATTGATCTTCCATCCGATTGGGTAAATGAGTCTTCACAATTTTCATAGCAGAAAATGTCATTTCTATACTTACAGTTGCAAATGGTAAGGTTAGAGCCAATGTAATGAGCAAATATACCAATGAGTAAATAAAATGCTTCTTCTTTTCAACCAATGAGTAAATAATATCATTTAGTTCTAAAAAATCACTATCCGAGTGCATATCATCAATGTAATTATCAAGTTGAAGTTCAGGTTCATAAGATCAGTAGAAGAAAATTCAAGTGGATAGAATTGAGCAAAACAAACTAATTTTCCCTTATCAAATGCTTGAAAGCAATCACTTGGATTTAGGAAAGTCATGCAAATAAGTAATTCTGTATTACCTTCATTAAAACGATTGTTAAGCTCTGATAATTGCAAATCTATTATGTCATAGAACAACTCGACACGATAATGAAATAAATTTGTCATCTCTTGAACATTACGCTGTGGTTTCCCACGTGCAACAAATTTCTCTTCCATGTTTGGCACATTTATATTATGAGCAATGCAAAAATGAGAAACTTCATCAAGTAGATTATCCCATCCATTATTTCTTATTAACAATAATCTTCTTTTCGACAAGTGAACCAAAGACATAACATTTATAATATCTTGATCCTTCCTTTACAATGTTTGTGAAAGTTCAAATGTGATTCCCAAAATGTTTTTCATCATGTGCAGGTTAAAAGCAAAATCAAAAGAAGTCATATAATCCACCAAATCACTTGCGTCAACTCTATTATCAGAATTTTCAGTAAGATCCTCAAGCACTTCAATAATAGATGAAAACAAATTAATCAAGTTCAATAAAGTCCCATAATGTGAACCCTGCTGTGTTTCCCTCGGCCGCTTAAGACTAGTATCTTGATTAAGATCTTGCCCTGTTGAAAGCCCACCACTTTCAGTAGCTTTTTTCACCTTCAAAGCTTGTTTCTCATTAAGAAGATCCCTATGTCTAGGTGACCATCCAACAATATTTATAACACAAGAAACTTTCAAAAAAAGTCTCTCAATATTTGTATCCTTTTTTGCCATAGCTCCAAATGCCAGTTGAAATTGGTGAGCAAAACAATGAACATAGAAGGCATTTTCATTATCTTTCAATATAAGTGCTTTTAACCCATTAAACTGACCTCGCATATTACTCACGCCATCATAACATTATCCAGTAATCTTGATATGCTCAAATTGTATTTAGAGAACAATGTTTCGATTCCCATCTTCTCCTTTTTTTCTAAAAGTTTTCTCAATAAAAAATTCAATGTATAATGCTATTATGCTAATACATACAAATAAAAGAAAAACATTATACATAAAAAAAAGTACTAACAAGAGAGAAAATAGCTAATAGAATTTTGTTGAAGTCTAAACTATGAAGAATTAGGAAGAGCAGCAAAGGAGTTGTGGAAGATGTGAGCGACTACGGACTGAGGGTTTGCAAATTGTAACTGTAGAGGAAGGTTTACTTTTACAAGTTTTATTAAAAAATTGAAGGTGGGAGGTGGGCCAAGCTTTTGAGTATTAAAATGGAGAGTGGACCAAGACTTTTAATGCTAAAATTGAGAGTGGGCCACATTTTTTAATATTTGAAAATAAAAATTGAGAGTGGGCCAAAGTCAAACTAAATAGAATAATATATTTAATTTTTTTTTTTTAAATTGAGGGTGGCCTTATCACACTGCGTGCGGATAATATATTAAAAAAAGTAATACTACACATACATCATTTTCATACAATATTATGAGATAAGATATGATTGGTTAATTTAAAGTTAAAATTAAACTTTTACCCAATCATATCTTGCCACATAATGTTGTATGAGAAATATTGTATGAGAATGATGTATGTGTAGTATTATTCTTAAGAAAATTTGCAGTTATGTTTCTTTGGAGGATCTGCAGAAAAGCCAATACGCATTGACTAAATGAGCATCAATGATAGCCAAAGCACAGCCTAAACTTCACCTTCGACTACATGCATCAATTCTGTTGTACTATTGCAAAGGAGATATATAGATAAATAAGAGACCATCAGAATTAAGCAATCACAAAGTCAAGTATATGAATATTCAGCGACTAAATAAATAAAACATCATTTCACATCTCACTACTCTTAAAAGCAAGTCCAAAAGCACATTTCAATTACAGTAAATGCATTAATCACAAAGCATATACAATATGAAACAATGTACCGTCACTGCACAAACGAACAAAATGCATTAATCAAAAGGTAGTCAATGTTGCATTTCAAACGAACAAAAGTGAATTATATTATACAGGGACAATATGATATTAGAAACTATCTATTTTGATCACTATCGTTAGTCACCTTCGATGAGTTTGCATCTGCTCTGACTTAATATAAATATATAATACAGGAACAATATGTGACATCAGAAACTGCATTCTGATAATCTGCATTTGCGTCTACAGCTATCTACATATCTGTCCTCCATGTTCTTAGCCTTTGTTTTTGCTTCCTCTGGAAAACCATAAATAAATTAAACTCATTTCGAATAAAATGAACTAAACTAAACTTCTGTATGATTACACCACATATAGACCACAACCAAAATCAATGGGCAGCAACACTCTAAAGCAAACTAGTTAGTTAATGTAACTGACCTGTTAAATACATATCTAATTTTCCTACAGCATAAACAAACTCTGGTATTCAATATTGTGTGCACAAAAATGATGAAGCCAATAAAAACACACATAAATATAACAAAATTATCAATCCTGGTAGTCAGCTTTGATATGCAGCATTCCAAGTATAAATGATTCAGAGATGTCACATCCTCGAACGGTCAACACTCAACAAATTTTGAGCCAAGCAAGATGTTAGCTATAAATTTCAAACCCATATGGGTAACAAATTTACAACTGCAAAAGGAAGATAACCTAACTTATGCAATAATCTAATTCACATTACGCTTAACATATTACAAGAAATAGAATCCATCAAATTGGTTACACAAACCTATAAAGGGGAAGATACTAATTTTTTTTTGATTGATGCTTAAGTTGTAAATTGAAAAAAATAAATCAGGAGGAAGATAGCCCAAGAGCGTCGAAACACTTGATGCACGATAACCATCGCTGGGGAGGAGGAGATTGTGATTCTGAACTCATATTGCCCAATCACAACAATTAATTTCTGATTCGATTTAGTGACTACAAGGGGGAACGAAAGAGAAAAAGAGGTGCACTTAGGGCAATGTGAAAAAAAAAATTTCATCTAAATGTTAGAGATCGATATGAACAGTTTTGAAGCCTGGGTAGTAAGCATTTGGGAGAGAATTCAAAATTTAGGGTTTGTAATTTGGGTTTAGGGATTGATATTATTTGAAATTTGGGATTAGGTTTGAAAAATTCAGGAGCCGAAGATTTACATTTGATTTTTTTGTAAATTGTGGGGTACCTGATGTGGCAAGTTGGTGACGTGGCACTGCCACGTTGTCTGCCACCTCAGGTAATAATACTATAGTATTAAATTGGCAAAGGCATTTAAGTCTTTTCTAGCACTGTTGTAATTTAGCTAACGGAAATTTCTAACAGAACCTAAAGGAATCAACTGTTTGTCATTTTCAAACTTTTCGGTACCAACTTACTATGGGTAGACACATGTCGTTTGCCTTTTAATAATGGCAGGCATGGTTTGTTGGAGGCGGCTCTAGTTTCGAAGTCGGGGTCTACACATTTTAGAAGATACGTTTATGGAAAAGATTTTACCTAAAGTTTGGGAATAGTATTTACCCCGTTAACATGGAATTTAGGCTAGGCATATGAGAGCTGGGCACAAACGAGAGCTTCAGCCATTATTTTTTCTCCATAAATAAAGCATTTCTCCATTTTTGTACGCCTTACAGGCAATATCAGAAAAATAGTCAAAACATATTAAAATAACAGTAGATGTAGGATTCGCTTTAAACATCCAAACCACTGTAAAAATCTTTCTTCTTATTCTATTATTTATGTTTCTATAAACATATATAATCTCTGCATCATAATCAACTCTCATAATCATTCATGTGTAATTTCTAAGATTTTCTTAGTACTTTGCACTTGCAAGGTCGTTGGTGTCAAAATCACACATCAACAGTTTATAGCTAGAGGAAGGGCATGATTCACATCAGCTCTCCATGTTTTTCCAGCAAGCCTCAAAATCTTCACATTATCAGATGTGAAAATCTGAGTAGGATAAAGTCTAAATCTGGCAAAATGGTAAATACAAGAATTGTAGCCCTTCGAGTTAGCTTTCCGATGGTCTAAGAATCATCAAAATCCGAGGTCTACAGCTTAAGTTATCATCAAAATATTGAAGCATGTTCCACATGCAAACACTCAGATCCCATGGTCAGATCACCTAGATCGCATGCATCAGAGCTCTCAGATCGTGTGGCTAGATTGCATGCATTAGAGCTCTCAAATTGCGTAGCCAAATCGCATATATAACCCGCATCAGAGCTCTTAGATCACATGGCTAGATCGCCCAGATCGTACATATCAGTGCGCATCAGAGCTCTCAGATCATGTTGTCAGATCGACCAGATTGCACATACCAGGGCTCTCAGATCGCCTAGATTTCACGCATCAGGGCTCTCAGATCGCCCAGATTGCACGCATCAGGGCTCTCAGATCTCCCAGATTGCACACATCAGGGCTCTCAGATCATATGGCCAGACCACTTAGATCGCATGGCTAGATTACTCAAATCGCTCATCAGAGCTCTCAGATCGCGTGGTCAGATCGCACGCTCAGATCTCTCAGATCAGATCGAGTTCCCAAGCTCTCTAGCTTCCAAGCTATCGAGCTCCCAAGCTCTTGAGATCGCGAGTTCAAGATCGTTGAGATCACGCGTTCAGAGCATTTAGATCACACTCCCAAGTGACTAGATTGTGCTCCTTAGCGGCCAAATCGTGCTTTTGAGCATCCAAATTGCACGTTTAAGATCGTTGAGATTAGGTGTTCAAGATCGCTGAGATCATGCGTTCAGATCATTTAGATTACGCTTCTAAGCGGCCAGATCATGCTTCTGAGCGCCTAGATCGCTGATCTCGAGTTCTCAGATCAAGCTTCACGTTTCTGAATCGAACTCCTTATGCTCTTAGAGATCAAGCTTCGCGCTTTCTAATCGAACTATATGTGTTCTCATATCAAGCTTTGCGCTTTATGATCAAACTTCTTATGTTCTCAGATCAAGTTTCGCGCTTTCTGATCGAACTCTTTGTGTTATATGCTTTCTGATCGAACTCTTTGTGTTATATGCTTTCTGATCGAACTCCTTATGCTCTTAGATTGCAAAGAGCTCTCAAGCTCTCAGATCGCAGAGCTCGAGTTCTCATATCAAAGCTCCTTGTGCTTCATATCGAGCTCTTTATGCTCTCTTTGATCGAGCTCATAAGCTCGCTCATTCACTGAGATCGTATGCATCAGATCTTTCAGATCACGCACTTCAAATCACTTAGATCATGTGTACATATCAAGCTCTTTAAGATCTCAAATCATGATCAACTCTCAACTCTGAGATTGCGAACAGCCTCAGATTGTGTTCTCGGCTCTCAGATCGTGATCAATTCTCAGTTCTCAGATCACGACCAGTTGTCAGCGTTAGAAAAAACGCGTAGAAAACTCAAAACAGTTTTGAACATGCCGAAAATGGTTGATTTTGGCCCCAAAAATGATCTCGACTAGGTTCCCCTGTTGCCACAACATAGAGCTCAGAACGAGCTTTTCATGGATATCCTACGGGCTCCAAAACTCCTTCCACATCAAAAGTTATGGCTGTTTTAAGTTGGCTTGTCTTTTTAAGACCTTTGAGCTGCACGTTTGGGCTTCTGACGCTCAGTACTCTACAAGAATTCATCTACTAGACATTTTATGTCAATTATTATATTGCGCTCAGCTTTGGATCGCTCTAAGCGCTCAGATTGCAGTCATAGTTTGTAGCACTCGATCACGTCAGGCATAGTTTGAGCTCTTCAATTCGTGACTGTAGCCTATAGTGCGATAGCCATTCAGATTTAAGACATGAGTTTTTGAAGTGACTACGCACTCCAAAAACTAGGTTAGGGGGGGGGGGGGTATTTGTTGTGCCAAAAATATACACTGATTTCAGCATCACCAATTAGAGCTTAACAAGCACTCAAAGACAAAATGGTATTGGCTATCAAAACCCAAACTGCCTCAAAGAGAAATTTTATATCAATTATATCCCATTTTAAGATAAGGATTAAGGAGTGGTCCTCACATGTCAAGGCAACTTGCAAAAGCACTCATTATATTGATCTCAAAGGTATAAATTGACACATCTCTTCACGAAAGAAGGGGATGAGCATATGAGAGTTGGGCACAAATGAGAGCTTCAACCATTATTTTTTCTCTATAAATAAAACATTTCTCTATTTTTGTACACCTTACAGGCAATATTAGAAAAATAGTCAGAGAATAATAAAATAATAGTGGATGTAGGATTCACTTTAAACATCCGAATCACTATAAAAATCTCTCTTGCCAACCTATTATTTATGTTTTTGCAAACATATATAATCTCCGTACTATAATCAACTCTCATAATCATTTACGTATAATTTTTAAGAATTTCTTAATATTTTGCACGTACTAGGTCATTGGTGTCAAAATCACACATCAACACTTATATTGATTAAGAAAGCTTTTTGAATGCTTAAGGGGTTTACCACTCCCATTTGTTTCAATCATTATTATGTTATCCAAAGTGTGAACATATGACTATCAACAAAAGTGCCTGGATAGAAACTTTCTATATAATCACAATTATCCATACGTACATGAATTAACTCTCGACAATATAATATAATAAAAATGATAAAATTATTTAAACTTCTATTGGTTCATGCTATCAAACATACAAGAACTATATTATATATGTAACATCCTCAACATATCTCGTCAAGTCAAAAGGACAATCCTCTTAAACAAGGTGGGGAGAAGCTGGGGACCTTACAAGTCATGAAAAGGCGTACAAGGGTGTTGGATTGGCTGCTTCTCCAACTTGAGTGCCATGCTGTTGCTGGCTAAACTTACTCACGACCCACATGCCCAGAAAAGCTGGTGATAAAATTCAATGCATAATTAAGTCTGACATTGTAATTATAAAGTGCTGTGGTCCCTCTCCCTCTCTCCGCATGCCTAAATAGAAACTCAAGCAGGCCTCTGACTTTTTTACGTAAATTATAAAAATCTCAAAAAAGACTCCAAGTCTCCATGATTTCACCGTAAAAAGCTCCAAATATCTGACCTCAACTCTGAACATGCCGGCAGCAGTGACTTGTTCGCTGGCTTAGACTAAATTTCATGTGGGATCACTCCTTAATATATAATTGATATAAAATATCTCTTTGAGGTTGGTTGAGTTTTAACAACTAATAGTATTTTATCTTTTGAGTGTTTGTTAAACTCTAATGAGTAGAACTGACATTAATCTATATTTTTCGCACAACAAATAAAATACTTAGTATATATTTTTGACACAATAAATAAAATACTTATAATTAGGATTAGGTGTTGAAAACTTTTCACCTGCTATTATTTTACACTTTATGTGTTTAAATAATTGCCTTAAACAGAAGCTTGTTAGTTCATGAAGAAATTCAACTCTTTGAATGATTCGCTGATGCATGCTTAAAATTCTTCAAAGTTCACCATCACAAGCCACGATATTTTTCTTCCCATAGTCAGATAATTCACGAAATACCCGCCATTACTCTGTCACTATTTTATGAAGATTTTTATTAAATACTTCCCAGCTGTACACCATTTACATATTGAATGCAGCCCTGTTGTTAGGTCGCATCAATTAAGACAAATTTATTGTAATTATATTTTTAATTTTTTTATAATTATTTGGTTGGCCTTGGAGAATTAGGACGACTCCATACATGTTTCTTGAACGTTTACTAAAAATAGGAATATTGACTTTGAAACCTCCAACATGCAAGCTTTGGTTGCCAATTAATATGAACCAACATGGTTAACTCTGTTTTGTCAAATTTCTGGCTTTGCATGAGCTATTTAGAGGATGATATCGGATGGGTTTTATGTTTTCTGCAAGTTTAGAAACTGAAAATACCACAAAAGTTGTGAAGTTTCTTCAAGTTTGAAGTTTATATTTGTTTGCTTCTTCAGATTATGGGTCTACAATTTCAACTGTTTGTGCTGTGTCTTTCAATCCAGTTTATGATCATAGCAGCTACAACTAACTCAGATGATGGTAAGTTCTTGCTTTGGTGATTTGTAATTGAAGGATCTTAAATGTATGTGATGTTTTAGTTTAGTGTTGGTGAAAAATCAAGATTCAATGACTGTAAATGGATCACCAATTGAAGGGTTTTGGTTATAATTTTTTTGTTTAGAGTTGATGGTTATCTCTGCTTGTTATGTTATCAACTGCAAAATATCTCGAATTTTCAATCTAATATTTTAGCAGAATTCGACATTCTGGTAGTTTGAGTTATTTGAGTACTATCTAGTATCTAGGACTAGGAAATACCTGAATGAATCTGTAAAGAGAATCAGCTTATGCTTAATTTTCTTTAATTTTGTCGGTAGAACAGCACTTCAGAGTTGTGAGCTGTTGTTCTGGGAAATATTGCTTAAGTTCTAGTAATAATACTCCATCTCTGGGCTAAAACTAGTTTTCCAGTAATCTGTAAATCCTACTTCTGTCACAACTTATAAGGTTTTGGAGCTGACCATTTTAACATTACACGATTTCAGAGCTAAAACTAATTTTCGAATTATCTGTAAATTCTGGTTCTGTCTCAAATTATAAGGTTTTGGTGCTGACCTTTGCAACATTTTTCCTTTTGTTGCCTGGATTTTGATGCAGCTGCTGCTTTAAATTCTCTCAAGTTTAGCTGGAAGAATTTTCCACCTAGTTGGCGGGGCTCAGATCCTTGTGATGAACATTGGGAAGGAATTCGGTGCACCAACTCACGTGTGATTTCCATGTAAAGTTTTTAGCAAGTTATTTTACATGTTAAATACTTATCAATAAGTTGCTTCTTCGGCCTTTTAAAGCTAAACCATTCTGTCTTTCAGAACATTATCAGGCATGAGATTGTCAGGTACTCTATCCGGAGACATAACAGCTTTATCGGAGTTACAAACTCTGTACGTCTTCTATCTGCACTTTCATTATCATACATCTGTCTTTTAAAATTACTGATAATTTGAACAGAGAATGCTACATCTGTTTTATCTGTTCATTTGGTTTTAAGTCGACCCCTTCATTTGATTGTTATGTGTTAGTTGGAAATTTTTTTCTTCATATTTCTCTCTATTTGATTATGAACTCTTCATGTAGGGATTTATCCTACAACAAGGATCTGGGAGGATCTCTTCCAGCAGAAATTGGGAATTTGAATAAGCTAACAACTTTGTAAGGATATAAATTCTTGTCAAACCATTAGCTGATAGGAACTTCTGTGGTTAGAGTCCTCATTACAAATATGTTGTGTTTATTTTCTTGCCAGAATCTTGGTAGGTTGTGGTTTTTCTGGGCCAATTCCTCACTCAATTGGATCTCTATCCAAGCTGGTCTATCTGTAAGATGATTCACTTACACTATCACAATTTTCAATTATATGTTATACTTGAGGGGTCTGCAGGTGTATGAATATCTCATCATAGGTCGCTACTTACAAGTTCTACTATGTGTAGATCTTTAAATTCGAATAGTTTTTCTGGACAAATTCCTCCTTCTATCGGTAGTCTGTCTGAACTTTATTGGCTTGACCTAGCTGACAACAAACTTACCGGGACAATCCCAGTCTCAAGTGGAGATTCATCTGGCCTGGATATGCTAGTTCGTACCAAGCACTTGTATGTCAGATGAATTTAACTTTTAGTTATCTTGCTTTCTATGGCCCTGTTTTCTTTGCTTTATTTTACTCTTAACATCCTCGCCCTCACCTGCAGTCATCTTGGAAAGAATCAACTCTCAGGCACCATCCCAGAAAAACTTTTCAGCCCAAAAATGGTTCTGATACATGTGTAAGTTTAATGAAGTCTTTATTAAATTTAGAATACTTATTCTTTTCTTTACCTCTAACTTTTCCCCACCTTGCGACAGGCTATTTGAGAGCAACAACCTGACTGGTACACTTCCTGTCTCCCTTGGACTTGTGCAAACTTTGGAAGTCGTGTGAGTATCTGCATCTCAAATTCAAATGAATTAATAGATTACCAACACTGAGGTTCTCTGAATTTTTTTTCTGATGAATTTGGGGTCCTGATTGCAGACGCTTCGATAGGAATCGATTGAGTGGATCTATTCCTTCAAACCTCAACAATCTTTCACACGTTAATGAGTTGTAAGCTGACAAAAGAGACTTCGCAAATAAGCTTTTATACTTGTTTTCGGAAGGCATCACCCTCTTGCATGAAAAACTTCTTAGTGTTTTTTGATAAATTATTCAGGTTTTTGTCCAACAATAGATTGACTGGTCCCATGCCTAACCTTACTGGCTTGGACTCCCTTTTCTCCTTGTAAGTAGAATAGGTCAACTGGCTCTGTTTATATCTATCATTCTCATTTGATATCAATTTTAATTCTATGATATGCTCTGCAGGGACATGAGTAATAACAGCTTTGATGCATCTGATTTTCCTACATGGTTTTCAACGTTGCAGTCATTAACAACAGTGTATGTCTCTCTGTTCTTTCACCTGTATTTCTTACTCTTTCTCTATGATGCAACACAGACATGTTAATTTTGAGTCAACAGTGCATCACCTGCGCCATTTTGTGTCCAAAGTAACAATATATGTTCACCGTTCGTTTTATCTAGGCCATATATTCTGTCTAATCATCGACATATTAGATTGCAAATGCACTGATCAGAAAATAGTCAAATACTCTAGGAAATTTTACCACTTCCTATGCTGAATTATTAGTCTTCATGAAAGGACTGTCTTTCTAATGTATCTTTTGGAAACAAATCTTGTGGAACTTCTCTCCCTTCCTCTCCCCAATACTCTGTGTTTGGTCTCATGAAGTTTTCAGTCACACACTAGAACGACAATAAAACTACTTCATGTGGCAGGATGATGGACAGTACTCAACTGCAAGGTGAAGTTCCTCCTGAATTTTTCAGCCATCCCCATCTACAAACAGTGTAAGTATCAGCATAAATTTCAAGTAATACCACGTTCATTGGTATCAAAAATTCCAACTGAAGCACAAAAACAGATTCCCTGACTCCTAACAGGAGTTAGTGAAAACTCCCTGGGCAATGGCAATATTTTCTAATTTTATTGACACATGGTGACAGGGTAATGAGAAACAACCAGCTTAATGGCACCATGGACATTGGCAGCAGCCATAGCAACCAGCTGGAATTAGTTGATTTAACAGAAAATCAAATTTCTGGTTTCACGTCAACAACAGGAGCAGACAATGTTGACTTCATGTAAAGCTTAATTCTTTTATTCTCCTAGAATTTGTTCTCCAATAGTTTGCTAAAAAAGTGTAACTAATAACTTCTTGGGCGTTAGAGATCCTGGATATGAATTCATTGTAAAAAACTGTGTTCTTTCACTTACTGGCCTTTTTTTTTTACTGATTTTTGCAGACTTGCAAGTAACCCTATTTGTGACGAGTCAGGTGAAACAAAAGATTACTGCACACCCAACGAAGAGAGTCCCACTTATTCAACACCATCCAACAATTGTAGGCAAGATTCCTGCAGCTCAGATCAGATTTCTAGCCCCAACTGTCTGTGTGCTCACCCATATACAGGAACTCTAGTCTTCAGAGCTCCTTCCTTTTCAGGCTTGGGAAATATCACTTACTTTACAACACTTGAGGTAGATATGACATCGGCCTTTCGGTCTTATCAACTTCCTGTAGATTCAATTTCTCTGAGTAACCCACGCAAGGATTCAAATGAGTACCTCAATTTGAAAGTTCAAGTATTTCCCCCATCTAGTGAAGATAGTTTCAATCGAACAGGAATTTCTAGTCTTGGATTTGTCCTCAGCAACCAGACTTACAAGCCTCCACATAATTTTGGACCTTACTACTTTATTGGTGATCCATATGTACATTTTGCTGGTAATTCTGCTATTCTCATAGAACTTAAAAATGAATTGTTGCAATTTGCTTTATTTGATGTTGATACAAATATGTTTATGTGTCATCTTTTGGGAGGATCGGCATCAAAAAATTCTATAAACATTGGCATTATCATTGGAGCAGCAGCTGGTGGTTGTGTCCTTCTGTTACTATTAATCTTTGCTGGGGTTTATGCACATCGTCAAAAGAAGATAGCGCAGAAAGCAAATGAGCAGAACCCTTTTGGTATGATAGGATTTTATCTACACCTAATGTTCTTCAGTTTATGGATTGTCATATGTATTTATGTTGTACAAATACATGCAGCACACTGGGACCAAAACAAGAGCAGTGGTAATATTCCTCAACTGAAAGGAGCAAGATGCTTCTCCTTTGAAGAGGTTAATAAATTCACAAACCAGTTTTCAGAAGCTAACGATATCGGATCTGGGGGTTATGGAAAGGTTTGATTTTCTCTCTCCCCTCTTTGATCCCATTCCTCATCACTTTGCATAGTTGGTTCAGTTGCTCATTCAGCAGAACATGTTGGCCTGTCAGCTCCAATGTGCTTGAATTAATGTTTGAAATGATCTGGATATACCAGAACTCCAAAATTGTTAAAAACAAACACAAGGTTGAAAAGAATAATCGTATGTTTTGCAGAATATTAAGTCATTATTTTATGAGCCTTCCAAGTCTTTACTAAAACAACATACTTGTATTCCCCGGTTATGGATTAGTTTTTCTTGTTGGTAACTTTTTTCCTAAATTTGTCTTATAGTATTCAGTTCTGTAACAAAATTGTTGTCAATGATTCCCAAAATTTGATTTTGTCAACATCTTTGCAGGTTTACAGAGGAACTCTCCCCACTGGAGAACTGGTTGCCATTAAACGAGCTCAACAAGGATCTATGCAAGGTGGACAGGAATTCAAAACTGAGATTGAACTTCTATCAAGAGTCCATCATAAAAATCTTGTTGGCCTTTATGGATTTTGCTTCGAACGAGGTGAACAAATGCTGGTATATGAGTATGTTCCAAATGGCTCTCTGAGGGATAGTCTATCAGGTATTCCCCTCCGTTTCTTCACCTTCTCCACCAATGCATGAATTCTTGTACACTTTGATTCTTCAATTGTACTCTTCATATTTAATGAGACAACAATTTTCAGTGTCGTCTCCAAAGAACCATAGCAAAACTTAGTGAATATCATAACACTATCTTGTAAAAACAATGAATATTATAGAGCTGACAAATTATTCGTTTCAAGCTTTGATGCACAATGAGCTACCCTCTAAATGGAACAGACCATCTATTGTTAGAAAAATCAAAATTCGTCCCAGGTTATATCATGCTCTGTCTGATTTCTGAAAAAAATTACGTCCTATATTTGCAGGAAAGACTGGAATCAGAATGGATTGGTTAAGAAGACTTAAAGTAACCCTTGGAGCAGCCAGAGGCCTGGCCTATCTGCATGAGCTTGCGAACCCTCCAATTATACACAGGGATATCAAATCAACAAACATACTACTAGATCAACGCTTGAACGCAAAAGTTGCTGATTTTGGTCTGTCTAGAGCTATGATTGATAGTGATAAGGGTCATGTCTCTACTCAAGTGAAGGGGACAATGGTAAATACCTCCATGCATACACATGCTCTAGAATGAATATCATTTCATTACCCCTTTTTGTTCATGTCTGCTGCCAAAATTAGGAAAACTGCTTAATCTGGATTATTTTAGTGAAACAAGTATGCAACTTGATATCACTAAGGATGTTTAGTTTAATAGATTTATGCCCTGTAAAGTTCACTGAACATTCTAAACCAATGCTATATATCCTGAGTATGGATTCTTCCTTTTTGTATGCAGGGTTACTTGGATCCTGAATATTACATGACACAACAATTGACTGAAAAGAGTGATGTTTATAGTTTTGGAGTGCTGATGTTGGAGCTAATAACCGGAAGAAGGCCGATAGAGCGAGGAAAGTACATTGTAAGAGAGATAAAGACTGCAATGGATAAGAAAAAAGATCTGTATAACCTATATGAACTTCTTGACCCAACCATTGGTTTGGGTACAACACTGAAAGGTTTTGCAAAGTATGTGGATTTGGCAATGAGTTGTGTCCAAGAATCAGGAGCTGACCGACCTACAATGAGTGAAGTGGTGAAGGAGATTGAGAATATTTTGCAGATTGCTGGTCTGAATCCCAATGCAGAATCAGCATCTACTTCAGCAAGTTACGATGATGCAAGTAAAGATACTTTGAAGCACCCATATGGCAATGACGAGGACGCATTCCAATATAGTGGTGGCTTTCCACCTTCAAAGGTTGAGCCTCAATGAGTATCACTTGAAGTTTTCAATGTTGAACTTGGTAAGAAATGGACGTCCCTATGTTTCGTATTTACTTTGGGTAGAGAATGCAATTTGGTTTGGATCAACATTGTTGTTTGTACTAAATGACTAGAAGTGCAATTTGAGAACTTTGGCTGTGACTATATGACAGAAAAAACTGTATAAGAAGAGCATTTTGTACTTCTATTGGAGTAGCCTTCTCTATTACATTAAGCATATGATTTTTGCTTCTTTTGCCCAAAGGGAGACTGCAGAATCTCGGCGTAAATCTGTTATCGGCTCTTTTGATTAAGTTGGTTGTATTCTATTATTGAAAATATAATTCTCTTCTTCTGTTTTTCGATTCTTTTATCGTAAACATTCCATTTCTCTGTTTCTTACTTCCTAGGAGAAGAGAGAACACATATCTGAATTCATTTGTAACTTGCACCATAATAAAATGTATAATACATTATACAAAAACCAATAAAGACGTGTATTGAAGTCTCCTGCCTTTGTTACACAAAGAGAGTGTTCGTCTTGCACAAAAATGGTATAAAAATGCATACCTCAGGTCATTGGTTTCTCCAGCAGAGCTGAAAAGTACCATTCATTCTTGTCAATTCTGCGATCAAGCTTCATATCAGTATTCCATCTAAGTTTCCTGAATCCAATTCTATCGAACATCAGAACATGAGTTTCGTTGAGCTGTGATCCACAGCAAAAGAAATGATCAACCCAGAAGAGCCCTCTTGGCCTCAGCACTCTGTAGATGTCAAAGAGTGTTAAGCATGGCATATGAGATCCAGTTGCCTAGAGGCTAGAAAATGCATCGAATGTACTATATCCAGTGTGTTTTCGAAGAAAGGAAGCCTCTGGAAAACACTAACATGCATTGGAATCAAGCCTCTTGAAGCAATGAAGCTGTTGAATGGACCATCAAAATTTATTGAAGTTGTGATGATTGTCACATTTCTCTCTCTCATTCTAGCAGCAAATGTACTAGATTTTCCTATATCAAGTCCAATTCGGATTGTCCCTTGAGGTTTCATGCTCAAAACCTGATCAATGCCATAGTCCAGGCCTTTGTCAAAGAGCCATCTATTCTTCTCTCTGCCGTGCAAGTCAAAGCAATCTTTGCAAGCAAAGACCCCTGGTGCATTGTTTCTGTCGATCAGGCACTGGTAGCTTTTACAGGAGTAAGGATCCCAAATGATGCTAGTGTCTAGTGCTTTTGCCCAGAGATGTTCTGGGAATGGTGTTGGCTCAACATAATTGAGAGGGGACTTTGGATGGCATCTCCGGCGAGGCAACGGTTCACACCCTTTAAGCAAAAGCCTCTGCGCTAAAACATTATCTACAGGACACTCCCCGCCAATCTCATATGTCATATACTGAACCAACTCATCTTGAAACTTGAACCAGCTTGCCCCAACCGGCGCGATTACTTCATCCAATCCCGTCATTGGAGACTTTCCTAAGGGAAGCTTGTGAGAGCCTAATGCAGCCCTCACTTCATCGGGCAATCCAACGCTCAAGTCAGCAGTGAACTTCCCACTAGGCAGACTCGCAACCTTCTGAGTCGAGCGTTCATGTTCTTTTGTAAGCTCAATCAATAAGGCCTCTACCAGTAAATTAGTAGAGTTAAGCTGCTGTAGCAACTCAGAAATGAAGGAATGACTAGCTGCAAGCTCAAATTTTGTAGAGTTGAGCTCATGCACGAGAGTGAAAGAGTCCCAAAGAGGGAGAGACAAATGGTTGCTGTGCGAAAAGACAGCCATACTTGGTGTCAAAGTTGAGCTCCGAAAAGTACCCCATAAATATTCGATCAAGTTTCCCTTTGTACCATTCACAAACTACCTCTACTCATTCTTCGCCTTCTGCAATTAAATTAAGATTTTTGTTCATCAATGGCAAAGATTATTAATATCTCAAAGGGCATGATAATGGTATTGGTTTTGCCAGCTTTTACGATGTCAGCAGCTACTGTCTCAGCTCAAAGTACTGGCGAGATGGCGCCGGCACCGGCTCCTTCTTTGTACACCAGAGCCCCTTCTCTCTCCCGATTTCCAGTTCTGTTATTGGATTCTCTCTTGTTCTATCTCTTCTTACGCTCTTGAGGCACTGAGAGGTTGCATTTGATGTATTTTTTGTTACTTAAATTATTATTCACATTAATAATATTCTATGTGGGTTCTTTTTTTATTTATTAATTTGGGAATTATGGAAAATTCACTTAATCAACCATTTTTTTAAACTGATATTAAGAAATAAGTCATTTATATATGATTTGTAACAAAGACCTTTATCAATATTTTTGAACAAAAATAATTCAGAATCCATTTCAACATTATAAAAATATCATAGATCAACTGGTGTGGCACAAGAGTGATTCTATTTCATCAAACAGTTATATAATCTTTAGATTAGTCAAAAAATTAACTTATTTAATGAGTTTTTCAGTTATTTAATGAGTTTTTCAGTTCAATTTTTTCTAATGTGAAGATCTAAAACAAGACATGATCAAATTCATATGCTTTGTTTAATTCAAATTCAATGTATATAAGTGAGATCAGATTCCATTAAGGCTTAAGGATGCCAAAATGTCCCTCCATTCAAATTTGCAGAGATTTGTCTCCATTGGGATTGGAAGAGATGTGTGTACTCAACTAAAACTACAATTCCTCGTTTATATAGTATACATTTAAATATTTTATTTATAATATTATACAGTATATATATATTTTTAATAGAATGTTTTGGTTATAGAAGAGAAGCATGATGTTTATAATTCTTGTGTTGTAAGAAAGGGAATCATTAGAGTATATAATTAATATGTATGGCTAGAGATCAAATTCCATTAATTATGCCCCCACCTTGATTGTTCATCTCAAGTAATTTGTTATTTTATAAAAGATTAAATAAGTTATTTTATCTTTAATAAGACCCAAAAAAAAAAAAAAAAAAAAATTAGACTTTTCTAGTAAGCTATTTGCGAATTTTTTTTTTTTTTTTTTTTAGTTTTTTTTTTTTTAAAGCACATTAGAAACATAAAGGATGATGTGACAATTTTTCAAACTATGTGAGGGCTTTTTGATATTCTCACCATTATTAGAATATTACGGCATCTTTGAGATTAAAAGAGAGTTTAAGTGTACGAGACAAGCATAGACAGAAATTTTACAAACACAACTTTGCCTTCTCCCAAAACGAGAAAAGTAGCTTCTTATTTATAGGCAAATACAGGAACAGAAGGAGAATAACCTTCTACCGAGTACAAAGATTTTACATGATCCACGTGAAATATTATCAACGTGGGGGATAGAAATTTAAAAACAAAACATAGTACACATGGCTAAGAGCTTGACATTTTTGACTGACTTATTTTTTTTTTTTCCAGTTTTGACTACACAAGATCATTATTACGCTTGATATGGCAAACTTCCATATCATCCACACATATTTTACAGATACAATTAAGGACATAGATATTAATTTTAAGACACATAGTACTCTTAAATTTTGCAACAAATTTGTCCGCAATAGAGATTTAATCATCTGACAAATTTGTAGTATGCCACGAGTCTTCATCACAATAATTGAGACAGCCCATTGCTTGAATCCAATTAGCAGGGATTTATCGATAAAATGAATTTGCATGAGTATCCAGAGAAATGTCTAGAGACTGAGCTGGTTGCTTTACAGTGGTACTTGGTGCATACATGTACTGCTACCGCTTGGATTTATGAAGATAATAGTCATGAGTCTGCTGAAACTCTTCTTTTTTATCAGTGTCTGGTTGAGAATGTGAATACCACAATTCTGGATAGTCTTCTATATCTGAAGTGGCATTAATAATGAAATTTATGCATGTCTGTCTAGCTTGGAGTAGCTTCTTAGTGTAGGCTAGAGGAAAGAGTTCCCATGGAGAATCATCGTGAAAAGATGGCCATAACTCATCTGGAATCGTCTGATTTTCTTAAAAAAGATTTTTTGAATAGATCTAATCTCAAGAGGGTGATCAAACATATTATGGACTAAATCATATGGATAGGACCTATGAAATGTGACTTGATGCTGCGTGAAGCATAAGCCATCAGATCTGATATAGTGGTGTCTATGAAAAAACATAATGGACCATGCCACTTTGGTTGACATAGGACCTCGATGTCGAGCAAGTTGATGAGTAAACACAGACTTCCATTTTTCCAAGGTTTTGAGCCATTTAGGAAAAGTCATCAAAGGGTCTAATCCAGAGTTTGAAGATGACTGATACTGAGAAATCATTTTCAACATGTAATGGAGAGGGAATTGGACTGCAATGTGATAATGGTGCAACATATACCAAAAGAACCATAATAATTCTTTTAGAAATATAATATTTGGACCAAGAGGTATACAAAAGATCTTTGAAAAGGGATAATCTAGATGAACACCTAATATATCATACATGGATTGTCCATACTTTTTAATGCATTGGATTTGATAAGAAAACATGAGGGTGGTGGCATTTCCATCAATGGCATAAGTTTGAACAAGGTCATATCATAGAATTCAGGAGATGTGTCTGGTATAAGGTTAGGTGAAGAAGAGGATGAACAAGAACTGGACTGGGTTAGTGGTTGATACATGAAACAAGGAAGTGATTTGGACCTAGGGTTAATGAAACAAACTTGTTTAGCTTTAGGCCTAGATAAATAATCTGCAATGGTATTGGTGTGGCCTTTGATGTGTTGGATGATGAAAGAGTATTTGTTAAACCATTCTGCCCATTTGAGTAATTGTTGATGTGAAACCTTTTTCTTGTTGAATTGAAGTATTTGATCAAAAGATTTCATGTCTATTTCAACAAAGAAATGATGTCCAACAAGATGAAATTCAAACCTTACAATAGCATATTTTACTGCCAATATTTCTTTGAAAGTAGAATGATAATGTTGTTGATGCGATTTGAATTGTTCGCTCTGGTATCCACACAAATGTCGTACTTTATCATCATCTTGTTCAAAAAGCACTGCACCCCAATGTGTGTCACTAGCATTTGTCTAAAGAATTCGTTTCCTATAAGATGGGATCTTCAATGGTTATGTAAGGAAGGCTTTGTGCTTAAGACCCTTAACTGCATTGGTTTGCTTGTCAGACCATAAAGGAGAATTATTCTTAAGCATCTGGAAAAGTGGAGATGTAAGTTAGGAAATGTTGGGGATGAAACTGCGCATGTAATTGGCAATTCCCAAGAATTGTTGCATTTCTTTCTAAGTGGTGAGAACATTTGGGAATTTTTGTAACTCATTAGCAATATGAGTCTGGAGGTCATACTTGCCATCAACATTGACCATACCAAGAAAATAAATCTTTGTCTGACCTAACTGCATTTTCTTCTCAAAGAGCATGATACCATAAGAGTGTATGATATCAGCAAATTTGCAAAGAAGATGAACATGAGACTCATCATCTTTTGAGAAGAGGAGGATATTATCAATATAGATAAGACATGTATGAAGAAGAGGAGCAAATATCTTCATCATGGCTTTCTGAAACAAAGAAGAAGTCACCTTAAGACCAAAAGGCATGACTGTCCATTGGTAATGTTGGTTAGGAATGTAGAAAGCAGTCTTATGACGATCATCAGGATGAATTCCAAGTTACCTAAACCCAGCTTTAAGATCAAATTTGGAAAACATCTTTGTAGTATGTAAATTTGCAAAAAGGATTTGTCTAGAAGACAGAGGAAATTTGTCATCACAGAGAAAGAAATTCAAAGGTTGATAATTGATAACAAGTCTAAGCTTTCCTTTGGTTTGTTCAACATGTTTATTGACATAAAATGCTTCACATGCCCATTGAGAATCTGTGGGTTCAATCAATCCTTGAGATAAAAGCTGAGTACATTCTTGTTGAGCAAGGCTACGATTTTCTGGTGACATACTAGAGTGGCTGGCTTTAGTGGGATTGATATCTTCACTTTCGATGAATGGAAGATAAATAAAGAAATCAAAGTTCTTCCATAATGGATGGGAACATTTGGTGAGAAAATCTGCATAGGATCTAGAAATAAGCTGGACTTTGATTTGCTCAATGGGATTGCTTTCAATCTAAAACAATTTAGGTTGAGTGATCCAAGATTGGAAAAACATCTTATACCAAATACCATCAGGGAGGATTCTAAGTTTATTGAGTTTGGAATAAATATCAAAACCTAGTACCATATTTTTGCCAAGTAAATTGGAACCAAGAACTTTATGAAAAGTGAAACATCCTGGAAAAATTTAAATTTTAATGGGTTTGCTGATCAGATGAGTAGTGAAAGTGCCACTATTAGCAATGTAGAAAACTTCTTGATAAGGTTTCCACTGGGAGGATGGGAGGATTTTAGGATTGATAATAGTGCGAGTAGCACCAGTATCAAAAAATGCTATAATAGAAATAGGAGTGGAATATTTAGTAGGGAAGATTTGGATTTTTGCTATAAGTATTTGACATGAGAAGGTTAATGATGGAAAGGATTGTGGAATGTGTTGAATCTGGTAGCAATAGTGACAATAATTTGAATTAGAGAAATCAATATTAGTGGCTGGAAACTGAAAAACAGTATCTAAAGTGGGTTCTTCATCCATGACATCATCATCAGAAAAGTCTATATCAATGAGTTGAGAAAGTTGTTGCATCATTTTTGCTGATAGTTTGGGCTTGTTCGGACAATTCTTAGCAAAATGGCTAGGACAGTTGCACAAGTAACACCAATTAGATTGTTTGCCTTGGCATTTCTTTTTTCGAAGAACTTGCAAAACTTGAATCTTCGAGACTTGCGTCTGGTAGGAGCATCAGGTTGAGAATACTTAATACATCTAGAATGAAACTTCTTCTTGGTAGGACAAGAACATGAGTGATCTGATTTGCACTTGATCTTCAAGTCTGGTTTGTGGCAAACCTTTGTCATTTGTTTAGAGCGCTTCAGATAGTCATCAAAAAATTGTTTCTGAGAACAAAGATTTTCTAGAGCAAGAAGGACAAACTGATAAATTTCTCCAAGAGAAGTGGAACCAAGGTGTTTGCTTTGAGACTACATGAGCTTGGTTGCTTTATGACTTAGTGAAGCGTTGTAACTACAACATGCAAATGTAGCAAGTATACTAGTCGCAAAAAGTAATAAAGTGATGAGTGAGTATCGTTCCCATGAGGATAGTGTTACTAATTACCGATTTTTCTAGTTTAAGTCCTAATTGAAGCAACAATAAATTGGATTGATGGAAGATTAACAAACTAAATACAAATGCAAAACCCAACAACTTAACTAATTAAACAATTCTAAAACAAATGCTAGGGTGTTGAATTCACCTAAATACGTTAACCCAAATCATAGAATCTATTACTCAAGTTCTAATCTTTGATTGAAAATCGAATTCCCTAAGTTGTAACATACATTCTCTGCTACATTTCCCTACTTATCCCTATAAACTTTCGCCACCCAACAAATGAAAATTAATAGTTCAAAGGATTTTAAGCTTTGTGGAATTCTATCTAGATTTCATAGATCGCTCTAAACCTATCTCTAGCATTTGCTATATATGGTATTTATCCCAAGAGGCACAATCACAAATCACTTCTCAGTCTTATTATGAACAACACACATTTGAATGGTGATCAAGCATCCAAAAACATTAAGCAAAGAGATAAACACTCAATCATGAAATTAAAACTCAAAGTAATTCAATCCATATAAATTTGAATCATTGTATCAAGATTACATCAAACCCTAGCTAAACAACTCTTCATACTCAAAAACGAAATAAACAACAACAACAACTGAATCAAGATTCATCATTGAAAAGCAGCAAAAATGGAGAAATCTTCTTTAATTTAAAGCCCAAATCTTCAATAATCTTCTCCTTCCATGAGCTGCTTCCAAATCACGAACCAACACCCTTTTTCTTTCTTTTTTGTCCTAATTTATCCCTCTCTCACTTAAGGACCAAGCCCTAGCAAGCCAAACACACGTCGTTTTATTTTTTACAGCTGCTGCAGTTTTCGCCGCGGTGAAGCTTTTTCCTTGCCGCGGCGAGATTGTCTAGGCCCAATTTGACATGATAAGTTCGAATCTGGAAAAGTGTTAACATATGAATTGTAACCCTTTCAATTATATTTCTGTTCGTTCAAGAATCAGCTCAATCCGAGGTCTACAGCTCAAGTTATGGCAATACTGAAGCACGTCCAAAGACGTTTTTCTTCAGTTCCCAGCGTACTTTTCACGACTTCCAGCGAAGTTTTCACCTTTGTCCAGTCAGAATTAGGAAAAACCCAAAACATGAACGTTGTAGCTCTTCTTCTTGCTTTCCAAAACTTCTAAATTCAGGTCATTCCGAGTTTTCAAGCTCAAGTTACACAATTTACGCTCAAAACTGTCATTTATGCTAAAATCACGTTTAGGCCTACAAAGACAAATTATAAAATTAGGTACAATTATGGCTCAAATTGTATGAAAAATATCCTAAATCCTATCAAATTCAATGCAAAATCATAGTGTAAAATATGCTTATCACTTAGAGATTCTAGAATGGAGGCTAAAAGGCTTGCTTCATATTAGGATCATCCATTCTTTTAAGTACATGATATCATTTCAACATTTCTTTATAATATTTGTCAAGATCTTTCTTTTTTAGAGAATAACACGCATCTTGAAATTTTCTTCTTTGACGTAGTCTTCATAATAATTTGGGTAAAAATAGTTGCAAAAACCCCCCACATAAAGCTCTAAATTGCAATCGATTGGCGAAAGGTGAATAAATTCTGGCCCATTTATCCGGCCTTGGGCATCAAAATTCAATATTCTGCAATTAATTGATTTGTTGCCCAAAATATCAACAACTAATTTTTGTGGTTGCCAATTCTTGGGTGGTAATTTTTTCCTGCGAAACAGCATAATTGGCGTCTACATTAATAGATTTTGCAACTAAATTTTTGGTCACAGAAACAATTTTTTGTAACTACACTATCATTGCTAATTCGACACAAATATTTAGGGTTTAATTTGTAACTATTGATTATTTACAGAATAACACAATTACCGAAATATCCTATCTTTTATCTAGAATTACAAGGGCCCAGGGTATATTTAGCAACATATTTTTGTGCTTACTATAAATAGTTGCAAAAACTCATCTATAGCAACTAAATTGTATTTAGTCCCAAAATGAACCCAATGACTTAGTTAAATGAGAAAAATCATTGTTTTAGTGACTAAAATGAATTTTGAATGCCTAATTCGTTAGTTGTAATGATCATTTCTGGGCAACTAAGTATTTAGTTGCGAAATATAGTGAAAATTATACAACCAAATTTTGGGCGGCACATGTTCCCGCTTGAAATAAATTGGAAGGCTACATATCGATATGGCATAGTTGTAATTTTGCGTACATAACAAAGATATGCTTATGTCGTAAACATCTAACACTCACAAAAATTTACCCAAAAACAATGACCCTAAACCTTTTCTACACTAAGGTTCTATTTCAATTCATCGATTTCTCCACAGTATCTCCCATTTCATATCATCGATTTGTCCCACTAAGGTTTGCGTTTTTATTCACTTTCTTGTTCTTTAGATCTTCAATTATATTTTCTATACATTTATTTCGTGTATCTTCTAGGTTTTTTTTTTTTTTAAAAACTGTTTTGTGGGTTTGTTCTTTCGATCTCTTTTTGATTTGGGTTTTGATTTGAGTGTGATTCAACATTTCAAAGGTAAGCTTTAATGGTTTTTCTTTGTTTCATGACTCTTATTTAAATAATTGTTCTATTTTTAATATGTTTTGCTAATTATGTTAAATTTGTTTGGGTTTTGCCTGATTTAGTGGTTGTTTTGGGTGTGGATTGGTCGGTTCATACGATTGTTTCATGACACTCGTTGAGCGTCGAGAAAGGGTGAGTTAAGGAACAAGTAAGAGAGCTATATCTAGTTCACTCAGGTATGAATTATCAAATTAATGTTGCATGAGTTGTATGGTTACGATTGTATCTATTATATTAATTTCTTGCATAAGAAACTCATCAATTCACTGCTTATTTGTCTAATAATAATGTTTTGATACTAATAAAAGCTTGAAAATACATATTTTGTTAGTGATTCAATTGGATTATTTTGGAAAAATGTGTTTAATTTGTAAAATTACACTTAATTATTTCCTAAATGTCTTTTATGGGATCACGGGTATGTTTCAAGTATTTTCAGGTTCTTAAAGATGTATTCAGATGAAGGTATATCAATGGTGGAATGTAGGATGAAGAATCAAATGTTTCGTGATTCGAAGCTGAAACAAAGAAGTTAGGGCAATTTGAAGTTAAAGTGAAAACCCTGGAAAACGCTCTAGTTTTGAACATGCAACAGTAATTTGACAATAACTTGAGCTGTATATTTTTTATTGAGATGATTCTTAAACCGTTGGAAAGCTGATTCAAAGGGCTACAATTCATATGTTTAACACTTGCAAGATTCGAACGTTATCATGCTCAAAAACTACTATCTTGTCAAGATTTCGAGTTATAGGGCGAATCAACAAGCCTAGGCACAGTGCTGCGCACACCTGTGAATCTGGACTTTTTTAGATTAAATTTATGACGTGTATTTCCTATTTTAAGAGTTCTAAAGTGATTAGGATAGTGGGAATCATAACCCTAAAACCCTAGGAGTATAAATAGATGTCTTTAGCTGATTTTTGAGGGAGAAAATGAGAGAAGTTCAGCGGCTCTTGGAGATTAGAAATTCCTGCAATTTTGAGTCATCAATTAAAGAAGTTTTTCTACTCTTTCTTATACTCATTTTTATGAATACAATGATTTTTATTACTGAAAGTATGAACTAATTTTATTTTCTAGGGCTAAATGTAACCCAATTTTATGATATGCATTGAATTATTTGTTGCTAATTTTTATTAAGTTTTGTTTTAAGTTTTTATATTGCGCTTAAAGCTTCAATTCTTAAGGGCCCTAGAGTTGAATGGTTTTATGGTTAGGTTGAGATCGGAGATGAAACCTTGTTAGTCTAAGTAATAAAACCATAGATTGAGCGAATGCTAGAGATAGGTTACCACGATCTGTGAGGCTTTGGTAAATTCCATAGAACTTAATGATCTCCAATTGCTTAATCTGATTAGATAATTCGGGTTCGTAATTAGGAGTTAATTTGTTAATTGTTCGAGAGAAAGTTACAAATATTAGGGAGTTTGGTCTTTAGAATAAACTTAATTGGGTCAATGATAATTGTCAATGCATAGGATTAAATTGGTGAAAATCTATGCCCTAGGTTAGTCTATTGATTTCCTACTAAAGTGTTAATAAATTGTTTTTATTTTGTTTCTAAGTTGTTTTATTTTTCATTGAATCATTTTGAAAATCTAATTAATCAAATACCAATAAGATAGGTTAGTGTGGTACTTGTATTAGATTCCTTGGGTTGCGATCCGTATTCTTACACTTTATTACTTGTACGATTTCGTACACTTGCGAAAATCAACAACAAGTTTTTGGCTCTGTTGCCGGGGAATTGCTTTTATATTATCAATATCAATCAAGCTATTTAGTTGCTAATTTGGTTTGTAATTTATTGTTATTTTTTGTTTTTGTTTTTAGGTGCTTTAATTTTATTTCTGTAGTTTTAGTGTTGGACCGTACAGAGGAGTTAGTTTCAATGATAGATACAGGAGGAGAAGAGTTCAAAAGCGCACTTAAGATTACTCAAGACCTACAATTGAGGATGTGCTTCTAGTATTAGGGACCACCGATTCAAGCAAATACTTTTGAGATTAAGCCAGCAATTATTGGAATGTTCAGCAGTCGGTCCAATTCGCTGGGTTACCTAATGATGATCCCACCTGCATATCGCAAATTTTCTGGAGTCATGCGACACATTCAGGCATAATGGAGTACCTGTAACGCAATTAGGCTAAGGCTTTTCCAATTCTCTCTTCGGGATAAAGCCAAGGCTTGGTTGATTTCTCTGCCATCTGAGAGCATCACAACCTAGAACGAGTTAGTTCAAGCATTTCTTACTAAATATTTTTCACCTGCCAATCTGCCAAGTTGAGGAGTGAGATTATGAACTTTTACCAACAAGATTCAGATCATTGTATGACGCATGGGAAGGTGTAAGAGATCTCTTATGGGTGCCCTCACCATGGTTTACCAATCTGGTCGTAAGTGCAAATGTTCTACCAAGAGTTGCTATCAACTATTCAAGCTATGATTGATGCTGCAGTAGGGGAGCCTTGAACAATAAAACGCTAGAGGACCATACAATCTAATTGAGGTGATGGATATAGACTTCAAGAGAAATTCACAAGGAAAATAGCGGGAGTGCACGAAGTTGATGGCTACACCGCGTTGTACTTAACTTTCAACCATCTAAAAGCAATTAGGAGTTGCCCTAAAGGTAAATGCTATTGATCCTCGTTCTCTAACTTGTGAATTTTGTGCAAAATCATTTGTCAAGAGATTGTCAAGTAGGGAATCCATTTTCTCTATATCAACAAGCAAATTATGTCAACAATTTTCAAAGGAGTAACGAAATCCATATTGCAATACATATAATCTAGCATGGAGAAACACCCGAACTTTTCATGGAGCAACAACAATGAGCAAAAACAAGCTCCCGTTTTTCAACCTTAAGAGCCAAAATCTAATTTAGAGAATGTGTTGACCAAGTTCATTGAGGAGACAAGCAAGAGGTTTGAAAACTGACATCCTGGTTCAAAATCAATCAGCCTCTATTAGGAACCTTGAGAATCAAATTGGGAAATCCACAATATTTAGCGGGAAAAGTTCAAGGAACGTTGCCAAGTGATACCGAGAAAAATCCAAAGGAGCAACTCAATGCCATCATGTTGAGAAGTGGTAAGGAGCTAAAAGAATCAAAAAGCTGAAGAAACTGAGGAAAAAGCTGAAGACACAAAATTGGACAGAACCACCAATGCCTCAACACAATGCCTAGGCACAAATCTAGAATGAACAATGCCTCACCACAATGCCCAGGCCAAAAACCAGAACTTGAGAACAAAGCCCAAGATGAAGAAGATGAAGCCTCTCTTCCGTATCCTCATAACTATAGAAACAAACATTAGACAAGCATTTGGTTAGTTCATGGATATGTTTAGAACTTACACATAAATTTTCCTTTGTATATAGTTGGAGCAAATGCCGAAGTATGCCAAGTTCTTAAAGGAGATCCTTACACCAAAAAGAGGTTTGAAAACATAATGGTCATGCTCACCGAGGAATGTAGCGCTTTACTTCAAAAGAAACTACCACTGAAATTAAGAGATCCAGGGAGTTTAATATTCCTTGCACAATTGATAGTTTTTATTTGATAAAGCTTTATGTGATTTAAGAGCCACCATTAACTTGATGCCATTTTCTATTTTCAGGAAACTTGTTTAGGAGAGGTGAAGCCAACCACGATTCATCTTCAATTGGCGGATAGATCCATATCATATCCTAGGGGAGTGGTGGAGGATGTCCTAATAAAGGTAGACAAATTTATCTTTCTAGTAGATTTTGTAGTTCTTGATTGGAAGAAGACCGAAACATACCTTAATATTAGGAAGGCCTTTTCTAGCTACAAGTAGACTTTAATAGATGTACACCAAGTAAACTAATCTTAAGGGTGGAAGACGAACAAGTGGAGTTCAATGTTTTCAACAGATGAAATGTCCACCCGAGTCAGATACTTGCTTTAAGATTAGCATCATTGATGACAAAGTACGGAAACCTTAGAAGAAAACTACCTTAGCTCACCCTTAAGAAATTGTTTAGTCAACTCTAGGATTATGAGGCTAATTTGAGAGGGTAGATGAACAACAATTGAAGCCTTATGTGTATGGTGGATTGAAGGATAGAAGGGTTTGGATTTTCCTAGATGATCCAGATTGAAGGAGTCAAAAAGTTGAGCTTACGACTCTAATAAAGCGCTTCTTGGGAGGCAACCCAAGCTCTTTACTTTAATTTTGGTTTTTTCTTTTGAATTTATTTTAGATTTTTGTTTAATGTGTTAGCTGTGATAACTTTGATTTGGTTTGATATGTTAGTTGTTTTTGTTTCACCCATAATTTCTTTATGCACCCTAAATTGGCCAAGAAAGGCGCATAGTTTGTTTTCTTTTGACTAGATTCCCGATGACTATTGGATACAACAAACAACATGCATGGCTTCACGAGACTACCTCCACATAAATGTTACGCATGAAGAGTATTGTAGTTGTTCTCTTTGCACATTGAGGACAATGTTAATCTCTAACGTTGGGGTAAGGAATATATTTTTTTATGGCCAAATTTAGTTTCATTCAATGGACATCTTTGAATATCTTTTGCTTTGAATTATCTGTTTAAAAGCTTTTGGGTGACATTGTTTTAGGGTGTCTTATAGGGTCAAAGAGTTAATGTATTTTGCTTTGTTTTGGAACTCATACATAAGTCAATGATGACCAGATTGTGAATTTGTGACATTGAGATTTTATTAACTTTCGCGTAGTGTAAGGATGATAGTGGATGACAATTGCATTTAGTTATGACTCTCTTGGGAATGGGTTTTATTGGTTTATATTTAGAAACTTAGAGACGTTTATATAGTGCTTTTATGGGCAATAATTTTTTTGTGAAAATTGTGCATAAACTTTAGAACTCATTTGATAACCACTTGAGGCGAAATCCTAGAATCTGCATTGTTTAGGATATGATTTAGGCAATTTTCTTTGGAACAATTGAACCTTTCAAGCCACCTATATTATTTTATCTCTAGTTAACCCTTTTGAGCCTATATTACATTTGGTAAGCCTTATTTTTTTTTTTTTTTGTTTTAAACCCACTATATCCACCTTGATGATGAAGCCTAAACACTTTCCGCCATCTTATTGTGAGAGACTAATTTGAGTGACCTTAGAAGAAAAACTCATGAAAAGAAGTGTGGTAGAAGAAAATAAATATATTTTTTGGACCACAACCTGAGTATGTGCAATGAGATAGGTTGGGGTTTGTTAAAAAAAAAAAAAAAAAAATTGATAGTAGACCAAGGTGGGTAGAGACAATTTTTTTTTATGAGTTACTGTCTTCCTAAAAAAAAAAGAAAAAAAAATGTTGAAAAAAAAAAAAGCAACAGAAAGAAAAAAAAAAAGAAAAATTTGCAGAAAAATAGGAAGAAGTAGCTTGGGAGAGGAACTTGAAATGAGGTACATTACATGAGGGTTTGTGCTACTGTTGGAAGAAGTTCAATCAATGTGAAAGGGTAAAGGGTGAATGAGAAGGGAAGCAAGAAAGATTTGTACATGGTCATTTACCGTAAAATATTAAGTCTCTTACTTTTTGTTAAAATTTATTTCCGTCTTTCATAAACCATTACCCTAGCCTAACGTTACAACCATGATAAGACCTAATGATCCGAGATAGTGATTGAATCTACATTAGTGGAGAGTGGTTTGAAAGTGAGCCTACCTATGGAGTTTGATTGTACATTTGTTTTATTTTGTTACTTTGCCTTGAAAGCTTGCATAAAATCATCTGGGTTTTTGATAATGGTTTGTGAATGATTATGAGAGGGTCAATAACAAAAGTGTAGTTGAAATTCACTTATTCTTTGCATTTGCGTATTGTTAATTTATTCGATTTGTTCACATTGACACTATTTTTTTAGACGATTATATGTATGGATCCTAAAATGTTTGTTTGAGTCTTTAGTTTTGAGTCTAGGTGAGGTTATTTTTGGATGTTTGTGGGTATCATCGCTCGAAACCCTACGAGACTACAACTCGTCCAACTAGACCACATAGGGGTTTAAAGGCTTGTTGCATATGCTAAATGCAACCGTGACAATCTACGAAAGTGACTTAGGATAGTTTAGATATAGGTTTTCATTGTTTGTTTATTTTTCAACCTTAAAGACATGTTTTATCGCTTAATTTGCTAGGGACTAGCAAAGCTGGTTGGGGGTTGTGATAAAAGCTTGAAAATACATTTTTGTTAGTGATTCAATTGGATTATTTGTGAAAAATGTGTTTAATTTGTGAAATTTAACTTAATTATCTCATAAATGTCTTTTATGGGATCACGGGTATGTTTCGAGTGTTTTTAGGTTCTTAAAGATGATATTCAGAGGAAGGTTATATCGACGATGGAATGTAGGATGAAAAGAATGAAATGGTTTGTGATTCGGAGTTGAAACAAAGAAGTTAGGGCGATTTGAAGTTAAAGTGAAATCCTGGAAAACGCTTCAGTTTTGAACATGCGACAGTAATTTGACAATAACTTGAGCTTTAGATTTTTGATTGAGCTGATTCTTGAACCGTTGGAAAGCTGATTCAAGGGCTACAATTCATATTTTTCACTTGGCAAGATTCGAACGTTATCATGCTCAAAAACTACTATCTTGTCAAGATTTCGAGTTCTAGGGCAGAATCAACAATGCCTAGCACAGTGCGGCGGCACAACTGTGAATCTGGACTTTTTAGATTAAATTTATGACTGTTATTTCCTATTTTAAGAGTTCTAAAGTGATTAGGAGTGGGAATCATAACCCTAAAACCCTAGGAGTATAAATAGATGTCTTTAGCTGATTTTTGAGTGGAGAAAAGGAGAGAAGTTCAGCGGCTCTTTGGAGATTGGAATTCCTGCAATTTTGAGTCATCAATTAGAGAAGTTTTTCTACTCTTTCTTATACTCATGTTTATAATACAATGATTTTTATTACTGAAAGTATGAACTAATTTTATTTTCTAGGGCTAAGATGTAGCCCAATTTTATGTATGCATTGAATTATTTGTTGCTAATTTTTATTAAGTTTTGTTTTAAGTTTTATTATTGCCTTAAAGCTTTTAATTCTTAAGGGCCCTAGAGTTGAATGATTTTATGGGTTAGGTTGAGATCGAGAGATGAAACCTAATTAGTCTAAGGTAATAAAACCATAGATGAGCGAACGCTAGAGATAGGTTACCGCGATCTGTGAGGCTTTGGTAAATTCTATAGAGCTTAATGATCTCCAATTGCTTAAATCTGATTAGAGATAATTCGGGTTAGTAATTAGGAGTTAATTTGTTAATTGTTCAGAGAAAGTTAGCAAAATATTAGGAGTTTGGTATTTAGAATAACTTAATTGGTCACGATAATTGTCAATGCATAGGATTAAATTGGTGTGAAATCTATACCCTAGTTTAGTCATATTGATTTCCTACTAAAGTGTTAATAAAAGTCTGTTTTTATTTTGTTTCTAAGTTGTTTTATTTTTCATTGAACATTTTGAAAATCTAATTAATCAAATACCAATAGATAGGTTAGTGTGGTACTTGGTATTAGTAATTCCCGGTTTGACATCTGTATTCTTATACTTATTACTTGTACAATTTCGTACACTTGCAAAAATCAACAACAGATACAAACATAAATTATAGATATGTAGTAAAATATAATCATAGCACTCCTGGCACATGCAGGATGAATGTTGATATATAGTTCTCTATATAATAGAAATCACAGACTAATTTTGAGGCAATATTAAACCCATTTTTATTGTTAGAAAGCAACTTGACAATGCTAAATAAATGAAAACTTTGTCTGTTTTAGAGTGTTCTCTATATAGCCAAAAAAAGAAGAAATAAAACTCAGCTGAATCATGATTAATTTACCTATAAATTTCATTCATGAGATATTGGTGGATGAGATGCGTATTGGTGGAGATGCATACTGGTGGAGATCTGAAGTAGAAAGTGAATCCAATATAGTAGATTGATTTTCTTCTTAATTTCTTACTGATGTTGATGTTGAAGAAGATGATGAGACATTATGCATATAATTCATATAAACTCTGAATATTTACGTAATATTGTATAAGTTTGGCCATGTTAAACCACAACTATTGACTGCACCACAGAGAATGGATGAGATGCATATGAGGTGTTCATACTATATGCATTCAATAAATGGTGTTAAATGTTATTATATTGTATCTATTGAATCCCAACTTCTTGCTGGACTTATTGCTTATGGTATGAATTGATGGCAGGAGAAAGTGATTGTGATGCAAGAGGAAACCAATGCGAGGGAAAGTGAAAGATCTGAAACTAAAATCTGTGAAGAAGTGCTTGGTAAAGCTTTCGGCTTCAACCAAAATTTTGCATTCTCGGTGACTCAGTAGCAAGATACAACAGATGCAACAGAGCTAAGGCACACAGTTCAACAACAACAAAAAAAGATTAAAGATTTGGAGGAGCAACTCATACTATTTGAAGAACTAAAGGATAAAATCAAATTGCTGGAAGAACAACATCAAAAAATGTTTGAGATGATAACTCACATGACTATAGCAGCTGCAAGTGCACAACTTGTTACCACTCCAAATCCACTTCCAACTCTATCTCCAACTGATGATGAGTCATCATCTTCTGCATCAGCTGCGTCTAGAACCCACTGGTAACGTTTGAGATGCTACCATTGATGGTTAGTTTTCGTATTGTGTGGGCAGTACATATTCTGATATGGGGGTAGGATATAATTTTTTTTTTTTTTTTTGGAATTTTTGGGATTGCTTGCGCATATATTTAGATGGTGTACATGGGGTGGGCATTTTGTAAGTTGGAGTTATGCACATATAGATATATATTGATGAAAATAATGGGTGCATGCTTTTGTTTTTGGTTATGCACACATGATAGTGCATTTCTGGATTTTTATTTCTCATGTTGCAAAAAAATATCCATGTATGAACTATTGACTTTATATGCAATGAAGATAATCGATGTTATTGATCCACATTTTTGTATTGTGTCTTATTTTGTTGATGTTCAATGTGTTCACCAGGTGAATTACAAGAAGCAGCAACATTGCTCTTAAATGTAATCCTATTTGACACTAAAGTTTTAGTAGCAAAAATAATAAACAATCTTGGACTAATCAAATATTATTAACTAAAAAAAATTAGTTTCCAAATCTCATATACTATGGGCAACTATACCACTTAGATGCAGAAAAATCCATTTTCCTAATCAAATGATTAGTTGCGAAATCAAAGAAAGCAAATTGGCCAAACACTTTTAGTAACTAAAATTGGGTTGTTTTCGGCACAGATAATTTAATCATTAAAACACACTTTCTACAACTAATTTAATGGTTGTAGAAAGGAAATAATCTTATTTTGGTTCAACCTTGTCCGATTAAAATTTTTGGCAATTACCACTAAAGTTTTAGTCATTAAAAGAGGTATTCTGCAACTAAAAACGTAGTTGCGAAATGCTTTTACCAAATTACCTTTAAGCATTCGGCGTCTATTTTTTGGGGAATTACTATCCATTTTTTAGTCACTGAAACCTACATTATGTGACTCAATCAATAGTTGCGATGCAATTTTACCAAATTACCCTTATTCATTCGGCGTCTAATTCAGGGGGCCCTTTTTCGAGGCAATTAGTAACTAAATTGTTGGTCGCTAAAGTCAAAATTTTGGGGTCTAACCATGTTTTTAGTCACGGATACTTTCTGGGACAACGTTTTTGCATCTAGTTGGCGACTAAGGAATTCTAGACGCGATACACAATCAACGTCTAAATTTGACTATTAGCATATATTTTCGATAGATGTTGAATGCCATTTTTCTTGTAGTATATAAAAACGAGGTAATCTGCAAAATTCATCATAGAGGAGATATAGAGCTTGATTAATATCTAGCATTTAGATAAACAACATTTATCTGTATTCCACAAGACTAATCCACCAATCACAGAGAATTCCACCAAATTTAGTTGAAGCTTGTAATGAACAGTGGAAACTTAAGCATTAGGTTTAACCATCTCAGCTTGTAACCAGGTTTGAAATTCATACATCAGATTTCTCAATTTATGTGGAGGAAGATCATCAATAGTAAAAGTGTGAGAATCTTACACATAATTCTTCTTTGTAGTATAGGTTGGAGCAAATGCCGAAGTTATGCCAAGTTCTTAAAGGAGATCCTTACACCAAAAAGAGGTTTGAAAACATGAATGGTCATGCTCACCGAGGAATGTAGCGCTTTACTTCAAAAGAAACTACCACTGAAATTAAGAGATCCAGGGAGTTTTAATATTCCTTGCACAATTGATAGTTTTTATTTTGATAAAGCTTTATGTGATTTAAGAGCCACCATTAACTTGATGCCATTTTCTATTTTCAGGAAACTTGGTTTAGGAGAGGTGAAGCCAACCACGATTCATCTTCAATTGGCGGATAGATCCATATCATATCCTAGGGGAGTGGTGGAGGATGTCCTAATAAAGGTAGACAAATTTATCTTTCTAGTAGATTTTGTAGTTCTTGATTGGAAGAAGACCGAAACATACCTTAATATTAGGAAGGCCTTTTCTAGCTACAAGTAGACTTTAATAGATGTACACCAAGGTAAACTAATCTTAAGGGTGGAAGACGAACAAGTGGAGTTCAATGTTTTCAACAGATGAAATGTCCACCCGAGTCAGATACTTGCTTTAAGATTAGCATCATTGATGACAAAGTACGGAAACCTTAGAGAAAACTACCTTAGCTCACCCTTAGAAATTGTTTAGTCAACTCTAGGATTATGAGGCTAATTTGAGAGGGTAGATGAACAACAATTGAAGCCTTATGTGTATGGTGGATTGAAGGATAGAAGGGTTTGGATTTTCCTAGATGATCCAGATTGAAGGAGTCAAAAAGTTGAGCTTACGACTCTAATAAAGCGCTTCTTGGGAGGCAACCCAAGCTCTTTACTTTAATTTTGGTTTTTTCTTTTGAATTTATTTTAGATTTTTGTTTAATGTGTTAGCTGTGATAACTTTGATTTGGTTTGATATGTTAGTTGTTTTTGTTTCACCCATAATTTCTTTATGCACCACTAAATTGGCCAAGAAAGGCGCATAGTTTGTTTTCTTTTGACTAGATTCCCGATGACTATTGGATACAACAAACAACATGCATGGCTTCACGAGACTACCTCCACATAAATGTTACGCATGAAGAGTATTGTAGTTGTTCTCTTTGCACATTGAGGACAATGTTAATCTCTAACGTTGGGGTAAGGAATATATTTTTTTATGGCCAAATTTAGTTTCATTCAATGGACATCTTTGAATATCTTTTGCTTTGAATTATCTGTTTAAAAGCTTTTGGGTGACATTGTTTTAGGGTGTCTTATAGGGTCAAGAGTTAATGTATTTTGCTTTGTTTTGGAACTCATACATAAGTCATGATGAGACCAGATTGTGAATTTGTGACATTGAGATTTTATTAACTTTCGCGTAGTGTAAGGATGATAGTGGATGACAATTGCATTTAGTTATGACTCTCTTGGGAAGGGTTTTATTGGTTTTATTTAGAAACTTAGAGACGTTTTATAGTGCTTTTATGGGCAATAATTTTTTTGTGAAAATTGTGCATAAACTTTAGAACTCATTTGATAACCACTTGAGGCGAAATCCTAGAATCTGCATTGTTTAGGATATGATTTAGGCAATTTTCTTTGGAACAATTGAACCTTTCAAGCCAACCTATATTATTTTATCTCTAGTTAACCCTTTTGAGCCTATATATACATTTGGTAAGCCTTATTTTTTTTTTTTTTTTGTTTTAAACCCACTATATCTCACCTTGATGATGAAGCCTAAAACACTTTCCGCCATCTTATTGTGAGAGACTAATTTGATGACCTTAGAAGAAAAACTCATGAAAAGAAGTGTGTAGAAGAAAATAAATATATTTTTTGGACCACAACCTGAGTATGTGCAATGAGATAGGTTGGGGTTTGTTAAAAAAAAAAAAAAAAAAATTGATAGTAGACAAGGTGGGTGTAGACAATTTTTTTTTATGAGTTACTGTCTTCCTAAAAAAAAAAGAAAAAAAAATGTTGAAAAAAAAAAAAGCAACAGAAAGAAAAAAAAAAAGAAAAATTTGCAGAAAAATAGGAGAAGTAGCTTGGGAGAGGAACTTGAAATGAGGTACATTACATGAGGGTTTGTGCTACTGTTGGAAGGAAGTTCAATCAATGTGAAAGGGTAAAGGGTGAATGAGAAGGGAAGCAAGAAAGATTGTACATGGTCATTTACCGTAAAATATTAAGTCTCTTACTTTTTGTTAAAAATTTATTTCCGTCTTTCATAAACCATTACCCTAGCCTAACGTTACAACCATGATAAAGACCTAATGATCCGAGATAGTGATTGAATCTACATTAGTGGAGAGTGGTTTGAAAGTGAGCCTACCTATGGAGTTTGATTGTACATTTGTTTTATTTTGTTACTTTGCCTATGAAAGCTATGCATAAAATCATCTGGGTTTTTGATGAATGGTTTGTGAATGATTATGAGAGGGTCAAAACAAAAGTGTAGTTGAAATTCACTTATTCTTTGCATTTGCGTATTGTTAATTATTCGATTTGTTCACATTGACACTATTTTTTTAGACGATTATATGTATGGATCCTAAAATGTTTGTTTGAGTCTTTAGTTTTGAGTCTAGGTGAGGTTATTTTTGGATGTTTGTGGGTATCATCGCTCGAAACCCTTACGAGACTACAACTCGTCCAACTAGACCACATAGGGGTTTAAAGGCTTGTTGCATATGCTAAATGCAACCGTGACAATCTACGAAAGTGACTTAGGATAGTTTAGATATAGGTTTTCATTGTTTGTTTATTTTTCAACCTTAAAGACATGTTTTATCGCTTAATTTGCTAGGGACTAGCAAAGCTGGTTGGGGGTTGTGATAAAAGCTTGAAAATACATTTTTGTTAGTGATTCAATTGGATTATTTGTGAAAAATGTGTTTAATTTGTGAAATTTAACTTAATTATCTCATAAATGTCTTTTATGGGATCACGGGTATGTTTCGAGTGTTTTTAGGTTCTTAAAGATGATATTCAGAGAAGGTTATATCGACGATGGAATGTAGGATGAAAAGAATGAAATGGTTTGTGATTCGGAGTTGAAACAAAGAAGTTAGGGCGATTTGAAGTTAAAGTGAAATCCTGGAAAACGCTTCAGTTTTGAACATGCGACAGTAATTTGACAATAACTTGAGCTTTAGATTTTTGATTGAGCTGATTCTTGAACCGTTGGAAAGCTGATTCAAGGGCTACAATTCATATTTTTCACTTGGCAAGATTCGAACGTTATCATGCTCAAAACTACTATCTTGTCAAGATTTCGAGTTCTAGGGCAGAATCAACAATGCCTAGCACAGTGCGCGGCACAACTGTGAATCTGGACTTTTTTAGATTAAATTTATGACGTGTATTTCCTATTTTAGAGTTCTAAAGTGATTAGGAGTGGGAATCATAACCCTAAAACCCTAGGAGTATAAATAGATGTCTTTAGCTGATTTTTGAGTGGAGAAAAGGAGAGAAGTTCAGCGGCTCTTTGGAGATTGGAAATTCCTGCAATTTTGAGTCATCAATTAGAGAAGTTTTTCTACTCTTTCTTATACTCATGTTTATGAATACAATGATTTTTATTACTGAAAGTATGAACTAATTTTATTTTCTAGGGCTAAGATGTAGCCCAATTTTATGATATGCATTGAATTATTTGTTGCTAATTTTTATTAAGTTTTGTTTTAAGTTTTATTATTGCCTTAAAGCTTTTAATTCTTAAGGGCCCTAGAGTTGAATGATTTTATGGGTTAGGTTGAGATCGAGAGATGAAACCTAATTAGTCTAAGGTAATAAAACCATAGATGAGCGAAACGCTAGAGATAGTTACCGCGATCTGTGAGGCTTTGGTAAATTCTATAGAGCTTAATGATCTCCAATTGCTTAAATCTGATTAGAGATAATTCGGTTAGTAATTAGGAGTTAATTTGTTAATTGTTCAGAGAAAGTTAGCAAAATATTAGGAGTTTGGTATTTAGAATAACTTAATTGGGTCACGATAATTGTCAATGCATAGGATTAAATTGGTGTGAAATCTATACCCTAGTTTAGTCATATTGATTTCCTACTAAAGTGTTAATAAAAGTCTGTTTTTATTTTGTTTCTAAGTTGTTTTATTTTTCATTGAATCATTTTGAAAATCTAATTAATCAAATACCATAGATAGGTTAGTGTGGTACTTGGTATTAGTAATTCCCGGGTTTGACATCTGTATTCTTATACTTTATTACTTGTACAATTTCGTACACTTGCAAAAATCAACAACAGATACAAACATAAATTATAGATATGTAGTAAAATATAATCATAGCACTCCTGGGCAACATGCAGGATGAATGTTGATATATAGTTCTCTATATAATAGTAAATCACAGACTAATTTTGAGGCAAATATTAGGGAGTTTGGTCTTTAGAATAAACTTAATTGGGTCAATGATAATTGTCAATGCATAGGATTAAATTGGTGTAAAATCTATGCCCTAGGTTAGTCATATTGATTTCCTACTAAAGTGTTAATAAAAGTCTGTTTTTATTTTGTTTCTAAGTTGTTTTATTTTTCATTGAATCATTTTGAAAATCTAATTAATCAAATACCAATAAGATAGGTTAGTGTGGTACTTGGTATTAGTAATTCCCTTGGGTTCGACATCCGTATTCTTACACTTTATTACTTGCACAATTTCGTACACTTGCAAAAATCAACAACAAGTTTTTGGCATCGTTGCCGGGGAATTGCTTTTATATTATCAATATCAATACAAGCTATTTAGTTGCTAATTTGGTTTGTAATTTATTGTTATTTTTTGTTTTTTGTTTTTAGTGCTTTAATTTTTATTTCTGTAGTTTTAGTGTTGGACCGTACAGAGGAGTTAGTTTCAATGATAGATACAGGAGGAGAAGAAGTTCAAAAGGCACTTAAGGATTACTCAAGACCTACAATTGAGGGATGTGCTTCTAGTATTAGGAGACCACCGATTCAAGCAAATACTTTTGAGATTAAGCCAGCAATTATTGGAATGATTCAGCAGTCGGTCCAATTCGCTGGGTTACCTAATGATGATCCCAACCTGCATATCGCAAATTTTCTGGAGTCATGCGACACATTCAGGCATAATGGAGTACCTGATAACGCAATTAGGCTAAGGCTTTTCCAATTCTCTCTTCGGGATAAAGCCAAGGCTTGGTTGATTTCTCTGCCATCTGAGAGCATCACAACCTAGAACGAGTTAGTTCAAGCATTTCTTACTAAATATTTTTCACCTGCCAAATCTGCCAAGTTGAGGAGTGAGATTATGAACTTTTACCAACAAGATTCAGAGTCATTGTATGACGCATGGGAAAGGTGTAAGGATCTCTTATGGAGGTGCCCTCACCATGGTTTACCAATCTGGTCGTAAGTGCAAATGTTCTACCAAGAGTTGCTATCAACTATTCAAGCTATGATTGATGCTGCAAGTAGGGGAGCCTTGAACAATAAAACGCTAGAGGACGCATACAATCTAATTGAGGTGATGGATATGAGGACTTCAGAGAGAAATTCAACAAGGAAAATAGCGGGAGTGCACGAAGTTGATGGCTACACCGCGTTGGCTACTTAACTTTCAACCATCTAAAAGCAATTAGGAGTTGCCCTAAAGGTAAATGCTATTGATACTCGTTCTCTAACTTGTGAATTTTGTGCAAGGAATCATTTGTCAAGAGATTGTCAAGTAGGGAATCCATTTTCTCTATATCAACAAGCAAATTATGTCAACAATTTTCAAAGAGAGTAACGAAATCCATATTGCAATACATATAATCTAGCATGGAGGAAACACCCGAACTTTTCATGGAGCAACAACAATGAGCAAAAACAAGCTCCTGTTTTTCAACCTCAAGAGCCAAAATCTAATTTAGAGAATGTGTTGACCAAGTTCATTGAGGAGACAAGCAAGAGGTTTGAGAAGACTGACATCCTGGTTCAAAATCAATCAGCCTCTATTAGGAACCTTGAGAATCAAATTGGGAAATCCACAATATTTTAGCGGGAAAAGTTCAAGGAACGTTGCCAAGTGATACCGAGAAAAATCCAAAGGAGCAACTCAATGCCATCATGTTGAGAAGTGGTAAGGAGCTAAAAGAATCAAGAAAAGCTGAAGAAACTGAGGAAAAAGCTGAAGACACAAAATTGGACAGAACCAACAATGCCTCAACACAATGCCTAGGCACAAAATCTAGAATGAACAATGCCTCAACACAATGCCCAGGCACAAAACCAGAACTTGAGAACAAAGCCCAAGATGTGAAGAAAGATGAAGCCTCTCTTCCGTATCCTCATAGACTATAGAAACAAACATTAGACAAGCAATTTGGTTAGTTCATGGATATGTTTAGATGAGTGTAGGTTGTTTTAGTGTTTGAATTAGTTTGCCCGAGGATGTGCAAAAGCTAAGTGTGGGGGAATTTGATAGAGTGGAATTTATATATTTTTTATTCCTTCCATATTATGTTTTTTTGTTATGTTTTATACCTGTTTGAGTTGATTAGAGGTTATTTTATAAGTTTGGCATATTTGGATAGACTTTAGGAAATAATTGAGAAAAGATTAGGAAATTCCAGATTTTTGTTATTCTGCCAGTGCTGCTTTTTTCAGGTTTTTCATGGAGTCAGATTTCTCAGTTGCAAAAGTGTTCTTCAGAAAAAGTAAAGTTGATGAATCAAGCTTTCCAGGAAGGTATTATGGCCGAGAATCCGAGTTTGTTTGGGTCTTCATTAGTTGTTGCGAAACCGGACCTGGAATCCTAGTTGCTGAAGGATTTCCTAGCTGAGTATTGAATCTTCGAACCAGCCTAACTGGAGCATCCGATATCGAAAGCGGGTGATTCAAAAGCCCAGATTCATCTACACATCTGGGACTACAATTTTTATGAAGTGACTGATCCAAGAAAAGATCTTTTACATTGCAAGAATCCTGGGGCAAGCTGGAGACGAATTCTGTCTTCCATATCTTATAAGATTTTGACAAATCTGGAAGTCTATCTTTTAGGAAACGTCTAGGAAAGATTTTCCATGATTCCTGAGGTAGAATTAAGAAAAAAAATGTTATTTATTGAGGAGTGTTAGGTTAACCAAGGGGAGAGACGGCAGTGGAGTTTTGTTTTCAATATTTTTTACTTTCTAGGTCAAGATGTGCGGCTAAACTTTCTTTGTTAGTTCAAGGGGATTTTGAAGCCTAAATTCATGTCATTGGTGTAACTTGATTTCAGTAACATTGTTCTTAATCTCGTTTTTATTGGAATTGTTTATGTTATTCTGTTTTAATTGTTTATGATTCTTGTTTAAGTGATTTAGTTTTGGCCTGCTAAATTGTTTAATCGGAATTTTACCTGTTAGAATTAAGAATTGTGATACGTAATTGTCCTTTTTCTATTCAATGAGTAACATATGATGATAGATGATTATGGACAAGTTTTCAATCTGTCATCTGGAATAACATAACCTAAGTTAAATAATCCGAATTTGCGTGATTGTTGCTTAGATTGATCTATTTTCCTAACTCTTAAGGCTGCCATTGAATTAAAATTAGAGAGCTTATCTAGGTTGTTCAAGGATGGGGATCTAATTAGAGAGCTTATTTCAGTAGTGACAATTAAGGGAAAATTCGGGTAATAGAGCTTGTTGTTTCCTAGGGTCAGTAGTTCTATAATAACGAGATAGAATAGTGTTACGGTTAGTTCATGTCCAATGCATGTTTAGGTGGATCTTGAACTGAGAACTGATTGCTTTTAACCTGATATTTTCTACCATTAGAGATTTCTTTGTTTTATTTAGTTTGCCTTGACTAAAACCCCTTTTCATTACTGTTGTCATGTTTACTGTTTAGGGTTTTATTTTATTTTATTTTTTGTTGTTTTCATTGTTTTAGAATATAGAAATTAATCGAATCATTCCCTGTGGGATCGACCCTTGCTTACCCTATATACAATTCAGTAGTTAGGTTAGGAAGGTTATTCATTTGGAACATTCGGCACGCTACCACTGAAGCACTATAGGAGCATTACAATACCTGACGCTTACTCGACCTGATATTAGTTTTACAATTAATCGGCTTAGTCAATTTTTACAAGCTCCCATTGTCCAACAATGGCAAGCTTGTAAAAGGGTACTAAGGTACCTCAAAGGGACTCTTCATCATGGATTATTATTCTAACCAACTGCTGATTTGTGTTAGGAATTGATCTACCCAACACAGTGGAAAAACAAAAATTTAAAGGATAAATCAATTTCACTAAAACCCAAAATCAGAGTACATATTATATAGTTCATATGTTAAATCAAGAATCTGCAGAAAATATGAACAATCCAAACAAGGATCAGAGATCTTATGCATGTTTGGAGGCTCTTTCACTTTGTCTCTGATTTGGATTCACTACCGATTCAAAGTAGAATCGAACGAACGGTAATCCACACAAAGACAATTCGAAGAACCAAAGAGGGATTTGCTAGATCCTCTTTGGCTTCAAGAATCAACTTGAATCAAAGGTAATCTTTGATTCAAAAACTCAAGGGAGGCATGAGAGTAAAAATGAGAGAGAGGGCAGCTTTTTGCCTTTTCAATGATTGAATAATAATGAGAGATATCTCTACTTTCTCTTAACACACATGCACTTATATAGTGCATGTGTAAAACCCTAATCCCTTTAGGGATAGGATTGGGCTCCAACCCAAATAAGCCTTCGTGTCCAAACACTCTCAATTTGTATTTTATTTTAATTATTATTATTGTAATTAAAATCAATTAATATATTTATATAAAATATATTAACATTTACTAATAATAATAATTCATTTAAATATATGTTTACATATATTTAAACATAATCTCACTGATTTGATCTAATATTAAATCCAGGCAACAACCTTAGCAAATTTAATTGCACTGTGATATTACCAAAATACATTTTTGTCCAAAAGACGAAAAACACTCCTTGCACAAACTGATTCTCAAATTATCTTCTATGTGTGTGACTCGTAGGCTCCTCATCATACTGGCAGTGAGTAGTATAACGATTAACACCAATTAATTGTCTCACTATACACAGACCAAGATTGGCCCCTAGCAAGGCATCATGGCCACTCGATAGATTCAAATTTAGTGAAATAGCTACCTATCAACAATATGGTTACCATGCAATCAAATCCTTTCATCATTTGTTATCTCATCGAGACTGAGGTACAGAAATAATGTCAACCTCAGTTACTCTTGATATGCTTGTATTCAGGTACCTGACCAATAATCGGAATAATAAATTAGACTGAACAACAACTCAATCCCACTATGGCCATAGCTTTAGTGTCATTGCCATTTACTGAATTGCATAGTGAGATAACTTCTCCCATACCCAGGAGTGATGAATCCACTGTCGATCCACTATAGTCTTGATACACTCCTCGATGCAGCCAATCACTATCGTATTGATAACTCTGAATAGAACTATGTTGGGCTAGTGTCAAACTACACTAATCGGTGCCCAAGGGGCTTTGGTGATCTCAAGTCTAAGGATCACATGCACCACCATTCATTAGAGGATTTATTCCATAGAAACTGGGGTTACCATCTATATGGAATCCTCTGGTGGGTCAGTCTAGTGAACTTGCCTACAACAAGCATCCATGTGTTGCACCAGGTTGTCGGCAAACAACCTTGAAAGTGAGATCAGTCACTACCTTTCGACAAGATCGTTCAACACTATGATAGCCTTACCGTATTATCTATGTCCTTGGTTAGAATAATACTGGGGCTACGGGTATTTCTAGAATGGCCACCATATGTGCTCATAGGGTTCTCACTATCAAGATTTGAAACACTTGATACCCTCATCACGGTTCTACCATCCTAAGGACATACATCAATAACATACATATATGATTTACACGATACATAATAAAATGCCTTTTATTGATCAATGAACATTATTACAAAGAGTCAATTCTACAATAATTGATTGGCTCTTGGGCACCTACTCTAACAATTTGCACATTGAATGTTATGACGATTCTGATTGGGCTAGCAGTCCTGAAGATAGAAAGTCAATCAGTGGATATTGTATACTTGGGGCCTATTCTCATTCAATGGAGTTCTAAAAAGAAAAATTTTATGGCATTAAGCTCTACTGAAGCAAAGTATAGAGCACTAGCTTATACAGCCACTAAAGTGGCTTGGTTGTAGTCTCTTTTTACAAAATTAGGACTTGCACTTGACAAGTCATATGTCATTTGGTGTGACAATGTTAGTGCTGGTGCATTAGCTTCAAATCCAGTCTTTCACGCTCGAACCACACATTGAGATAGATGTTCATTACATAAGGGAACAAGTACTTGCTAAGAACATTACAGTTCAATATGTTCCCTCCAAACTTTAGATTGCTGACATTTTAACCAAGGCACTATTAGCAACTCAATTCAATGCATTGAAGAATAAGCTAAATGTAGTAATAGCAGCTAGTGGAGAATGCATTAGACAAGCCACTGAACAAACCACTGAACAAGCCACTGACCAAATTTAATATACTAGTAGCTAGTAAAAAAAAAAAAAAAAAGTGAATGCTTTCTGTTTGCATATTGGAATTATTTACTAATTTTGAAAGTTGGTGTTGAGTTCTAGAAGTTGTTTATTTACAAAGCTAGTAAAAAGAATGGAGTATGGCTTGACGACTTGAATCTATAAAAAAAAAAAAAAAAGAGGGATGACTTGCTGGTTGATGAAACCTGAGTGCTACTTGCTGTGTTGATGTTGCATATCGGAGTTGTTACTAATTTGAAAATTTGGAGGCTGATGTTGAGTGTTTATAGAAGCTGTCATTGAACTGGTTAGTTTTTGATAGATCATTGGAGTGTACTACATGGAGTTGGTGTTGAGTTACTTACAATTGGAAGGTTGGTTTGCGTATTAGTTGGTGTAGAGTGTATAAAGTGTGTTAGTTTGGAAAAGCATTGCTAAATTGAGATTACATATGGAGAGTAAGCGGTATCAAATTGACCTACACTGCAAGCTGTTTTTTTTTTTTTTTTTTTTTTTGTTTTTCACTGTGAAGATATTACGTTGTTCTGCTCTTAAAGGGTATTGACGCTGTGTGGCTACAACGAAGTTACCTTGATTGCTACTTGAAGATTGTTTGTAATCGATTCTTTAGAAGTTTGTTTGTAAATCTTTAGGCAGTTTGTTGTAATTCTTTTAGCTTTGTCATTGCTGTCAGAAAGCCTTGTAATTTGCACTTGGATGTACTAAAAGTCAAATACGGTGTACCCCCTAGCAGTGTAAGCTGACACGGAAACCCGGTTAGCTTGAGGGGGAGTGGATATAAAGAGACTGCTCAACGTGGTCGTTTCCACTTAATTAGAGTAGATGCCTAAAAGGTGCCGTTGTTTGCTTATTTTAAGTTGAGTGATTATAAAGTCGGTCCTGTACTCATGATTAGTAAGAAAAATCGAAAAGTTCCTAAATTTTCAGCTCGTTTTGTCTCTGATTTTCTCTCTCAAACCTAACCTCACATGCAAGCACTTTCTACTACAAAAATAGAATACAAGGACCATGACACATACGAAAGGTCGTTCTCTGGTCTTATTGCCTCAAGGCTCATCATGATCATCCTTTTGATACTCTTTGGCTAACTTGAGTGTTAAGTTAGCCCACGGCAATGACACCACATAACTTTGGCTAACCCTTTTGACATGGGGCCCGATTTGATGTGTTTTCCATCTTAGACAAGATTGAGTTGGAGTGTTAAACCGTGGTTCAAGAAAGAGCGTGGAAACGGCAAGCTTAAATATTGGTTTTCACTAGTTAACATTGAGATAGATTTTCTGACGTTAACAAGAATATAATAGATGATTGTCAAAAGACCTATTTTTATCATTATTTGCCATGTCTCACAATATCTCAATAAGAAGAATCACCAATTATTTTATTAAACTTTTCGAAGACCGCTTTGTTTTTTTAAAGTTCAAGAAGTTCGAACCTGTTTATTTTTAATCCACAACTGGACAACTAAATTTGATTTTTTTCAATGTTCTTTAAAAATAATTTTGTGGAAGAGACATCATAATAGATTCAAACAAAAACAATAAACTGAGATAATAAAATTTAGTTTAAACATTTTATTATTTTGACTTGAAAATTAAAAATTTTTATTGTTTTTAGTAACTTTCTAGATGGATTTCCCAATTTTCCTCTTCAATAAAACACATTCATAAATAATTACAACTACGATATACCACTAACCTTAGATATATGATACCCTGGTAGTAAAGCATATAACCTTTTAATTTTACACCCACATTAAACTACTATATTATTTATATGATGGTTGCCTAAGCAAAGGGGATGTTCGATTTGACATTGTAAGTATTTTGTTTGGTCAACCTTATTCATTCGGATTAGTGCAGCAATCTTTTAGGTTTAGTTAAAGGTGTTCACAACCGAATCGCAGTGATCACAACACGCGCTGCTATTTGTTTTATATTTATGGCATATCGCACCTGCCTAATTAAATGCGATTATATTCTAGTGGTGGAAAGTTTTATTTGACATTATATTAATGAGCTGAAAAGATTTTAATTCCATTAAGATCTCAAGAATACCTTTCCCTAAAAGAAGATTATGATTTCAAGATCCTTTTCTTAAAAGGAGATTATATTTCAAGAATCATTTTCCTTAAAAGGAATTATAAGTTCAGAATCCTTTTTTTAGAAGGAGATTATGAATTCAACGAATCCTCTTCAAGAAGGCAAATCTAAAAGGATTCTTTCTTGTTTCCCAATCCCTGTCACATGTCTATCTATTGTCCTTTTATTGTTGTGTACTTTTTTAAGGAAGCCAAATTTATACCTCTGTTCTTTCTATATTTTGTGAGGTATTTTAGTTCTTTAATGGCAGTTTCCCTTATGCTTGGGGTACGCTTAAATTACTTGATTAAATCCTTACTTTGTTTTGGTTTGTTTTGGTACACTGTTCATTTTGTTAATGACTAGATGTATTGAGCTATTGATGCCGAAGTGATCCTTCATTCATTGAATCTTGAGAGGAGCTCAAGAGTTACCAGGTGGTCTCGTGGAAGAGAAGCTAGCTGTGGTGGTTTAAGGTTCAACCAAGAGAGAAGATGGAAGTGTTGTCTAAATAGGGAGTTTTACACCTGAACTTATTCTTGTCTTTGTATTGACACATATTATTTCAAGCGGATTATCTTCTTTTGGACTTGGTCCCATAATGTAGGCAGAGTTGCTGAACCATGTAAAAATGATGTGTTCTTTATTTTCTGTTGTGCATTGATTTAATGCATGTTGATGAGTTCGTTAAACACTCATTAGCACTTCTTAACAAGTTATCACATTTTGCTAATTTTTAATCACATGATAAGGGTTTAAAATTTTCAATTGAATCAGAGCCTATTTTGAAGAGTTTATTTTATGTAGATTCTTGCTTGTTTTTTTGTGTTTAATCTGTTTGGTATTTGGTTGCATTTCTTCTTTTTTTTTTTTTTTTTTTTTTTGTTGCATTTTCTCGCTGCCCCTTGTGTGAACCACCTATGTTTTGTGTCACCACATCTATCTGTGTTTTCTAATTGTGATTACTTCATTTTGCATGCTTTGTGTGACCACATCAGTCTTCTGTGTGACGACCTTTGCTATTCTGTGTACTAAGTTTATTTAGTGAGAGGGTCAACCAATAGACCACTCTTGTTAGAGGGAACCCATTATGCTTTTTGGAGACCTAGAATGCGTGTCTTTTTAAATCCATTGATGAGAGGCTTGGATGGCTTGTATTGTTGGTTGGAACGAACCTAACGTTGAAGTACGAGTGGAAGCAAAAGAAAAACCATAGATCAATGGAATAAGGCGGAGTTAGAAAGTCTAATTTTAACTCAAAGAGACTTCATGCTATTTTTTATGCTGTTAGTATTAATCCAATGAAAAATATAGCAAATTGTGAAATGCAAGGATGCAGGGAATATCGCCAAGTAAATAAAGAAGGAAAAACAGTGTTGAAAAAGACTAGCCTTAGAAGATTAATAACTGACATGAAAATCTTGTTATGCAGATGATGAAACAATCTTTGATTTTCATGGCAGATTGTGGTAGATGTTACAATAAGTTTTTTGCTTTGGGTAAAATATATACTAAAGCTGAAACTTGTCAGGAAGTGTTGTGCTCTTTACCCAAGAGATTCATGTCCAAGGCCACCTTTATTGAAGATTTCTGACCTCGTGTGTAGCTAGATGAACTAATTGGATCTATTTGCAAACCTTCGAGCTAAATGAACACAATGGGGGAAGAAAACAGGTTCAAGGCCTTGCCCTGAAACATGAGGTAAATCTCTAAACCTCCTAGTGATTTTGATACTAGTGATGTAGAAGAGATGAGTGTGATTACTGCTACGAAAAAATTTGCAAAGTTCTTGAAGAAGAGATATGAGAAACACGAGTGAGGTAAAAAGGGAAAACAACCCTTTGTGAAAAAGTTTTTAGACCATCTGGTCAGGGTGTCTTCTCAAAAAGATTTCCAAAGGAATAAAATGTTTGAGTGTGAGGTATGGGTCATATTCAGTCCGAGTGTGTAGCACTCTTAGAAAAAGGTTAAAGTCTGGCTGCCTTGAATGAGAGTGATGACACAATGAGATGGAGATGATTGATTCTAATGAAGATGAAAACTATTTGGCATTTACGGTTACCCCAGAGGACGTGATATTTGTCCTCGGATGACTCATGTAATGTCTATAAGAGCACACTGAGCTTATTGACAAGATGTATGATCTGGTTGAAGGCATCAAGAAGATTACGTTTACTTGAATATGAAAAACCTCTTTGATAAAAGATAAGCAGATAGTGAATGATAATTTGAAAAGCTTATTTTTTTGATCTGTCCAACAAGGAACTTTTGTAAATCAAGCTTTAAATGAACAAATTGGGGCTAAGGCCGTTGTTGAGAAGTTAAATACAATTTCATACAAGATGGATGAATTTCTTGCACAAGGAAGACTTTTGGTGATAAAGCAGGTTTGGGATTTTCTCCTGGGGTGAGGCACCTCCAAACCCAATATGACCACCTTCATTAAAGCATTTGAATTAGTTCCAAAAGCTATTGTTGAACTGTGTGAGCAGATTTCGAAGGACAGATTTCATACCATATGTCATTTTTGTCACAAGAAAGGACATATCAGACCAAATTGCTTTAAACTAATTTCGTATATACCCACATTCAAATATGTTAGGGATTATTTTATATGTCATAGTGATTATTTAACTAGTTTTATTGAGGAATTCCATAAAGTTTCAATAGGGGCAAAATGGTCATTTCACATAGAATCACTTATTCCAGTGAAAAGTGATTATGATGAATATAATGTATTAAGTGTGCTAGCCATGAGAATAGATTGGTAGAAAGATTATAGAAAAGTACACGTGGTGTGATGCCGAGATAAATACGTGTTTGTAAAGTAATAGAAAGAAATAAGAATAAGGGTAAATGGTCTTTTTACCTCACAACTAGATAAAAGAGGGAGTGAAAATGACCAAGAAACATGTGTTAAATCCATTGAAAGTGAGGGATCATTGGTAAATGAATGTATGGCATAATTGGAATTATCATAAAAGTGCAAGGGCAAATGGGAAATATATTAATTATATATATATAATATATATATATATATATATATAAGGCTTCAATTGACAAACCTAGCCATTCTCTCCCTTGAGCACGCCACCTTCCTCCCCCATTTCTCTTCCAATTTCCAAGTCTTCCAAGGGAATTACATGAGAATTCATGCCTAAGTGATATATATTTCATTTTGTGGCTTTCAAGGTAAGAATTTCAGCAAAAGTTTGTGATTTGTGGTTTTATAATGAGTTCTCGCGAATTTATGTGTTTTAGCATGAATCAATGGAGAAAGTGAGCAAAGGAAGCAAATAAAAGGATTCTTGCAAGAAAAAAGGTAAGTAAAACCCAATCTAAGCTTTAATTTGAGTAGTATATGTTTAAGTTGATTCTGATTGTTTGTGTATGATGTATGATAAGAAGTATTGGTTGTTTAGATGCTTGTTTGGTGAGTTTTTACTCGATTTTAGTGGATTTGGAGAGATTGGAAGTGTGGCCAACCAAGTATTTGCATGTGCATGTGAATTGTTTGATGACAATTCAAAGAGAAATGCATGCATGAGTTTTGTTAAATCTTGTTGAAGAAATTGTTTGAGAAAGGAAAGAATTGGAGTTGAAACGTTATGTTAGGCTAACCAAGTGTAGTTTTAGTATTCAAAGTGCATCTTGTTATGCCAAAATTTAGAATAACACTTGGTTATGTTAGTTCAATGAAATGAATGGCCTTTAGTGTATGTTCAAGTTGCTTGAACTTTTAGCATTAGTTTGAATGGCATATTGTATTTAGTCATTTGAATTATGAGTTTTGAAACTTATGACTTTAGAAAAGTGATGGCAAGAATTGCATATTAAATTGTTGCAATAGTGTAGTATTGTTGATAGTAAAAGATGGGTGATTATATTATAATATTATAATATACCACAATAAATTGTCAAGCTTGTATGCTTGAAATTAGAAAGATCATTCAAAGAATGGCTTGGCCAAATGAGTATATTGTTGTTTCTTGTTTTGAGTTTAGTTATAAACAATATGTAATAAGTGATTTTATTGTATAAAGAATAGAAAAGCTTTCCCAAGTATAAATATCAAAGAAACATCAAAGAAATAGAAGTTTAGTTTATGTATTAAATACATGACCATTTTAGAAATTGATTGATATGAGTATAGTTTTCATGCCTTATTATATAGTACAAGCTATAGAATTGTGCTAGAAGATCTTGAGAATATGTTGTATTGGCCAAAAGTTTAGTTAAGAATGTTAGAAAGAAATTAGAATTTAGCAAAGTATATATGTTGTGCCATATGTTAGATTGAATTTACAATGATTAATATGGCAATATAGATTAATGTATAGAATGTAGCCAAAAGAAAAGAAGAAAGAAGGGCATGTATAACAACGTTGATGGTCATGTTAAGAGAATGAAAATTTATGGCATTAAGATTTGTATTTAGAAAGTTGTACAAGACATGTTTGTTACATTAGAAAATATTAGAGAGTAGAATTTATGAGAGATAATGTAATTGTGTATGTGTACATTTTACATAGCATGATAGAATTGAAGAATTACATAATTATGTAGAAATTATAGAATCACATACGTACACACGATGCATAGAATTCAGAAATAAATAATAAAATAGAAAATGTTTAATTTAAGCATGTTACTAGAATAGAACTTTGGGCTTTCCAAGAAAAGTCTAGAAATAAAAGCCTCAGAAGTAATAGAATACATGCTAGAGTCAGAAACATATTTTGGGCTTATGCATAGACAGCATGTAAATGCATGACATAGCATAGCGTATCTTTTAGAAATTTTAAAATTATTGGAAAATGTCTAGCTAGTTATTTTGCAGATTTAAAGAGCATGTTTTCAGAGGGCTGTTGCAATGGGGAACCTGTGAGCATTCACTGTGTTAGCTAGTGGTGACAGAGATGCAGAAGTTTCCCACATGCAAGCCGCCATCAGTGAGCGGCCTTAGAATAGAAAATAGAACTATATAGTCTGCTAGAAGTGTACGTGGATGAGGACTGTACCCAGAAAGAATTTCAGAATAAGCTCACATGGCCAGGGTTCCAAATCCATGCCTTAGCCTAGTCCGATCGGCAAACCAGAATAGAAAACATAAAGAGTTTCAGAAAGAAAGAAAACTAGAATAATAGAAAGAATTTCATAAAGAAAAGAAAAGAATTTTTGAAAGAAATAGAAAAAAATTTCAGAAAGAATACAAACATGGTCATTTGCATATGCATTAGACATTTTATTTGCATTGCATCTTAGCATTTATGCATAGATTAAAGAGTTTATTTTATTATTGCGTGTCTAACTAGCCAAGAAAAGAAAATAGAAGCCCGTGAGAATAGCCAAGAAAAGAAAATAGAAGCCTATGAGAATAGCCAAGAAAAGAAAATAGAAACCCATGAGAATAGAGAAGAAAAGAAAATAGAAACCCATGAGAATAAAGAAGAAAAGAAAATAGAAGCCTACAAGAATAGAAAAGAAACTAGAGATATACAAGAAAAGAACATAAATTAGATACATGCTAGAAAAGAACAGAAATTAGAAACATGACAAATAGCAAAGAAACTTAGCGATTTGTTGAGTAGAGAAAGAAACATAAAGTTATAATCTAATAGAGAAGAGAAATAAAATGATAAAGAATAGCACAGCACTAGAATGATTTAGAAAGATTTGAGAAAAATAGAAGACTGCTAAGTAGTACGCCTGAGAATAAAGAGAGAAAGCAAGCAGTATAGCGAAAATGGGGACAGCGGAGTAAAAGCATAGTTAGATTTGGTTTACTTACTAAGCATTTATAGCCCTCCCGGTTGCTTTCTTTATTTTGCAGGTATTAGATTGTAGTGGTCGGGAGACATCAAACTGGCAAGAGGATTGCACACACTGTCTCAGTGAAGGAATTAATGTGGATTTATATATGTGAGAAATAGACATTGTGTAATAGTATGTTATAACTAGATTAAGGATAAAAAATTTAGATAAACACCCTTTTTTTAAGCTAACAATTCTCTAGATTCTCTCTATAAGATACTCAGTGAATACTTGCATAGTGAGATATTACATTTTTAGTGGAAATCATGAATTTTCTTCTTTAAAGTCACCACATCAATCTCCCAGGTCACTACACCAGAATAATTTTTCCTAAAACAGAAAAATGTGGAGACCTAAGTTAGGTGCGCTAATTGTCTAGTTACTCATACTTCATTACTTGCTTTTCAAAATGAACAATGGTACTTTGACAATGGTTGTTGAAGACACATGATAGGTAAAAAATCTTTATTGACTAATCTTGAACTTGTTAAAGTTGGCCATGTTACCTATGGTGATGGCAAAAGAGGTAAAATCCTTGGTAAAGGCTCAATAGATATTTCTAGCTTCCCTATGCTAAATGATGTGTTTATGTTGAGGGATTAAAATCCAATCTGATTAGCATTAGCCAAATATGTGACAAAGACTTTATTGTGCAATTTGCAAAATCTAAGTGTCAAGTCTTGAATGGTGAAGGAACTTCCTTCCTTCAAGGAAAGAGGTCTAATGATAATTGCTTTTTGTTGTCTAACAAAGTTTCTTGTTCTAGCACAAAGATAGATTATGTTGAGTTGTAGCACAAGAAGCTTGGATTCATGAAGGAAGATGAAATTGATAATATAACTGCTCTGTTAGAGTAGGTGCCCTAAAGCCAATCAAATATTGTAGATTTGACTCTTTGTAATAATGCTAATTAATCAATAAAAGGAATTTTATTCTACATCGTGTAAATCATATTGGTATATATTAACATATGTCCTTAAGATGGTAGAACCGTGATGAGTGTATCAAGTGTTTCAAATCTTGATAGTGAGAACCCTATGATCACACATGGTGGCCATTCTAGAAATGTTCGTAACCCCAGTATTATTCTGACCAAGGACACAGATAATACGGTAAGGCTATCATAGTGTTGAACGACCATGTCGAAAGGCAGTGATTCATCTTACTTATCAAGGTTATTTACCAATAACCTGGTGCAACACATGGGTGCTTACTATTGGCAAGTTCGCTGGACTGATCCACCAGAAGATTCCATATAGATGGTAACCCCAGTGTCTATGGAATAAATCCTCTAACGAATGGTGGTGCATGTCATCCTTTGATTTGAGATCACCGGAGTATCTTGTGCACCAATTAGTATAGTTTGACACTTGCCTAATGTAGTTTTATTTAGAGCTATCAATACAGTAATGATTGGCTACATCAAGGAGTGTATCAAGACTATGGTAGATTGACAGAGGATTCATCACTCTCAGGTATGGGAGAAGTTATCTCATGGTGCGATTCAGTATATGGCAATGACACTAAAGTTGTGGCCACAGTTGGATTGAGTTGTTACCCAATCCAATTTATTATTCCGGTCAATGGCCCAGTAACTAAATACAATGTTATCGAGGATAATTGAGGTTGACATTATTTACGTGCCTCAGCCTCAGTGAGATAATAGATGATGAAATGATTTGATTGTACGGTAACCATATCATTGATAGGTAGTTGTTTCGCTGAATCCGTATCTATTGGGGTGGCCATGACGCCTTGCTAGGGGGCCAATCTTGGTCTGTGTGTAGTGAGACGATTGATTGGTGTCAATCGCGATACTACTCACTGCCGATATGATGAGGAGCCTACGGGTCACAAATTTAGAAGACAATTTAAGGATGGTAAATTTTGGAAGGGCATATTCATCTTTTACACAAATGGGCATATTGGTAATTTTGGCGTGTAATTAAATTTACTAAGGTTGTAGCTTATGTCCAATTTTATTATTGGAGTAATTTAGCAAAATTACAAATTTAATTATTGAAGTTAATATTAATATTTGTATTAATATTTAATTAAATAATTAAATAGGGACTAATATGTGATTCCACCTAAGTTTGGGTTGTTTCTAAACTATGGGGGTGGAATGGAAATTTTGCTTTATTATTTAAAGAAAGCAAAATCTAGGTTTTGTGTGAATTAATTCATTTGAGTCGCGGGCAAAAAATTTAAAGAGAATTTCTCTCTTCTGCTCTTCACTCTATCATCCTAGATACCATCCCTAAAGCCAAGAATTGATTCTAGCAAAATCAATTCTTGGTCTTTGATGTCTTGTCTTCATATGGACTAATAAAAGCTTGAAAATACACATTCAGTTAGTGGTTTATGGGGATTATTTGTAGAAATTAGGCTTAATTTGATAAAGTTGCTTAATATTTTCATAATTGTCTTTTACGGGATCACCGGTGTTTTTGAGTGTTTTTCAGGCTGCTAGTGCTTAAACATTATGCTCAGATGAAGAATCATGTCAACAATGGAATGAGTGACGAGTGGAAATAAATGGATCAAGAATCGGAGTTGAATTGAAAAAGTTGTGGAGGTTTGAAGTAAAAAGAAGATTCTAGATTATGCTCCAGCTTGAGCATGCCTCGGTATTTTAAAAATATCTTGAGCTGTAGAACTTGGATTAAGACTATTTTTAGACTGTTAGAAAGATAATTCAAAGGGCTACATTTCATATGTTTACCACTTCTCCAAAGTTCATCGTTATCAAGCTCAAAAATCACCATCTCTGAATAACAATGGAATGATGTGGGAAGAAGAAGAGTATTACTGTGCCACGGAACACTATGTCCTGTAGCTACTGTGCCACAGCACAGTGCCATGGCACACTTTGTCCAATAGCTACCATGCTGCAGTATAGTGTTGGGGCACAGTCACGGCAGTTAAGAAATTGTCATCCATTTTTGTGTAGGAAAATAGGGTTAAGAGTCCTAAACCAAATAGAATTAAGGAAAATAAAACCCTAACCCTTGTGGGATATAAATAGAAGTCTTTTAACATTATTTTAGGATTCTTTTAGGGGAAATAAGAGGAAGAAAACCTGTAGAGAAGAAAAGTAACAGAAGTTCTGGAGCTTTGATTCACAATATAGAGAAGTTTTTCTTGTTCCTTTCTTATAAACTCATGATGATTGTTTTAATAAAGATGACTGTTTTTTTCATGTTTATTGTGAACTAAATTTATTCTCTAGGGCTAAGATGTAGCCCAATCTCTTGATTATGTATTGATTTTTGCTTGTTAATTTTTATTAAGAATTCTTCGTAAGTTTTACTATTATCCCTAATGCTTTTGATTCTTAAGAGCCCAAGAATTGAATGAACTAATAGACTAGGTTGAGATCAAGAGATGATACTTAGTTGGTCTACGGTAGTAAAACCATAAGTTAAACGAACACCAAAGATAGGTTATCGCGACTTATGAGGTTCTAGTAAACTCCATAGAACGTAATGATCTTCAATTGCTTAAATCTGATTAGAGATAATTTGGGTTAGTAATTAGGAGTTAATTCGATAATTGTTCAAGAGAAATTTATTGGAAAAGAAGGGAGTTGGACCTGTAGGAAGAGTTTAATAAAATTAGCATAAGTGATCAATACATATGAATAAGAGTTAGTGTGAAATCTATGCCCTAGGTCTAATCATCTTGTTCTAAACCCAAAGATTTATTTTAGTTGTTTTCCTTTTAGTTTTCTTTTAAATTCAATTGTTAATTTAGTTTAGATTTTCCTTGATACAATTTGGATTGATCAAATAGTAATAGGATAGTTTAATTAGTAATTGATAATAGTAATTCTCTTGGGTTCGATATCCGTATTTATACATTTTATTACTTGCATGATTTCATACACTTGCGAAAATCAACAAGAAGTTTTTGGCGTTGTTGCCGGGGAATTGCTTTTATATTATCAATATCAATACAAGCTATTTCGTTGCTAATTTGGTTTGTAATTATTTATTTATTTATTTATTTTTGTTTTTAGTGCTTTAATTTTTTTTCTATATTTTTAGTGTTGGATCGTACAGAGGAGTTATGTTCAATGGCAGATACAAGAGGAGAGGAAGTTCAAAAGGCACTTAAGGATTACTCAAGACCTACAATTGAGGGATGTGCTTCTAGTATTAAGAGACCACTGATTCAAGCAAATACCTTCGAGATAAAGCCAGGCATTCTTCAGATGATACAACATTCAATTCAATTCGTAGGGTGGTCTAGCGATGATCCTAATTTGCATATTGCAAATTTTCTGGAGCTATGCGATACATTTCGACATAATGGGGTATCTAATGATTTAATTAGGTTAAGGCTTTACCCATTCTCTCTTCGGGATAAAGCTAAGGCTTGGTTAATTTCTCTACCACTCAGAAGCCTCACTACTTGGAATGAGTTAGTTCAAGTGTTCCTTGTGAAGTATTTTCTGCCGATCAAGTCTGCCAAGATGAGGAGTGACATCACAAATTTTTTTCAGCCACCAGTAATGGAGTCGCTTTATAAAGCTTGTGAGAGATATAAGGATCTCTTACGGAGGTGTCCTCACCATGGGTTACCAATGTGGTCGCAAGTGCAAACATTTTACAATGGGTTGATGCCAAATATACAAGCCATGGTAGATGCTGCAAGTGGGGGAGCCTTGAATAAGAAAACACCAGAGGAAGCCTATAATCTGATTGAAGTGATGGCAAGCAATAATTACATGAGGCCTTCAGAGAGAAATTCAACAAGGAAAGCAGCTAAAGTGCATGAAGTTGATGCCTACACCACGTTGGCTGCTCAACTTTCAACCATCCAAAAGTAATTAGGAGATTCCCTAAAGGTAAATGCTATTGAAACTCGTTCTCTAACTTGTGAATTTTATGCAAGGAGTCATTTGTCAAGAGATTGTCAAGGGGAATCCGTTTGCTTCACCTCAACAAGCAAATTATGTCAACAATTTTCAAGGAGAGCAATAGAATCCATACTCTAATACATTTCCTCCAGCATGGTGAAACCATCCAAATTTTTCTTGAAGTAACAACAATTATCCTAAGCCACCCTTAAGTGTTCGAGTTCAAGAGGCGAAATCAAATTTGGAGGATGTGCTTACAAAGTTTATGGAGGAATTAGGTAAAAGATTTGACAAGAATGAAGCTCAACTTTAGAAATATGAAGTCTTATTGCAAAATCAATCTGCTTCCATAAGGAACCTTGAAACTTAACAGGGACAAATTCATAGTATCTTAGCAGGAAGAGTTCAAGGAATGTTTTCGAGTGATATCGAGAAGAATCCAAATGAGCAACTCAATGCCATCATGTTGAGAAGTGGTAAGGAGCTGAAAGAATCAAGAAAAGCTTAAGACACAAAATTGGATAGAACCAACAATGCCTCAACACAATGCCTAGGCACAAAACCAGAAGTTGAGAACAAAGCCCAAGATGTGAAGAAAGATGAAGCCTCTCTCTCGTATCCTCACAAAGTGCAGAAACAGAGATTAGACAAGCAATTTGGTAAGTTCATGGACATGTTTAGAACTTTACACATTAACATTCCTTTTGTAGATATGTTAGAGCAAATGTCGAAGTATGCCAAGTTCTTAAAGGAGATCCTTACACATAAAAGGAGGTTTGAAGAACATGAGATGGTCATGCTCACTGAGGAATGTAGTGCGTTACTTCAAAAGAAACTACCACTAAAATTAAGAGATCCAAGGAGTTTTAATATTCCTTGCACAATTGGTAGTTTTTATTTTGATAAAACTTTATGTGATTTAGGAGCTCGCATTAACTTGATGCTATTTTCTATTTTGAGGAAACTTGGTTTAGGAGAGGTGAAGCCAACCATGATTCATCTTCAATTTGCGGATAGATCCATAACATATCATAGGCGAGTGGTGGAGGATCTCCTAATAAAGGTATACAAATTTATCTTTCCAGTAGATTTTGTAGTTCTTGATATAGAAGAAGACCGGAACATACCTAAAATATTAGGAAGGCCTTTTCTAGCTACAAGCAGGACTTTAATAGATGTACACTAAGGTAAACTAATCTTAAGGGTAGAAGATGAACAAGTGGAGTTCAATGTTTTTAACACGATGAAATGCCCATCCGAGTTAGATACTTGCTTTGAGATTAGCATCCTTGATGACAAAGTAGCAGAAACCTTAGAAGAAAACTACCCTAGCTCACCTCTTGTTTAGTCAACTCTAGGATTATGGAGGCTGAATTTGAGAGGGAGATGAACAACAATTGAAGCCTGATGTGTATGGTGGATTGAGGGATAGAAGGGTTTGGATTTTCCTAGGTGATCCAGATTGAAGGAGTCAAAAAACCGAGCTTACAACTCTAATACAACGCTTCTTGGGAGGCAACCCAAGCTCTCTACTTTAATTTTGAGTTTTGTTTTGAATTTATTTTAGATTTTCATTTAATGTGTAAGTTTTGATAACTTTGGTTTTGTTTGATATGTTAGTTATTTATGTTTCACCCATAATTTCTGTTATGCACACAAATTGGCCAAGAAAGGTGCATAGTTTGTTTTTTTTACTAGATTTCCAATGACTATTGGACACGGCAAATGTTATGCAGCCTTCACGCGATTATATCCATATTCATCTTGAACATGAAGGGTATTGTAGTTGTTCTCTTTGCACATTGAGGACAATGTTCATCTCTAATGTTGGGGGTAAGGAGGAATATATATATTTGTTTTTTTTTTTTTTTTTTTTTGTGGCCAAATTTAGTTTCATTCTATGGACATCTTTGAATATCTTTTGCTTTAAATTATCTCTTTAAAAGCTTTTAGGTGGAATTGTTTTAGTTGTGTTGTAGGGTCAAAGAGTTAATGTATTTTGTTTTGTTTTGGAACTCATACATAAGTCAATGATAAGATCATGATTGTGAATTTGTGACATTGAGATTTTATTAACTTTCGCATGGTGTAAAGATGATAGTGGATGACAATTGCATTTAGTTATGACTCTCTTGGGAATGGGTTTGATTGGTTTAATAATTCGAAAACTTAGAGATGTTTTATGTGTGTTTTTAAGGGTAATAATTTTTTTGTGAAAATTGTGCATAAACTCTAGAACTCATTTGATAACCACTTGAGGCGAAATCCTAGAATCTGCATTGCTTAGGATATGATTTAGGCAATTTTCTTTGGAACGATTGAGCCTTTCAAGCCAACCTATATTACTTTATCCCTAGTTAACCCTTTGAGCCTATTATTATACACTTGGTAAGCCTTATTTTTTTGTTGTAAACCTACTATATCTCACCTTGACAATGAAGCCTAAAACACTTTCCGACCCATATTATTGTGAGAGACTTAATTTAGGGTGACTTTATAAGAAAAACTCATGAAAAGAAGTGTGGTAGAAGAAAATAAATATATCTTTTGGACCACAACCTGAGTATGTGCAATGAGATAGGTTAGGGGTTGTAAAAAGAAAAAAAATGATAGTAGAAGCAAGGTGGGGTAGACGAATTTTTTTTTTTATGAGTTACTATCTTCCTTAAAAAAAAATAAAATAAAATAAAATAAAAAATTGTAGAAAAATAGGAAAAAGTTGCTGGGGAGAAGAACTTGAAATGAGGTATATTACATGAGGGTTTGTGCTAATGTTGGAAGGAAGAGTTCAATCAATGTGAAAGGGTAGACGGTGAATGAGAAGGGAAGCAAGGAGGAGATTGTTCATGCTCATTTACTGTAGAATATTAAGTCTCTTACATTTTGTTAAACATTCATTTCCATTCTTTCGTAAACTATTACCCTAGCCTAACATTACAACCATGATAAAGACCTAATGATCCGAGGTAGTGATTGGATTCTACATTATGGAGAGTGGTTTGAAAAGTGCACCTATGAAGTATGATTGTACATTTGTTTTATTTTCTTACTTTGCCTATGAAAGCTATGCATAAAATCATCCGGGTTTTTTGATGAATGGTTTGTCAATGATTATGAGAGAGTAAAAAACAAGAGTGTAGTTGAAATTTGCGTATTCTTTATATTTGCATGTTGCTGATTTTTGATTTGTTCACATTGACATAATTTTTAAGACGATTATATGTATGGTTCCTAAAATGTTTGTTTGAGTCTTTGGTTTTGAGTCTAGGTGAGGTTAGGTTTGGATGTTTATGGGTATCATTGCTGGAAACCCTCACGAGACTACAACTCGTCCAACTAGGGCTGCTTAGGGGTTTAAAGGCTTGTTGCATATGCTAAATGCAACCGTGACAATCTACAGAAGTGATTTAGGATAGTTTAGATATAGACTTTATTTTGTTTTTGTTTTCAAGCTAAAGGACTTGTTCTATCGCTTAGCTTGCTAGGGACTAGCAAGAAGCTGGTTGGGAGTTGTGATAAGAGCTTGGAAATACACATTTACTTAGTGGTTTATGGGGATTATTTGTGGAAATTAGGCTTAATTTGATGAAGTTGCTTAATATTTTCATAATTGTCTTTTACGAGATCACGAGTGTTTTTGAGTGTTTTTAGGATACTATTGCTTAAATTTTATGCTCAGATAATGAAGAATCACGTCAGCAACGGAATGAGTGACAAGTGAAAACAAACAGATCAAGAATCGGAGTTGAATTGAAGAAGTTATGGAGGTTTGAAGTGAATAGAAGATTCTAGATTACTCTCTAGCTTGAGCATGCCTCGGTATTTTGAGAATATCTTGAGCTTTAGAACCTCAATTAAGACACTTCTTTGACTGTTGGAAAGCTAATTCAAAGGGCTACATTTCATATGTTTACCACTTCTCCAAATTTCATCGTTATCAAGCTCAAAAATCACCATCTCTGAATAACAATGGAATGATGTGGGAAGAAGAAGAGTATTACTGTACGGCACAACTGTGCTGCAACACACTCTGTCCAGTAGCTATTGTGCCACAGCACAGTGTCGTGGTACACTTTGTCCAGTAGCTACCATGCCACAGCACAGCGTCGGGGCACAATCACGACAGTTAAAAAATTGTCATCTGTTTTTGTGTAGGAAAATAAGGTTAAGAGTCCTAAACCAAATAGAATTAAGGAAAATAAAACCCTAACCCTTGTGGGATATAAATAGAAGTCTTTTAGCATTATTTTAGGATTCTTTAGGGGGAAAATAAGAGGAGGAAAACCTGTAGAGAAGAAAAGTAACAGAAGTTTTGGAGCTTTGATTCACAATATAGAGAAGTTTTTCTTGTTCCTTTCTTATAAACTCATGATGATTGTTTTAATAAAGATGATTGTTTTTTTCATGTTTATTATGAACTAAATTTATTCTCTAGGGCTAAGATGTAGCCCAATCTCTTGATTATGTATTGATTATTGCTTTTTAATTTTTATTAAGAATTCTTCCTAAGTTTTACTATTATACCTAATGCTTTTGATTCTTAAGGGCCCAAGAATTGAATGAACTAATGGCCTATGTTGAGATCAAGAGATGATACGTAGTTGATCTACAGTAGTAAAACCATAAGTTGAACGAAAACTAGAGATAGGTGATTGAGGTTCTGGTAAACTCAATAGAGCGTAATGATCTTCAATTGCTTAAATCTGATTATAGATAATTTGGGTTAGTAATTAGGAGTTAATTCGATAATTGTTCGAGAGAAATTTATTGGAAAAGAAGGGAGTTGGACCTGTAGGAAGAGCTTAATAAAATTAGCATAAGTGATCAATACATATGAATAAGAGTTTGTGTGAAATCTATGCCCTAGGTCTAATCATCTTGTTCTAAACCCAAAGATTTATTTTAGTTGTTTTCTTTTCAGTTTTCTTTTAAATTCAATAGTTAATTTAGTTTAGATTTTCCTTGATACAATTTGGATTGATCAAATAGTAATAGGATAGTTTAATTGGTAATTGATAATTGTAATTCCCCTGGGTTCGATATCCGTATTTATACACTTTATTATTTGCACGATTTTGTACACTTGCGAAAATCAACAACATGGACGATGTGAGTTCGATTCCGTTCTCGAGTGGGTAGCGAATCAAATTCAGGGACACTGACGGAGCCTCCAAACGCTAGTATAATCTAATCCCTGCATAGATCTTTATTGTTTCAATTTAAGCATGTAATATATATATATATCAAACCCTGAGCTTGATGAAATCAGAGTAATCGTTTGGCAAAATTTTTATTTTTCGCTATCTCTACTCATCGATTTACTAACATGCTCCTGCTGAGGTGACCACAAGGGAATACGATGAGACGAAATCGAATTTGTCTGGAGCTTAAACTCAAGTTGATGTGCCGACATCAAGACATGATGTGAGCACAACTGGAGCTCAACAAGGACAAGCATCAGTTTTGCGAAGTGATGGGCTTGAACTAATTGTTGATCTTTCTGATGAGATCACTCAAAAAAAGAGCTCAACAAGCAAAGAACCACCCTCTTGGATCAAGAAACCACACCGACCTTCAAATGTGAATGGCGATCCCGAAGAGGTAATGGTAACAAGAATGAATGAGTTTAATAACTTGTGTTTTGTTTCTTTTGCATAACCAAAGAATGTTAAGCGAGCTCTTGAAGATGACTACTGGGTTGCTACTGTGTATAAGAAGCTTGAATAGGTTGGCACTGCCATAGGGAGTTTTTGTACATAGGTTTCTTGTTCCATTTTTTTTTTTTTTTTTTTAATAATTCTAAGGACATCTTGGCTTTAAATTCTTTCCTTAAACACATTTTTGGCTGTCACACCTAGCCACCTTACCAAATTTTGCCTTGGTCTTCTTTGATTGATATCAATGTTGCAAGGCTACAACAAGATTCTTCTTGTAGAAGCTCTTCGCGAGAAGGTCATGAGTTGGCTCGCCAACTACTCAATTGTTATAATCGAAGAAGAAGAGGAAAGACATCAAACACATGTAGTTTATTGCTCTTGACAAAATCCATATCAGACCATTATAGTAGATTTTTGTATTTTTGAAATTTTAATATGATTATTGCTACAATTTCCAATTGCTTCCATATCCAAATTTTGAAGTTGAAAAAAATAGATGCCTAAAATATTAAGATATCCTTGAAATATTCCATAAGCAACCAACTACTAAAGGATAAACTTTCAAAGGAGCTTGTGCATTTTCCAAATTACGGACTTGGTTATTAACATAAGGATCTCAAGTTTAGATCCATTGTTTCCTTCGAGAACTCTCCTTATTGAACTTCACAAGCTTGATCCCCTTAATGGACATGTCACCATAAAATAGCAATGGCCATCTAACTTACGGCATAGCACATACCCAAGCAATGTAAAGTATCTTCATTTTCGATCAAGACTGTAAACTTCGGCGAAACCACAATTGGAATGCCCATATGAGATGCAACCCTCTCCTACCAAAAATTATGGGTGGAACCGCCATCCACTAACACCTCAATTGACCTCCCCATAGAGGTGGGCATTTGGGATTGGGTCCAAAAACCCGGTCCTAGGAGGTCTGGTCCCAAAATGGGATCAGGCCTAAGGAGGAGGGCCCGGTCTCTCCACTGAGCCCTCCTCTAAGGCCTAGGCCTGGTCCCAAATCCTTTTAATCAATTTCTTTTTAGTCTCTTATACAATTATATAAAACCCCTTATAAATTTTAAAATAAATATAAATTATAAGGGTTAAAAGGTAATTTTACAAAATAAAAAAATTTACTTTTGTTTAATAACCGTTGGTTGCTAGCCAACAGTCCTTCATTCCCACACCCCTCCCCCCCCCCCCCCCCACCCCCCCCCCCAAAACAAAAAAAAATCTCTCATTTTTTCCACACCACTCAATCTCTCTACTCTCTACTCCAAATCTCCAATCAAATTCTCATTCAATTTATATTTATATTTATAATTTATTCATATTATTTATATTATTCAATTTTTTTCTATTTTTCAATATCATCTCTTATTCATATTATTAATATTTTTTTCATTTTAATTATTTATTATTTTATCATAAATTCAAAATGGATTCCCAAAATGATGCATTCGGAGGATCATCTCCAAATGAGTTTTACGTTCCATCCACCGAAGAAATGGAAGGGTTCAATCCATTTTCACCCTTTCCTCCAGAGGCAGCAACTGCAATTCTGCAACCGGCCGGGACGAGGTGTAGCCAAACACATGCGAGCTGCAAGTCAACAGGCATGGGCATAGCCCAACCCCCTCAACCGTCAAAGAGGGTCGTGTCCGATGTATGGCGACACTTCACCAAATCAAAATGGCCAAAGACAAATGGGGAGGGAGAAGAATCGTGTGGGGTATGTAATTTTTGTGGAACCATTATTGGCACTAAGAAGGGGACTTCGACGATGCGATGAAACTTGGAGAAGAAGCACCCCCAAATAATGCAGCTGCCCGGTACATCTTCAACCGGATCAGGTAGACAAATTCAAATTCAACTTAATTTTAATCCACAATCCTCAACTCTCTCAACATGGCAATATAATGCACATGTTGCATGAGAGGAAATAGCAAGATTCATAGTTTCTACGAACTCTTCAATTTATGTAAGATTGAAGATAATAAAAAGGCTTTTCTTGCGTAACAACTTATGCCAAGTTAGTAAACAAGGGTTGACAAGTGTTGGTCCTAAGGGGAAAAGATTCCACAAAACTTTTGGGACCATAGCCAAAAAAGGAAATACCAGATTTCCTGGACCACTTCTGAATATTTGGGACACCTATAAGTGGTCCACACACTAGCATATCAGATAACAAAAAACAAAAATATGCAACTTGCGCAAAATAAATCAAACATACAGATGTTAACACAGAAAGGAAGTGTGCACACAGTCGCAATAAAATGCAAAATAAATTCAATCATGCATATGTTTGACATAAGTATGCAAGCACACATCATGCACACACTCATAATGAAATTGCAACAAGCATAAGTTAGACATAATTGTGCACACACACAACATAAGTTTGACAAAATATTCAACAGCAGCCAACTCCGACTCAACACCACAGTCTGCCATATTGTTAGCCACAAGTTCAGTTGAGTAGTCGTCATTGACATCCATGGTAAGAAGAAAAAACTTGGCTTTCCATCAATGGCCGGGACTGAAACGCTCATAACAATTAAAACAAAACCCCTTATTTCTCCTCTCTTGAAGTTACGCCGCCAACAGGCATTTTACTAACAAGGAACCCAGCCGCGAAGCATTAGGTGGTATAGGCAGTAGCTTAGTCTGCTCCCGAAGACGCGACCCCAAGACCCAAAAATGTTTTCCAGAGTCTTAAAGCCGAGCTAATTTGATCGCCTGAGACAGACGCTAAATGTTAGGCTTCAACCCCCACACGAAACAATTGAGCAAGAAGGAATGAGAAAAGGCCTGAAAGTTGATTGGACAACTCTTCGAAATGAGACTAATAATGGGCCACTAACCCCCCCTGAGAAAGCTTTGAAAGTTAACCTTGAAAATCCACGAATTTCGAAGGTCCAAAAAAGACCTACAAATCCTGAATAAACGATCACCATGATTGAATCTGACTGTTGGCGTACATCCAACGATACCATGACAAGGCTAGGCCATCCACATGAAAGGAAGAAATTGTAAGACATTGTTCATGCGGAGTATCATGATAATCAAAAAATTGTTCGGCCTTGAACAACCAGCCCTTCAGATCTAGTCCATCAAATCGAGGATCATCAAGGCGGAAAGGAAAGCCTTGACTTTTAGACCACAGCAAGGACGCCCCACCAAGTGCCTTGTCGAAACCCCACGATGATGATGCTCCCCTCAACTGTTGATGCTGACGTTGAAACTACTCTAACCAAGCTTCCGAAACTGACACCTTGACACCTAACTCCTTAACAAACTGTTCCAACGAATCGAATTTCTCCATCACGGCAAACAAAGATGTCACCAATTTCTGCATCCGCTCATCCAAAGTTTTCAAACGTGTTCCTTTCACCATAGAGAACAACGAAAGCACCAAATGATGGGGATATGTTGTTCTATATGAGGGAACAACGCCTCCTTAAGAAGACTAACAAGAGAGGTTCTACTAAATTCTTCGATAATCTTATTATGAGCTTCTAACACATATTAAAACCCTACAATGTGATAATCCTAAAATTACCCTAATAACCCAACTTAAGAAATTAACATTATAAAGTAATGATTCAATTACTATAATAACATAAAGCATTATTCCCACGATGATATTTTATTCCCATAATAATATCTGCTAAGACCATCTCCAACTTTGCACCAAATGGTGTAAAACACTATTGCATCTCCAACCCATTGCACCAAATATTACACCAAAAAGAATATTCCTTAGAATATTCTCTTTCTTTTTCTTTTATTGTAATAATCAACAATTCATCTATTTCACTCATTATTTTTGTATATATTAATTAAATATTAGGAATGCTATTTTTATTAAATAATAATTACTTTGAAAATTATACTAATTTAATAAAATTAAGCATTTATTTAATCAAATAAACATTACCTTTAATATAAAAAAAAAAACATTACATCTAATATAAAATGATACCAAAAAAAAAAAAAAAAAATGTATTGTCCATTCAAGCTTTTAAGATTTGTGGCTTATTCAAAAATATGTATTGTCCATTCAAGCTTTTGAGATTTGTGGCTTATTCAAAAATATGTATTGTCCATTCAAGCTTTTGAGATTTGTGGCTTATTCAAAANTTTTTTTTTTTTTTGTTTGGTTGGTGGGCAATGGCGTTGGGTCTCCTGGTGTTTCACCAGAGACGCGACGTTGTCGTCGGATTCGAGCTGTGCATGGCGGCTCGAGTTACTGTTAGGGTTTAAGGAATTTGTCCCATGCCGCTGCACGGGGCAACATGCGAAGGCTAAAATGACCGTGTCTGTCAGTGTTGCAGACTCTGGAATGGAACCGTCAATGTCCAGACCCGAGGAAGGAACCAGCTCATCCTCGCGGGATGTTCCCGCAGACGCATCCCTTGACGTCTTCTCGGTTCTCACCCGAGAAGAGTTCGATAAGATTAAAAAGTAGTACGATGTCCGCGCAGAGGTGTTCCTTGATAACACTCGGTCGTCACGGCATCCTTCCGATGGCCTTACTGCGATCTCCAAAGAGATCTTCAAGGGTGGAGGGATGATTCCCTTCCATCCTTTCATCAGGTCGGTCACAGATCACTTCGGGATCGCATCGATGCAGCTGACGCCAAATGCGTATGTCATCGTCATCGCGATGTACATCGCGTGCTGCGAGAGCGGCTTGGGCGAGCCAACGGCGGTGGAACTCGGTATCGCCTACTATCTTAAAAAGAGCTGGGACAAGGATTCGTATTACTTGTCCCGGTGACCTACCATCGTCGATGGGATACATAGCTATCCCAGCAACGCGGGGGCCTACGAGACAAAATTCTTCTTTTTCTGCTATGACGGCTACTGCCGTTTTCAGAAACCAAGTAGGTTCTTCTTCGCTAGGTTCATTGTCTGTTCGCATGCTTTATCATAACGACCTTTCTTCTTTTGCAGTTAATAGAACGACCAGCTAAGACCTGCTTGATGACCTGGACAGGCTCGTGTCTTTTGGAGTCCTTCCTGAGGAAAGCCAGGATGCGAGGAAGCTCGTGACAACCGTGAACTTGCAAAGTACGGTTTTATCAGTAACAACGCGTCTTTAGAGCCCCTAGAAGGTAAGTTACACTGATTCCCTTCTAGTCGCAGAATAATTTTGTTTACTAATGTACTTGCATGCAGTAACTATGCCTCCGAAAGAGTCCGAGCAGCCTCGCTGAGCACCATTCGTCTTCCCTCGATCGAGGAGAAAGAGAGTGGCCGAAGCTGCTCATCCCGTTATGACACAACTGGTGTGAACAACCGCGCCTTCCCAGCCCCGTCCTGTGCAAGAAGCAGCCAGGACAGAACAGGTCGCTCAGGCACCACTTGCTCGCCCAAGGCGGAAGGCTCCAGCCCAGAGGTCGAAGAAGAGGAAGCAGATTCAGGTCGACGAGTCAGAGACTGAATTTGAGGAAGAACCCTTGAGGTCGCGACAGGACTCAAGGAGGTCGGGCAAGGAACCCGTGGGCGAGGCGATCGTTGCCGACAAGGCAAAGGACGCATCAGTGCTAGACTCATTAGGGAGCCTGCCCGAATACCTACAGCCGATAGTCTATTCTCTGCTCGAGTGTGGGCTATCGGAGTCATATGATGACTTTGTTGATACGGGCGACGACCTGATGACCACATCGTTCCAGCATCTAAGCAAGGTAAACGAACTGTACTTATAAGTTTGTCCGCCGTTTTCATTCTAATTCACTTCTTGCTCGCAGGCTTTGCTTGCGATGAGGATGCCTATGGAGAAGACTCGGTTGGGGGCCGCGAAGGGGGCAAGCGACCTAAAGGAGGAGGTCGCGAAGCTCAAGCATAGCCTGAAGTCCGTCAAAGCGGAAAGAACGCAAGCATTCGAAGCGGCGAACAGGGACCTGAACCAAAAGGATGCTGCTTTACGAACAGTGGACTTCCAAAAGGCGGAGCTTGAACAACGTGTGGAGGAAGTAAAGGAGCTTCAAAGGACAACTGCTAGGCTCTCTAAGGAGGTCGGAGAGAAGGACCAGGAGATCCAGATGACCTCCATATGGGCTCAGTAAGCTGAACAAGAAAGGGAGGCCTCCGAAAAGGAGAGGCAAGCTCTCGAGGCCGAACTCCATGAGAGTCAGGAAAAAATCACTTCACTGACTGAAGAAATGCAGATCCAGTTAGAGGAGATCAAGGATAAGGCCGCCGACTGGGCAATCAGGTCTATTTATTCCCTGCGATCAAAGAACCCAGATTTGGACATTTCCGACCTCCCGGAGGGGTGGCAAGAGACCTTGCGGATTTTGGCTGAGGAAGATGATCAAGCAGTAGCGGCCACCCGACAATCCGACCAGGCAAAGGGCTCTGGTCCTGCTTCAAAGGATCCCCCCGACCAGCCATAATGTAACGAGTCTGACTCCATTGAGATTGGGTCTTAATTTTTGTTTGTACATAAATGAAAATACATTTTGCTTTCAATTGCTGTTTGCTTTTTCATACATAGGTACAGTTTACAATTCAGTTTTGCATAGACAATATTACATACGAATTCTTACACGCGAACATAATACATGCAAACTGTTCTAGTGAACAAAATAATACTTATACATCAAAGAGGAAACTAACAAAAACTAATTTGAGAGCTGAGTTCGGGATTACTGATAGTATGGTCGGAGGTGCTCGGCATTCCAAGCTCGGGGTACTTTGGAACCGTTCAATCTTTTGAGATGGTAAGTCCCCGGTCTGATCACCCTGTCGACCCGGTATGGTCCTTCCCAGTTAGGTCCTAGTACCCCCACACTTGGCTCTCTGGTCCCAAGGAGAACTTCCGTTAGTACAAGGTCCCCGATCTGGAAGTCTCTTCGCTTGACCTTTGAATCGAAAAACCTCTTTGCCCGCTGCTGGTAGGCTACTATCCTTAGCGAAGCCTTGCTGTGGTGCTCTTCAACGAGATCCAAACTTGCCCTCATAAGTACTTCGTTCTCAACCTCGTCGTACAAGTCTCTCCGAAGAGAACCAGTTCCCACCTCTATAGGAATCATTGCTTCACAGCCATAGGCTAGCAAAAAAGGGGTTTCTGAGGTGGAAGTTCTTAGAGTTGTCTTGTACACCCATAAGACTTCGGGGAGATCATCAGCCCAATTTCCTTTGGCTGCCCCAAGTTTGGCCTTTAGAGTGTGCTTGATGGTCTTGTTGACAGCTTCAACTTGGCCATGTGCTTGCGGTCTGGCGATTGAGGTGAATTTTTTATGGATGCCCAGCTCGTCGCAAAACTGCTTGAACTCCTCGTTATCGAATTGCTTTCCATTATCCGAGATGAGGGTGTGGGGAATTCCGTAGCGGCACACTATGTTCTTGAAAACGAAGTCTTTCAGCTTTCTGGTCGTGATCGCGGCAAGAGGTTCGGCTTCAACCCATTTCATGAAATAATCTACCGCGACCACGGCATACTTGACCCCTCCCTTTCCAACTGGCATGGGACCGATAAGGTCGATCCCCCACATGGAAAATGGCCAGGGGCTAGACATCATTATCAGCTTGTGCGAGGGGGCTCGCGGAATGTTCGTGAACTGCTGGCACTTGTAACATTTCTTGACAAAATTGTGCGTATCTTCTTGGATCCGGGGCCAATAATATCCCTGATGAACAACCTTGTTCGCAAGAGATCGAGCAGCTGTGTGATTACCACAGATCCCTTCATGAATTTCCCTCATGATGTAGTCTGCTTCTTCACTGGTTACACATCGAAAGAGAGGGGCACTAAATCCTCTCCTGTACAGCTGGTCCCCGATGAGTGTGTAACAAGCGGATCTTGCTCGCACGACCCTTGCCTCGACCTTGTCATCTAGCAAGGTCCCATCCTTGAGGTATTGGAGAATGGGAGTCATCCAGGGATCCGGTTGAGTCACATTTACGGCCTATTCGGTTGAGCTAATAGTCGGAGCATCCACGAAACGAACAGGAATGTTGTCTGGAGCCTCTGAGTCCAACGACGAGGCAATCTTTGCTAGGCCGTCCGCTATAGAGTTGCTATCTCTGCGGATCCAAGTGATTTCGAAGTGTTTAAACGACCCAAGAGCGGTCTTAGCCTCTTTTAGGTAGCGGACCATGTTCTCTTCTTTGGCTTGGTATTCCCCTAAAATTTGGTTGACAACCAGCATGGAGTCGTTGTAAATGCTAATCGCGGTTGCACCCATTTCTTTGGCAAGTCGCAACCCGGCGAGCAGGGCTTCATACTCTGCCTCATTGTTGGTCGCCTTAAACCTAAACTGGAGAATACCATGAATTCGAGCCCCTTCGGGGCTTACAAGGAGAAGACCCGCACCGGCTCTTTTCCTGTTTGATGACCCGTCGACGTAGAGGTTCCAGGTCGATAGGTTCTGAATACTTTCCTGCACGACTTCGCTAGGCTGTTGCTCGCTCGGGAGATAGGAAAATTCTGAGATGAAGTCTGCAACAGCTTGCCCTTTAATGGTCGATCTGGGCTTGTACTTCAGGTCGAACTGGCTCAATTCCATGGCCCATTTGAGCAGTTTACCTAAGGCTTCTAGTTTCTGGAGGACCTGCCTGAGGGGGTAATTACTCATTACGTTGATTGTATGGGCATGGAAGTAAGGTCGCAGCATTCTGGACGCGATCAGCAGAGCAAAGGCTAGTCGCTCCATTTCTGGATACCATATCTCGGCATCCGATAGATGCTTGCTTGCATAATACACTGGCCACTACGCCTTTTCCTCTTCCCGTACTAAAGCTGCACTGACCATGAACTGGGAGACGGACAGGTAGATGAGCAGGATTTCCTGTGGAAGAGGCTTAGAGAGGAGATGTGGCTTCCTTAGGTGTTCTTTTATACTTTGGAATGTTTGTTCGTGTTCGGGAGTCCATTTGAATTTCTTCTTGGCCTTCAGAACATTGAAAAATGGTAAGCAGCGGTCTGTTAGCCTTGATATGAAGCGACTAAGTGCCGCTATCCGCCCATTTAGACTCATGACCTATTTCTTGCTGGTCGGGCTCTCCATATCGAGCAGGGCTTGAATCTTCTCGGGGTTTACTTCTATGCCTCGCTGATTAACCATGTACCCCAGGAACTTTCCTGACGATACCCCAAACGAACACTTGAGAGGGTTTAGCTTCATTCTGTACAGTCGGAGGATGTCAAACATCTCAGCGAGATGTGCAATGTGTTCTGAGGCCACCTGGGATTTGACCAGCATGTCGTCCACATAGACCTCCATTGTCTTCCCGATCTAGTCGGAGAACATTCGGTTGACCAACCTCTGATAAGTCGCGCCCGCATTCTTGAGGTCGAAAGGCATGACTTTGTAACAGTATAGCCCCCAGTCCGTAATGAAGGACGTATGCTCCTCGTCTGGCCCATACATCGGGATTTGATTGTATCCTGAGTACGCATCCATGAAGCTTAGCAACTCGTGCCCTGAGGTGGCATCAACGAGCTGGTCGATCCTCGGCAGACGGAAGCTGTCTTTCGGGCAAGCCTTGTTGAGGTCGCTGAAATCAACGCAGGTCCGTCACTTGCCGTTTGACTTCTTTACAAGGACCGGGTTGGCAACCCAGGTCGGGTATAGCGTCTCTCGGATGGACCCATTTCGGAGGAGGTTTTCCACTTCTGATTTTAGTGCGGCGTACCGCTCCGGATCCATCACTCTTCTTTTATGGCGAACAGGATTGGCTTCACTGCTGAAGTTAAATGAATGACAAATAATGTCTGGGCTGATCCCGACCATATCTGCATGCGACCAGGCAAACACGTCAATGTTTTTCCTTAAGAAGCTTATCAGCTCGGAGGCGCTAGGAGGGATTTCCTGGATTCGCGGATCTATGTTATCCTCCGCTGGACCAGGCTGTGGCTCGATCCAGCTGATCGCCATAGCCTGGCGAGGCACACATCGCGAAATGCCCTTTCCCTTGTCTGTCATCTGCACCGCATTTATGTAGCATTCGCGAGATGCGCTTTGCGATCCGCTCACTTCTCCAATCCCCGTTGGAGTGGGGAACTTCATCTTGATGTGTATATGGAAGTGATTGCCTTGAAACTTCTCGACAAAGGTTGCCCCAAGATTCCATTAAAGGCCGATGGGCAGTCCACAACCAAAAATCCGGTAACCCTAGTCACCTCGTCGTAGTCGCCGAGCGTGACTAGTAGCTGGATCGTTCCTTTGAGGATCAAGTGATCCCCTGTAAAACCGTAAAGAGGTATCAAGGCGGGTTTCAGGTCGGCCTCGTCTAGGTTCATTCTATCGAAAGCGGTCTTGAACAGGATGTTCACAACGCTTCCGTTGTCCACAAGCATTCTGTAGACATTATGGCACCCTATCAGGGGCGTGATCAGCAGGGTGTCCTCATGAGGATGGTGCAACCGAGCTGCTTCCCTTTCGCAGAAGGTGATCGACTCCTCCTTTCGAGCCTTTTTTGGTCGTTGCGAAGTGTTCATTACTCTGATTGAATCATGATATGCTTCGCGAGCATACCTTTCCTGCGCTCCTCACATGTTTCCCGCGAGGTGCGGGCCTCCGAAGATTATATTAACGCTACTGTATCCGCTGCGATCACGACGCTTTTTCTTTTGCTCCCCTTGGCTTTCTTTTGGAGAGTCATCAATATACTCCTTGAAGTGCCCTTTTTTAATGAGCTCTTCGATTGCCTGCTTTAGGGCTCGGCATTCATCAGTGTGATGCCCGTTATCCCGATGGTAACGACAGTATTTTTTGCTGTTTCTAGCCGTAGCAGGAGTTTTCATTGGTTCCAGCTCACTAAGCAGGCTAGCCTCCTCGAATTTGTCAAGGATTACAGATATGGACACGTTCAGCGGAGTGCATTGAGCTCTGTCCCGGTCGCGACGAGGAATAGGAGCATAGGACTTTTTGTGCTCGTAGCGGGGTTTTTTCCCTTTTCGCTGATCATCAATGTCTCATTTGCGATCAGCTCTCCTATTTTCTCCCCGACCAGACATACTGCTCGAAGTGCCGTGATCGCGACGGCAGAGTGCTGCCAATGAATTCTCTATTCGGAGATATTTTTCTGCAAGGTTGTAAAATCTGGTGAGGGAAACATCGTCCTTAGCCTGCATTTCTTTCCACAGGTCGGTTTGCGGGCGAACTCCAGCTATTATAAGTGTTCGGATGGACTCTTCTGGAGCGTGAGCCACCTTGTTGAGTTCCCTGTAGAAACGGTCGATGTAAGATTGCAGGGATTCGTCTCTTTCTTGCCTTATGTTGCTAAGGTAGCTCAAAGGCATCGAAAACTTCCAATTTGCTTGGAAATGCCAGAGGAACGTCGTGCTCATCTGAGGCCACGAACTGATCGATCCCCCTGGGAGCGACCTTAACCATCGCTTGGCGTGAGAAGTGAGCGTCATGGCCAAACAACGGCATTTTGCAAGGTCCGAAACCTGGTGGAGCTCCATCAAGTCGTTGAACTCATACAAATGATCCTGCGGGTCATGGTTTCCATCAAACGGTCACATGTCTGATATAAGAATGCCCTGATGGAGCTGCTCCACTCCCATCAAACGGTCGCATGTCGGGCATTCTGAACAAAATTATTCTGCGACCAGAAGGGAATCAGTGTAACTTACCTTCTAGGGGCTCTAAAGACGCGTTGTTACTGATAAAACCGTACTTCCGCAAGTTCGCGGTTGTCACGAGCTTCCTCGCATCCCGGCTTTCCTCAGGAAGGACTCCAAAAGACATGAGCCTGTCCGGGTCGTCAAGCAGGTCTTAGCTGGTCGTTCTATTAACTGCAAAAGAAGGAAGGTCGTTATGATAAAGCATGCGAACAGACAATGAACCTAGCGAAGAAGAACCTACTTGGTTTCTGAAAGCGACAGTAGTTGTCATAACAGAAAAAGAAGAATTTTGTCTCGTAGGCCCTCGCGTTGCTGGGATAGCTATGTATCCCATCGGCGATGGTAGGTCACCGGGACAAGTAATACGAATCCTTGTCCCTGCTCTTTTTAAGATAGTAGGCGATACCGAGTTCCACCGCCGTTGGCTCGCCCAAGCCGCTCTCGCAGCACGCGATGTACATTGCGACAGCAATGACATACGCGTTTGGCGTCAGCTGCATCGGTGCAATCCCGAAGTGATCTAGGACTGACCTGATGAAAGGATGGAAGGGAATCATCCCTCCACCCTTGAAGATCTCTTCGGAGATCGCAGCAAGGCCATCGGAAGGATGCCGTGACGACCGGGTGTTGTCGAGGAACACCTCTGCGCGGACGTCGTACTGCTTTTTAATCCTATCGAACTCTTCTCGGGTGAGAACCGAGAAGACGTCAAGGGATGCGTCCGCGGGAACGTCCCGTGAGGACGAGCTGGTTCCTTCCTCGAGTCTGGACGTTGACGGTTCCATTCCAGAGTCTGCAACACCGACAGACATGGTCATTTTAGCCTTCGCATGTTGCCCCGTGCGGCGGCATGGGACAAATTCCTTAAACCCTAACAGTAACTTGAGTCGCCATCCACGGCTCGAATCTGACGACAGCGTCGCGTCTCTAGTGAAACACCAAGAGACCCAACGCCATTGCCCACCAACCAAACCAAAAAAAAAAAGAAGAAAAAGGATCTTACCTTCTGGGATGCGTGACCAAGGCCGATTCTTGTTTAAGATATCTGAGAGGCGCCAATCGGAAAAGAAGAACTTCCGGTTTGCAAAGGCTTGTCACTCGAGGCAAAAAGGATTTTGGTGGCATCATCTGAAAAATGTGAGCTTTTATATGGACTGCGAATCGACGGTTACCACCTCTCGGAACCGAAACGACAGCCTTCTCTCTCTCTCTGCATTAAATGCGCCCCATGTCGCATTAAATGTCGTGATGAGGGTCGTTGTTTCAAATGCGTCATGCAATTAATGCTGTCAAAACGGCGTTGGGTCAGCACACAACGCATTTAATGCGCCTACCAGACGCTTTAACACGTGCAAAGCGCCTAACAGCGCAGAAACAGGTTCATTGAATCTCCAAACCTAAGGCACGGAAAGGAACGTCCGATGACTCCAGGTCGCTAGGATGATGATTGTCAGGTCGTTTGGGCAAAAATTGTGCGAGGTCGTGTTCGCAAAAGGCCCTGTCCCGAGCTTCTTCCATTCAGGTCGAAATTGCCAGAACCTCCAATCGCGGCATGACTTAGTTTCCAAGGTTCGATCCTCAAACCTTAAAAACTAGGGGACTTCTGTTATGCCTGGGAAAACAAGGGCTGACGTGGAAAGTCACGTGATAAAGCGTGACCTGCTCCCGTCAGAACAGTAAGCGCGCGACAGGCCTGCCAAACGCCATGGAGCTCCCACATGTCCATTTCCCTGCTCCAAATCGCGTGAAATCGGCTTGGGAAGTGGGCAATGGGACGTAAAGCTGGATTATGTCCTGACATTCACACCAACCCAAGGATTTAATGATGATTACACGTATTCAACTCGATATAAAAAGAGGAAGACCCCTTCATTAAGGGGATTCGGCTATTTTACACTTGAACTCTCTCTCTCTAAAAACTTTGTATTTACTTTTCCCAATCATTTGTAAGTCAGTCCGCTTTTGCGACCTGACCCACCATATTAATACAAATCAGTAGACGTAGGACTTGCTACCTTAGCATCCGAACCACTTTAAAAGCTCTTATTGCATTTATTTCGTATTCTCTGTCCATAATCACGTGTGTTTCTTGACTAATCAACGTTGCGCACGTGTCGATTAGTTGGTGTTAGAATCTCGCATCAACAAAGATTATGAAACTAAACAAAAAGAAAATAACATTAATCCCTTTGAGGTATGATAAGATAACAAAAATCATACTAATGTAAATTTTAACAGCTCACTAACGATTCATTAATAGCAAAGGGATTTTTGTTACTTAAAAAGTCTCACTGGAATTTTGTTATTATATCATACGTCAATGCCTATGTCTTTTAACTCCTTAAAATATTTTGGCCAAATTCTATATTCTATTACTAGTTTTACATTGAATATCATAATCTAGAGTCATAGGACCTTGCACCCAGCAAAATTTCTTCCTTGAATCAAGATTTGAAGGATTAATGCGTGTAATTTACACCAAAGTTTTGATTAAATGAGTTCATATGCGCGCATTCGGTGAAATATTTTTTTCTACGCCATATAACAATTCTCCAATATTCTAATATTAATTCCATTTTTATGGTTCCTTATAATATTATTGATGAAATACAAAGATAATAGGATTCTCATATATCTAACTATCGTTTTTATACAATAAAACCTCTCTATAGTGATACTCTATATAGGAATAAACTCTACATAGTCATAAAAAATTCTAATCCTAATTTGTGATAGTTATAAATAAGAATAAACTCCACATTATAATAAGTTATAATTTTTCTAATTCTCGTCTTAAGGAAAATTGCATCCACATAGTAATAATTATCTATATATTACCAAAAAAATATATGTTATATTACATTAAAGATTTAAGATAAAATAAAATATTTATTTAAAGTTGTTTGCGACAATTATTTATATTTTAGAGTTGTTACCACATATTTTACCTTGCTAGTATGTAATAACTTGCTAGCATGGACACCTTCTTGTTGAAGCCAAAATATTTTTAGCTTCTCAAGCATGTTTAGAGCCTCATGGCATGAAACTTTTTGTATTTTCGTACTATCATCCTTAGGATTATTTTATTTATCTTCTTGTCTAATTGTAGCAATGATTTCTTTTTTGGTTAAAACATATACTATTTGTTGCTCATTTGGATGATCGAGAAAGACATTAATATCCATTCGATTAGTGTAGTGAAATTGTCGAATCTGATCACTCAATCTTGCAATGACTCTTATTTTCCTCGTCCACTTCATTTGTAACTTGCAATTCTTCGAAATCGAAGGTCCTAATTTTGCAATGTTTAAAACCATTGACAATTATCTGTAGTTTCACATCAATTGACCATGCATCAACTACAGTATAGTTCCATCAATAACACTTATCTTTACTGGTTCCAAGACACGTCTATAATTTTTATAACTATACCTCCATTAAGTTATAACCTCCAAAAAATTAGTTAATCTCACCATTATAACTATAGAGAGGTTTTACTGTATTAGAATTCACTTTTTTCTTGTGATGCCTCTTTCCCTAACGTAGTTGCTTAAAAACTGTTGATACACGCAGAGTGGGTTCTCAAAATGAAGAGGAAGACGTTGGACACCTATATTATACCAGAAAAAATGATCATCATACACCAAGGATAACTTTGACATATGATCTTCACCTGAATACCATATTGATCGTATTAACACATGATTAATGATGTTACACGTCACAAAATACTTAAAAGCTCAGAAGAACATAATTTGTTGTATATAGTGCTGGCAATGAAGATCAAGCAGTTATGCAGAGGAGATAAGATTATTTCCAAAATGCCACGAAACCCAAGACCTTCACTCTTGACCTTGATTTTATCATACAAACTGACCATATTTTCATGAGAAAGTGTTCTCTGCATAAAATTCCAGAAACAGATCGTACTGTTCTTAAGAGAAGTCTTTATGAAGCAAAAACTAACACATTAATATATCAAGATCTGTATCTGATGATGAGGAAATTATCCTAAACTCGAATTCGCAGAATTTCCAGTTACTTTAGCCTCCTATGAGCTGAAAAACTATGTTTGAGATGTATTAATAAACCATCTATATGAATGTGTAGTTAGTTTATAGGCAAATAATATGTAGCATCAGTGTTTTCTGAAGTAAAACAGAAACGAAAATAGATTACATGCTATCAAGCAATCAACCTATCCAGTGCAAGCTATCATAAAAGTACTATAATATATAATTCAAAATGAGCAATCTACAAAAATTACTTGTTAGTTTGGCTAAGACCACGGCAAACTTACAAGCTTCCTATGTATCAAGCACTTCAAATACACAATTTAGCAAAAGGAAAAAACCAAATAACACTTGAGAAGAGATCTGAATTCAGCTGTAAACACGTAATCTTAAATTTATTTCTTTCCTTTAATGGGATGGACAATGACGAAGCAACATATACTCTACAATTGAGAGACATCAAGTTTCTGAAAGATTGAGATGGCACTATAGAAAACAAGAGTACAGAAATAGGAGGCACAATGTTCAAACTATATAGACGAAGAGAATGTAACAAGGGATGCTATTAATTTGGCTTGGCAACCCCACCAGAAGCTTCATCAAAAGATGGAAGAGCAACATCCTTGGGAGGACCTTCCTCAGCCTTATTGTCGTCCTTTACAGCTAAAATGACAAGAAGTGCAAGCAACGGATAACCAGCCGTAGTGAGAGACCAATTAACAATCAATTGCGAGAGGAATGAAACTTTGTGAGTATCAATTTGCCAAGCCACTGCAGCCCCTGCACTTTGCACTCCCTTGTAGAATCCACTATACCTGCGACAACAAAAGAAATCAATTTAATTGAACAGGAAAAAGAATTTAACATGACAACTGCATATGCATTCATCCAATCGTACAAGTCTGTCAATGTACATGACCTATACACACAATGGTAAAAGCATATACACCCTTTCAATCACATCAATATCCTGCACTGAAACTTTCACAATGCAACGACTACAAATATGTTCCAAAGATGGCTATGATTAAGCAACATTGAAGCTTCATAACATGATAATTACCTGCTAAGAGTCTCCGAATCATTAGCCAGGGCTCCAATGACCCAGTAAACCATACTCTGAAACATAGCATCCAGCAACCCATAACTGAAATACAACACAAAGGGGCCAGCAAAATCACGACCAGAGTCCTTGAAATCCAACGTCACAGTTTTAGGCTTAGAGTAAGTGAGTTGATTAGCAAGACCACCTGCCCAAATTACTGTACCAAACAGAGCCACCAAGCCAATCCCAAAAAATCCCCTTCTTCTCCTACTCTGAAAACTAAAATCCAACACATAACCAATCCCAACAGAACCCAACATTTGAGCACCCCAATAGAAAACATTGTTCAAACCCCTTGTCCTCAGACTAAAAAGGGCCCCATTAACATTATTAAACTGATAAGTATAAAAGAAATTACTAGCCCAAGAAGCAGGCATAAGCAAAAGCATCCGCCAATTCGAAAACAACTTAGCAATTTCAATAACCTCAGTGGTCACATTAGAGTACTTAATGTTGGTACACCGGCTCCCATCATCACGCACAACAAGCCTCGGTGGCAAAACGGCCAAAGAAAGAAGAGCACCAGCAGACATAAAGCAAATGAACCCAATATAAGTTCCATCATTAACAGAAGTAGCATCATTACCACGATTGTAATTAAGAACAAAAGGAATAAGTCCACCAATAACACCACCCATATTAAAAATACTCCAAAAAATTGAAATATAAGTACCCTTCCGGTTAGGTGGAGGGTAAGAGGTCATAATGGCCCCTTCCGCCGCCCATAAAAGGCCAGCGCCGATGCCCAAAAGAGCACCTGCAACAATAGCAAAAGTCTGATGCTGGTAATGATTGTAGTAAAGAAAAGCGCCGGCGTAAAGCACATAAGTGGAACATGCGGAGAGGAGGGTCACTTGAGGGCCCAAAAGATTGTAAATGCCACCACCCAGAATGCCAAAAATGGCGAAGGTGGTGTAAAGAGCAGTATTGGCATTATTAGCAGCGTCGTGGTTAACTTGGCCACCACCACCCATTCCTGACAAAGCATTGAACATTCCAGGACAACAGAAACAGACAACACCAATTAGGCATACCTGTACTAGGGGCGAGTTGTACCTGAAACGTGAAATGGGTCGAATCGATTGAGCAGATTCTTCATCTGGGTTGGATATTCCCATGATTGTAGAGGTTTAGGATGAGGAAATTGAGTAGAGGTAAAATGGATGTAGCAGAATTTAAGGGCGGAGGAGTGAAGATAATGACACAGTTGCGGATTCCAACTGGCAAAGGAGAGGCGTTTGAATTATATAATGATGTTTAGTTACTTGTGGTAAGATGAACCGCATTTGCTTCTATATAGTAAAACAAAACAAATGCGGGTTCTATTAAGTTGTATTTTAGATTATATTAATATTAAAATATTGAGGCTTTTAATATATATATATATTAGCTTTTCTTGTATTTTGATAATATTATAAAACTTTTATCATGTTCTATTAATCTTCATAATAATTTGATAATATTATCGATCAATAAATAATTATCTATTAATCTTTATAATGATTTCATAATATTATCAAATCATTAAATAATTATTTTTCACATGGTTTGAATATAAGAGTATAATTTTAAGTTTTATCATTGTGAAAATATAATATCCAAACTTTTTTTTTTTATGCATATTGTAATTGTTTTAAACTTATACATGACACAAAACAATATGGATTAAAAAATGAAAGATTATATTGATAATAAATTATTAACTTAATTTAGTTATTTTTTTTTCTATTTATTATGTTATTTTAATCATATGTATCAAATGTATTACATCATTTTAATTTTACAAAAAAATTTCATAACATAAGTTAATAACCATTTTTCCTGTGAAATACTAATATCTATTGATTTTGTATTATTGTAATGTTAATCTAGCAATTAAATTTAATTAGTGAAAAATAATAAGTTGTATTTTTCTATTTTCTTGTAACTTGTAAGGTTTACCTTTCCTCTTTTTTTGTTCAATTGATAATTACATAAATATCTCATGATTTACTTCAAATAAAAGCAAGAACAAATAAAGAAAAAAATTCCATCCATGTGATAAAAGATTCAAAGATTGTTATCTAAATCTTTTCTTTCTTTTTTTTTTTGCAGTTGGTCCCATCCCATCACATAGACTATAATAATATAAAGTAGATAAAATTGTCTTTTAGGGGTTGTTTGGCTTTGCCAATAAGAAATAATTGATGCAAATACTTTGAAAGCACTTTCCAACAACGTAGTTTTCAATTTCAATGCTTTAACCAAAAAGTCATCTAACAAAAGATATAGTGGTGTCTTAGCGCACGCTTACTTAGACACGTCCTTTTCAATTTTTGCTCTTGGAAGCACTTGTAGCCGGCAATTTCCTTTTCAATTTTTGCTCTTGGAAGCACTTGTGGCCGGCTCTTGCCGGCTTCTATTTAAACCACAACACAACGTTTACAAATTTCTTGAAGTTAGAATGGGAGGGCCAGCACAATTGAATTAACCAATGGTGTCATGCTGTAGATACTAAGATACATTTTTTCTCTTAGATTCCAAAGAATTGATTCATCTAATAATTTAATCTTTTTATAAAATTAAGTATCAGATTTATGCCAAAATTATAACTCTTGAAAGAATCCAACTAGGCGGAGATAATAAGTTGTTTTAAACTTTTCATGTCAGTTCTTATGTTAAAAGAAATACCCACTTTAAAATAGTTTATGCCGAAAAAACAGGTCTAAAAATTAGGATACTTGTAACATTATCATTAATTTAAATTTATTTTTACTTTATTCTTTGCATAAGAAAAATCATAATATGTACATTCCTCCAATTATGTAACATTACAAGTAATACAGACTAATACGAGTCGGTGTCCTCTATCTCAATGTTGACTAGTTTTACAAGAGTTAATTTCATCTATTTCTCTAGGAGATGATTAAGTCTTAAGGACTTCACAATTTTCAAAAACTATTAAATATGTCCTTCTTTAGGGGGGTTTTAAGTTTTGCAATGGATTTTTAATGTTTTCAAATTTCAATGCTTTAGAGGGATGTTTAATAGTTTATTCTAAAAACTAGATGGGCGTTTGAAACATGATGATCTCTTAGAGGATTGATGAAACTAACCCTTTTTAAAATTAAAAAAAATATTTTATAAATTTAACCACGTCCTCATTGTCTTGGTAATTTTATAATCAAGAAAGAAAACTTCCTCAATTCAGAATCACATCTAACATATTGGAAATTTCATCAATTAGTTAAGCATAAAAATTGATTTCACCATCCACAAACACAAGGTTTCACCAAGCTGTTGTAATTTTGGTTGGGAATTTAGGAAAGAAACAAAAGAGTCTATGTGGACATGGAAATGTAATACCTAGAAAACAAAACCATTATTGACACCCCTTACCCATTTGCATCTGGCTTCTCTCCATTGTCTCCCCAAATTGACAATTTTTGTTCAATCCAAAGATGTTCCTATCTCATTTTGCATTAAACTAATCTTACCCATCAAAGAATTTTACATTATATATCAACATCATAACTTATTATCCTATGCTTCAATTTGTACAAAGTCAACAATTGACATTGATCAATCACTTAATATTATCATACATTTAGTAATCTCTTGAAATAGTGGGATAAATATAATAATAATATTAGATACATTCATATTAAACCATCTCATAAAGGATAAATATAATAAATCATTGACAACTGACTAAAAAAATAGTAATATTTTAGAATAAGAATTAAGTAGGCTAATCACTGTAGACGTAAAAATCTACCTGTACGGAAGGGGGGGTCTGATCCCGTGAGGTTGAGGCCACCAGCGATCCGCTACACCTGCACATGTAGAGAAACACACGCGTAAAGCGAACGGAAACACCGGGGTGGTGTTTGCCGTAGGCACTCCGACGCTCAAGTCAGCAAGACTGAAAAAGGCTAATATAGTGAGGGCTAGGGAATAGAGATTACCAGAAGTCTAGTCGGGGACCGTGACTACGGCGGTGATGTAAAGCTCTCAAGTAGGAGCTTCGGGTGTGAAGGTGTAATGTGATCTCCCTTGTGAAGGGCTACCCCTCTGCTTATATAGTGATTGTCTGGTCTCCCAACCTAGAAGTAGGAGTCCTACATGACTCTGATGCAAACCCTAGCAAGAATTAGGTGTCGGGTAAACTGTCTTACCATTTGTCTATAGGAAGTGATTCTGATAAGGAAAGTGACTCCGAGTTGGAAAGTGATCAGAATAGAAGGTGACCTTGAATGGGAATTAATCGGAGTAGGAAGTATTATGAGGGAGTCGTGGGCTCTGGATTCGCCCATGACCTAGAAATGGACTGGATTAGGACTTGTGCCCACGTGGTTTGGGCCGGCTATATCTTGATCGAATGGCCTAATCCGGTTGGTCATATCGGGATTGGGCCTAGCTTCTCTTTCAGTGTCGGGCCCGTTTGCCTATTTGGGCCAAGGCGATTTTTGGCCCTACCATTTGTCCCCCACTCTCTGGTTAAGAGTTTCTTAAGTCAGAGAGTAGGAACCATCGATGACGCTCGATCATTCTTTCGGGATGACCGGTTTTAGTGTACTGATCCAAGTGATTTTTGTTCTGGGTCGTTCGGTTATCCATGCCGATCCAGAGTATACCATCATTAGAGTGCTGTGCCCGATCGCTATGAAGGACTGAAGGGTCAGAGATGTAGCTTCGGAGCGTAGGCGCTTCGTTCGTTACGCCCGATCGCTCGGCATGCCCATGTCGCTCGGCATGCCTGGTCAAGTGAGGTAAAAGTTATTAATCTCAAAATGTTCGCCTCGTCGGTAGTCGTGGCGCTTCGAGTGGACGAGATAGTACTTCGACCAAAAGTTGTTCATTCATCCGCTACGGAACGCAACGGCGAGGCCTCTTTTGTTCTGAAGATGCTCGAAACGGGCCGTTCCAAGCTGATCGTTGGTCGGCCGGGCCCTCTAGGCCAAAAAGCATAAGACATTTGAGGGCCTTTAAGAGTCAATGCTAGTCGGTCAGGAGGAGTGTGCGACCAAGTGGATGTTGTATGCGAGCTCTGACATTGGTTGTCCACTTCGTCCCCGCGAAGGACAACTGGGCGAGGGCTCGGGCTGGATCGTCCCCAGTCGATCGATCAGTCGGGGAGGCCTCCTAACATGTGATTCGTGAGGGTATTAAGTCCACGACCGGGGTGGTTGACTCGGTAGACAGATCTGGGCGATCGATTCAAGCTTCCTTGCGTTACGGTTTCCCAGCGTATGGTGTTTGCCACGTGTTCGCGAGGATCAGATCCTCGTTTTTGAGGCGGGAAAAACAAAAAGGCGCTTTGACCCATAGCCAATCTGGGCTGCCAAGTGTTTCACCTGTCAGTTTTTTTCTTTTAAAAATAAGTGAACAGGTCGTTCGTCTCCATTTGCAGTTTCCTCCGTTTTTGTTCAGAAAAAGATTTTTTCTTCTGCGTTTTTGGTCTCTTTTCGCGACGGTACTTCTTTCGGTAGACTTTGGCTCCTTTCATGGTAAATATTTCGTTTTCCGTGTGTTTCTCTTTTTGCGTTTCTTTGTCTATTTTGGTAGATTTTGTTGTGTTTTGGAGATAGATTGAAGTTCTGAGCTCGGCGTTAGTTTTGAGGATTTTTGAGGAGTTCAGAGTATAGATTTCTGGAATAGGCATGAATTTTGGTATTTCCGGTGGTTTCCGGCGTCTTGACTAATTTTTTGGGCCTTCTTCGGATGTTTTGGACGGAATTTGGAAGGCAAAGTCGAGTTAGATGTAAGTTCGTTCGGTCGGTCTCTTGACCGACAGGTGCCGTCTTGGAGTTGTGGGTTAGGTCGTCCATCGTCCAACCAAGTGAGGAAAGGTAGGAGTGGAGTGTAGAGTCGGTCGGTCGTCCGACCGAGCGGGTGATTGAGTTGCTTGATCGGTGAGAAGGGGTGAGTAGAATTAGTTAACCTTGGGGACCAATCGGTTGCCTAGGGCGAACGAGTGATACCTTGATCAGGGAATGCTGTGCGTCACCCAGGGCGAGCAAGGGAATACCTTGATTAGGGATTGGCTGGGTCGGTCACCTAGGCAGCCAAGGAAGGTTAGAATCTAGAGTCGGTCGGTTGACCGGGAGGGTCGACCAAGGTTTAGGTTAAACTGCTCTGGGTAGGTAGACCGATACTGAGGGACGAGTGGCAACTCTGTTTCTGATCTTGATATTCAGTGTCTCGGGTCGGGTGGTTGACACTTAGCATTTTTGGCGGTAAGGAGCGAGGCTGGGATCGATCTGTTGGGTTGGCGATCAAGCCAACATGTCGATTCTGAATCGACTAGTTCGAGCGGGATTGTGGCATACTTAGGGGATGAGTATGAGCATGCCCCGACTATAGTGTGATGCCTGAGGGGGCGTTCCGGTGGGCATGCCGACTGAGTTAGTATAGCCGCTCCAGGGTCGAGTGAGGCTGGGCCGAGTGGCTCAGCAGGCATGGGAAGAGTAGGAAAGACTCCGAAAGAGTTGATAGTCCATCTTCTTCCAGAGTGGCTCTAAAAAGAGCCAACAACAGGCACGGGATTTTGACTAGAGATTATCCACCCTGCTGAAAGATAGTGATTGTGATGCATCCAGACCTGGTATCACATTCCAAGTTCGGTTGATATCCGGATGCCACGATCGTACAGCGGTTGATTAGGGCAAAGGACTGGATTAGTGTTTACGAGAAGTGGTTCATGACGGTTAGGTTGTATGTGCCTCGCCTCGTCTGGGAGGTGCTGAATCACTTCATTATTGCCCGTCTCAGCTTATGCCGAATGCTTGAGACTGCTAATGGCTTTGGAAGACCTTTGTGTTCGGAACCAAGTGAGGTTCGGGCTGCACAAGCTACTGTACTCCTACTTCTTGAAGGAGAACGATAAAGAGAAGGGTCGTTACTTTTGAACTTGAGGCATGATCGGCTCACTTGGTGACCGACCTATGGTCCGTGATAGAACTGGAAAGACCGATATTTCTACCTGAGGGGTCAAGCTGTATTTGAGAGAGAGGACAGGCGAGATCCCGATCGGCTAGCAAGCTACTGGTGAGCTTAATTGTTTCTTTCGTACTTTTGATTACTAATCTTGATTGGTTTTTTGTTTGCAAGCTTGGTTCATCGGGCTAGGCAGAGCGGAGACGGCTTGGACGTAGCGACCCAGAGAGTGTTAGCCTCCCATTAGAGCAGAGGGATTGGCGAGTAGTGCTAGCAGAGTCCAACCTGAGGACCACACTTCTTTGGGCCGAGTGAGGCGATACAGAGAGGTACTCCTTCCCCTCGCTGAAGCAGACTTGGGATGTGCTTCTAGTCGATACCGTAACCATATCATTTTTGGTGAGTCCAACTGAACCCACTAACCGTTAGAGAGTTTGCACTTGCAGAGTCGCTGATTAAAAGTTGACTATCCCGAGCACGAGCAAATCTATCACCCGACGCCGCAAGAAAAGGAGTAGGGAGTCTTTAGCCAGGGAAACAGAGGATAGATATGTGCTAGCAACGCCATCGAGTCAGCAGCCTTGTGTCAGCAGCCTGCAGTTGGAGCCGGGTCATCCCAGACCACGGTTGTGGTTGAAGAGGCCGGAACGATTACCATCACATTCCGGCTAATGCGTCGACTTCTCTGATGCAACTACCATAGTAAGTTGGCCAACTCATTTTTGTTCCTGACGGATGAGGCGCGGCTTAACCAGATGGGTGCAGTTGCTACGGTTGATTGGGGGGTAGCCCGCTCCGTTCAGGTATTACAGTAGTGTTTGATGATTTTGTTTCTGAATCTTGTTCTGATTGCAATGTTTTGTGTGGCAGGTACTCGCTAGTAGTCTTCACCTGAGGAAGTCTGTCGTGGCGCAGGAGAAACGTGTACAGGATGTGTCCAAGGCCACACCAGCCCGCACCAGAAGGATATGGCGGCCCAGAAGGCCGAGCAAGAGTTTCACATCATCTAAGGGATAGTGAGCATGAGATCGAGAGACTGAGGCGTGAGTTGGCCGAGAAACCGCAAAGGTCGAGTCTCTCAGGGAGTAGTGCATCTCCATGCTGATGATGCTATCATTAAGGCCCGAGGTAAGCTCATCGGGAGTTCAAAGAAGGACGAACCTCTCATTGGGATCCGGATGAAGACATCTTGCTCATGCAGGAGTTACTGGACGAAGGAGGTAGTCATCCGGGGCGACGACAGCAGATGCCTGACCTCAGCCACCGAGGCTATCGGGTGTTGATGATGCGGGCGGCCAGGGTGCTGGGCTGACGCTGGCAGTACAGACATGGTGATCGATTCGGCGATGGGGGATGAAGCTCGTGCTAAGGATACTTAGCTTTTTTTCTTTATTATGTGTTTTGGGGCCTGCGATGCCCTTTTGTCTGGCGTGTGTGCCATTTTTTGTATCTGAACTAAGCCGTTTAATGTTATATATGTAACATTTGACCATTTTGACTTCTATGCTGTCCTCTTGGATGATGAACTGTTTTTCTTTACTTGTAGGTGCACTACGTCGTGTATGTTACTTTAGATGGCCTATGGCTAAGGCATGTAGCGTCTGTTGGGCTGGATTAGTGCTTTGCTTGTCACTAGTGTGAAGACCATTCTTTCGTTGGTCGACCGAGTGTACTTTCCGTGGATGAACGAAGTCAAACTGGAGTTGATTTCTTGGGTCGATCAGGCCGACTAGGTGGTGTGAATCATAAGTCGTGCTGAGTTTCGTAGATCGAGTAGGGCCAATACGAAGGTGCAACTCGTGAATCGGGAAGGGTCGATCCGAGGATGTCATTGTAAATCGATTAGGGTCAATTCATGTAGCGTACATTTATCGGCAGGGCTGATTTGATGGTGTCAGTTTATCGATAGGGCCGATTTGAAGGTGTCAATACGTTTATCGGCAGGGTCGATTTGAAGGTGTCATTATGTTATCGGGCAAGGTCGATTCGAAGGTGTACGTACTTTATCAGCAGGCCGATTTGAAGGTGTCCATACGTTATCGGCAGGGCCGATCTGAAGGTGTACGTACGTTTTCGGGCAGGCCGATTTGAGGTGTCTGTACGTTTATCGGCAAGTCTTTTGAAGGTGTCCGTACGTTTATCGACATGGCCGATCCAAAGTGTACGTACGTTTATCGAGCAGGTCATTGAAGGTGTACGTATGTTTATCAGGCAGGCCGATTAAGTGTACGTACGTTTATTAGCAGGCCGATTTGAAGGTGTCCGTACGTTTATCGGCATGGCTGACCGAAGGTTACGTACTTTATCGGCAGGCCGATCCGAAGGTGTACGTACGTTTATCGGGTAGGCCGATTTGAAGGTGTCCGTACGTTTATCGGCATGGCCATCCAAAGTGTACTTACGTTTATCGAGTAGGCCGTTTGAAGGTGTCCGTAATTCATGACCGGGGTCGGTTTTGGAGACGAAAACTTCTGAATAGTACTTCATTAAATATTTGGCCATGAAGCCGACTGTCTAAGAGGAGGTGGACAGGCCCACTCATCCTTTTTTAAAATGAAAAAAGAAAACAAAGTTCACCTAGTGGTAATAGCGTTTGAGTGAATGGCATTCCAACTGTTGTTGATGTCTTGCCCTCGGGGTCTAGAGTTTATAGGCACCCTTCCCGGCTGCTTTGATTATCTTGTAGGACCTTCCAAGTGGGTCGAGTTTGCCAGAGTATCTCCTTAGTGTTTTGAAGACCCTGCGGGGACCCAGTCGCCTATCTTGAAAGTACGATCCTCACGTTTCGGTTATATGTCAGGCGGCCTATTGCTAGTAAACTGCGTTGTGATGCTCGCCCGTTCCCGTGCTCGTCCACAGTGTCTAGGTTCTGACAAAGGTTGTGTCGTGATTCCTCGTCCGCCCATTGGAGCCTGATGACGGAACTGATACTTCAGCTGGAATGACTGCTTCAGAACTGTATGTCAGGGAGAACGGGGTTTCACCAGTTGATGATCGAGTCGTGGTTCGGTATGCCGAGGACTCCAGGTAGCTCGTCTGCCCATGCGCCCTTAGCTTTCTGCAATCGCTTCTTCAATGTCTGTATGATGGTCTTGTTTGATGACTCGCCTGGCCATTAGACTGGGGTTGCGGCGTGTTGAGAAGCTCAACTTTATTCCCCACATGTCACAGAAATCCCTGAAGCCTGAACAATGAACTGGGATCCATTTCGGTACAATCTCCTTCGGTATTCCGAACCACAGATTACATTCTTCCAGATGAGCTTTTACCTCTCGATCTCTGAATTGTGCAAAGGCTTCGTCTTCGATCCACTTGGTGAAGTAGTATGTCACAAGCAACATGAGACTCGTTGCCCTGGTGCAGTAGGTAGCTTTCCCACGATATCCATTCCCCACTTCATAAATGCCAAGGTGTGAATGGAATGGAGTCGTTCTGGTGGGAGGTGTGAGACATGGGCAACCTTTACAGCTGTCGCACTTCTTCACGTAAGCGTTCGAATTGATGCATATGGTCGACCAGTAGTATCCAGCGGTGATCACCCGGTGTTCAAGACTCGCCCCCCGCGTGGTTGCCGCATTCGCCTTCATGGAGTTCGGCTAGAACACTTTAGGCTTTCTTTTGGGCTTATGCATTTGAGATAAGGGCCCAGAATAACTTTCTGAGGAGTTGGCCCTCATGTTATGGTGAATCTGGCGACTCTTGCTTTCAGTCGGCGTGCTTCATTCTTGTCAGCCGGGAGCTCATCATCTTCCAGGTATCTTATTATCAGGGTCATCCAGTAGTCGCTTTTTCAACGCCCATGGCTCTACGGGAGACTTGTTCGGTGTGGTTCCTTCCAATTGGCTGGCCACTGCATGAATAAGAGGGAATGATGACTAGGAAAACATGGAGTGCCGAGCCAAGGTTGGCGAGGGTCAGCATGGTAGTTCTCAGCTCTAAGATCTGTACGATTGAGAACTCTTCGAATTTGGCCACAACTCTTTGACCATGCTCAAATAGGATGTCATCTTTGAATCGCGTGCTTGATACTGCCTTGTAGTTCATTGACTACTAGTTGGATCGGACTTCACTTCCAATCTCTGGCTCCAATTTCTCTGGCCAAGGAAAGTCCAGCTAGAGGGCTTCATATTCGGCCTCGTTATTCGTGCACTTCAACCCACAACCAGATTACTCGCTGGATGATGTCTCTCTCTGGTGCGATCAGTACTATTTTGAGTCCGCTCCATTGACATTACTCGATCCGTCTACTAGAGAGGTCCACTTGAGGGTGGTGTGCGCCGTTCATGCAATGTAACTCTCTTTCAGCCTTGGTGGTGGCACAGGTGTGAAGTCGGTAATGAAGTCTGCCAGTGTCTAGGACTTGACGGGTGCGGGATGGTAGGCTTATAACACCTCACTAAGCTCTATTGTCCATTGCATGAGTCGGCCTGATAGTTCGGTTTGTGCAGTATCTTCTTGAGTGGGAAGGAGGTGATTACAACAATGGAGTGGCACTGAAAGTACACCCTGAGCTTCCTGGATGCATGGACGAGGGCGAGGGCCAGTTTCTCCAGTTGACTGTACCGAGTTTCTGCGTCGAGGCGACTTGCTCACTAGTAGACCGGTAACTGCTTTGATTCTTCTTCTCGAACTAGCACTGCCGAGATGGCTGTCTCTGAGACTGCTAGGTAAAAGTAGAGCTTCTCCCTGTCCACAAGTTTGGAAAGAATGGGGGTGTGGTCAGATACCTCTTCAACTGTTGTAGGGCTTCTTCGCAGAAGGGTTCCAGTCGAACTTCTTGGACTTCTTGAGGCATGGAGAATAGGTGGCATTTATCAGCTGATTTGAGATGAAACGGCTCAGGGCGCACTCGTCCTGCAAGCGCTGGACATTTCTGATGCAAGTCGGGGATGGTATGTTGAGGATCGCTCTGATCTGGTCGGGGTTTGCTTCTATCCCTCGCTGAGTAACCATATAGCCCAAGAATTTACCTGATGAACGCCAAATGAGCACTTGGCTGGGTTCAACTTCATGTTGTACTTCCGGAGACGACGATGCCTAGCTAAGGTGATCAAGGGTGTTCGCCAATCAGGGACTTGACGAGCATGTCATCGATGTAAACCTCCATGGTCTTCCTAAGTGGTCAAAGAACATTTTGTTGACTAGACGTTGGTAGGTGGCCCCAGCGTTCTTCATCCAAACGGCATTACTTTGTAGCAGTAGGTTCCCCTCTCTGTGATGAAGGCTATCTTCTCTTGGTCGTCCGGATGCATAAGAATCTGGTTATATCCCGAGAAAGCATCCATGAAACTAAGGAGTTCGTGCCCTGCGTCGCATCTACCATCATGTCGATATGTGGGAGTGGGAAAGAATCCTTGGGGCAGGCTTTGTTCAAGTCAGCGAAGTCGATGCAGACTCTCCACTTCCCGTTCTTTTTCTTTATGACCATGACGTTTGCTAACCATTCGGGGTAGTGGACCTCTCTGTCATGTCGTTGCTTAGGATTTCAATCTCTTCATTAACGATCTGGTTCGCTCAGGTGCGAATTTCCTCCTCCTCTGCTTAACTGGTGGGTGATCCGGATCTTTCTTGAGTTGGTGGACCATTGCGTCTGGACTGTTTCGGTCATGTTGGCGTGGACCAGGCGAAGCAGTCTTTCGTTCTTTTGAGAAATTCTATTAGCTTCTCTCTTGTCTCGGGTTCGGCAGGAGCCTATATGTGTCTTTCTTTCTGGGTCGTCGGATGTATGTGCACTTCATCCAACTCTCATAGTCGGTTGGTCAGGCTCGGTTCCGAGGGGTTGATGAGACTGTAATTGCTATGAAGAGTTTCCTTTGCTCTTGAAGGCGTTTTTGTAGCAGTCCCTGGAAGCTTTGGGGTCGCCCTTGATCTCTCGTACTCCCCACTTGGTTGAAACCGATCGTCGGGTGGAAGGTAGATAGGCTGCCCGTATGTCATGGATCCAAGGGCGGCCCAAAATGACTTGTAGGGAGATGGGCAGTTCGATCACCAGGAAGACGGTCTGTTTGTTATTCCACCGGCGTAGATGGGAAGTGATCTCTCTTCGACAGAGTATTTCTGCTCCGAGTTGACCCCAACCAGCAGGGTCAGCCACCTATTGATGTTTGCTTCTCTAGTCCCATTGCCTTGACTGCTTCAGGACAGGATGTTTGCTGACAAACCTCTATATACGAACACCCTTTTCACTAGGATGTTGGCAATCTGTAGGAGACGACTAAAGGGTTGTGATGAGAACGGCCAGGGTGATCGTTCGTTATCTTCAAACTGAATTACCTGATGAGAGTGTGATCGCGAGACTGGATGGATGGACTGTACTTCATGGTGGTGGTTGGCTCTAGCATATCGCTTGGCCGATGAGTAACTTACTCTACTGATCTCTGATCCTCCAGATGAGCGAATAGAAACCTTCAGTATGGGTTCCCGCGGAGGGGGTGACGGTTTTTTGTAGCTTTCTGGCTAATGGTGTTCTTCCTCTTGTCAATAAGTAGATCACGGAGATGTCCCCTTCAGAATGCAGCAACCTCGGCCGCAAGGCAATACGTCTCCGGTGTTGTGCCCATGGTCGCTGTGGAACTCGCACCACTTGGTTTTGTCTCTCCTGCCTCGAGATTGAGCTTGCCATCCACTTGACAGTGGATCCCAGTCCTTCATTATTGCTAGACTGGGTTGGTTCACATTGAGGTTGTACTCTGGTATTTTGTGTGTTCGATCCAAACTGCCTGTTTACATTTCTCGTGGGTTGTGATCATAAAGCTTCCTGACTCTGCTCAATTGCGTGCTGAGGTTGGTACGTTTTTGGAGGTTGGTAGCGGTGCTCTAACCGTCTAGGCTCTGGCTTCTTGTCGCTCCGCCTTGATTCATTCTAGAATGGGCAGCTTGGTCATCTCATCTTCCTCCATCTTATCTGGATAACCGCCCGGGCCAGAGCATCTTCCATTGTGGTGCAACCCAACTTCGTAAGTTCTTTGTATATTTCTCTGAGGAGGCCTTTCCTGAAAGCGTCCACAGCAATCTTAGGGTTACGAGGGGATAGAGATCTTTTCTCTATTGAATCTGCTGACATATTCTCTCAATGGCTCTCCCCTTCTCTGGTATATTCGTATAGGTCGGCCGATAGTTTCTCTAGTTTCTTGCTGCTGGCGAATTATTCCACGAAGGTGTCAGTAAGCTAGGCGAATGAGTCTGGATCCTTCAAGAGGTTCGTGTACCATGGAGTGCCAGGCCAAATAGACTAGAACCGAAACTCTTGCACATGCAGGCTTCCCTAAGCGTTCGGGGTATTGAGACGTAAACATTCGCTGCTTGTACGAGGCTATGTGGTCATTCGGGTCGGTGGTACCATCGTACGGTTTCATGTTGGGATGGTGAATTCTGGGGCATGTCGGCTAGGGCGATCTCATCCACAAGGGTGAATCAGCGTAACATGGGGCTTGCTCTTCTGGTTTGGACCCGCATACCTGGAATACGTCTCATCCCTGCCTCGATGTCGGCCAGTCTTTTGGCCAATACTTGTTCCATAGGCAAGGGGATACTACCGGTCATTCTGTCTATTTGGGTCTACTGCTTGCTGCATTCGTTCTTAGCACATTCTGTTGGGTCATCCCTCGGGGGTAGTCTGATAGATCGTTCTTCGTGCATTCCTTGTGCAGGATCTTCGTCATCCCTTCCGGTGGGTGACTCCCATTGTCACTGTTCTATTGTTTCGCCCTACATGAATGTCAGTGGAGTCGATTGGTAGTCGCTCGGTCAGTCAGGATGGATGAGCTCGAGTGCTGAGTTGGTTTGTTTGGGTCATTCAACCCGCGAGGGTGAGCCGAGCCGATAGGGTTTGTGTTTAGTTGTAACTGGAGGTGAAGCGGGACGGTGAGGGTGGGCTGGTCTTGTGGATGTGGCTTTCCGTTATTGGATTATCTTGGTTACAAGGCATGGGTCGGCTGGATGGTGTTTCTGTGCATATCTTGTCTCCTTAGTCAAACCGGAGTCTTCCAGCACCAGTGTGCTTACGGACACGGCCTTTACCGGAGATCAGGGCTGATGCTCTGGTGTGGATGTGGTTGCATAGATGGGTAGGGGGCAGAACCGATTGGGTTACTTGGTTGGGCAAGAACTCGAGATCATAGAATTGACTCACTTCTCTTTTACAGACTGGTTTTCAGCCCTAATGGACGCATTTTCGGTCCGGATTGCATTGTTCAGCTTCCAGTGCGGCCACCTTGTCGGAATTTTGTTGCATGAGAGAGGTCAAAACCCCAGTCTGGCCTCGAGGCCGAGGTTAACGTTGTCGGGATGCACGCCATTGAATGTTCCTCCACGTAGCAAGGTTCGTTGAGCCAAATGATGCTAGAGTCCCCACGGTGGGCACCAAACTGTAGACGTAAAAATCTACCTGTACAGAAGGGGGGGTCTGATCCCGTGAGGTTAGGCACCAGCGTCCGCTGTACCTGCACATGTAGAAGAAACACACGCGTAAGAGACAGGAAACACCGAGGTGGTGTTTGCCGTAGGCACTCCGACGCTCAAGTCACAAGACTGAAAAAGGCTATATAGTGAGGGCTAGGGAATAGAGATTACCGAAGTCTAGTCGGGGACCGTGACTACGGCGGTGATGTAAAGCTCCAAGTAGGAGCTTCGGTGTGTGAAGGTGTAATGTGATCTCCCTTGTGAGAGGGCTGCCTCTGCTTATATAGTGCTTGTCTGGTCTCCAAATCCTGGTAGAAGTAGGAGTCCTAGCATGACTCTGATGCAAACCCTAGCAGAATTAGGGTCGTGGTAAACTGTCTTACCAGTGTCCGGATAGGAAAGTGATTCTGATCAGGAAAGTGACTCCGTAGGAAAGTGACTCCGGAGGAAAGTATCAAGAATAGGAAGGTGACCTTGATGGGGATTGATCAGGAGTAGGAAAGTATTCTGAGGGGGTTGTGGGCTCTGGATTCGCCCATGGACCTAGGAAATGGACTGAGATTAGGAGGCTCGTGCCCACATGGTTTAGGCGGCTATCTTGTACCGAATGGGCCTAATCCGTTGGGTCATATCGGGATTGGGCCTAGCTTCTCCTTCAGTGTCGGGCCCGTTTGCCTATTGGGCCAAGGATGATTTTTGGCCCTAACAATCACTACGATTAATGTGCAGACACTTGAAGGATAGTGTGTTGATTACATAATAAATTATTTATGTTAGTTTAGTAATTATTCTACATATTTTATGAGTCCCGAGAATCAAGTTAAACGAAATTAGTAAACAATTTTCATTTTTGTTGATCAAAGAATTTTTATTAGTAAAAACAATCAAATTCAAAATTTCAAATACTGTTTTATAATTTTTTTCAAAGTAGTAGTATATAATTGAAAATGAACTTTTTATAATATCATTTATTTATAATAAATATCAGATAATGGATAAAGTATAAAATAAACATAAAATCATCATTTACATATTGTGTTAAAAAAAAATAATGACTATACATATACATTATACAATATGATGGTAAAGATGATTGGGTGAAAGTTTATTTTATTTAAAATCAATAATCATCTTTTGTCACATCAAGTTGTATGATAAATGTTATATGAAATTTTGTATGTTTGTATTATGTTAAAAAAAAAAAAAAAAAAAATGTTACTAAAAGCATAAAAAAGACCCAATAAATTAATGGGTCCCTAATTTAAAAGCCCAATCATGAAGCCCAAATAAAAACCCCAAGAAGTCAACAAAGGGGAAATTATTGGAAGTTACTAATACTTATAACCATCGTACGCATTAAAGCTAAATTGTACTCGATGTGCTGGTGCGGTTAAAGATAATATGATAAGGTGGTTACGAGCAAACTGTCATGTCAAGTGTTGAACAGAACAAGGCAATATATATAACCAATTATTGAATCTAGTCCAATAAATATATATTAGTCTATTATTGAATCTAATCCAATAATGACCAAATGACTTTATTACCCATGATAAGTGTTAGTTTTTCATGAGTAATCATTTATCACCGATACATAAATTCGGATGTACACATTTAAATCCGAACATCGTTAACCTTTAACGATATGTATTACTCTGTTCTTTTATTTGGTTTTAATATGTGACTACTTAGTTTCACTATGACCTAGTCGTTGGCCAAATATCATATTTTGATATATTTCTTCATAACTCCTTATGATCGAAACTCTCGCTGATCGTGGTAGGCATCTAGCAATGCTCTATAACCCCTACACCACAATGAAGTTAAACTCCAATGAACTTTTTTCCGATCATACATACCATCAAGTAAGATCCTTCCGTCGTCCAATCCTGATTAAGTATAAGTTCATGATATGTCAAAACCCTTAACTTAATCTTTAATCGAATTGTCAATCAATACAATGAAACATGTCATTATGAAACTACTTTTCATATGACATCCTTATATACTTTGGCCAGAGATTTCCTTTTTCTAATGTTTATTGACATTCAACTGAGAACTCGAGATCAAACTATTTCAAGTTAATGTATCTTGTCTTGACTATCACTTGTCCTCGCACATGAATAACTTATGACCAAACCGGCTTCTTGCATAAAACGTGACTAGACTTATGCTTATAAACCATATGAACTATCTGCATCCTGTGTTGAATCCAACTGTGATATCTCAAGTCTAAGGACTAGTGGTACACTAGTAAGATTCTACGATGTACCATTGACCACATTCTAAATGTCTATGTGATTCATCGTAATTGGTCATATTCGATAAATAGTTCACTAACTGTTTATCCATGCTAATGTCATAGTGATATAACTTTTATAATCACACACACTAATACCATCACATGATATTCAATGGAGACATTTAGCATACATACTATACAGTGTTATTGCCCAATTAACATTACTTACGTAGAGACTGCTTTGATGATTTGATCTTTTGAAGATTCGTATCATCCAGACATTTCACATGTGGTATTAATAATATAAATGAAGCGGTAAATCAACATGTGAAACAAGAACACTTTCTTTTGTTGATAAACTATTCACAAGATTTAATGTCTTGGAACTGACAACACGATTGGTTCCTAAAGCATACACTAACAAAACTCTCACTTGAACTAAAGTCAATCGCTGTGGTAGATGATGCTTGTCTCCTCAACATGATAGTCCAACTGCTTCTATGTCATCGCTTTAGTGAGTGGGTTAACTACATTCTCAGCTAAAGGTGTTTTCTACACCAAAATTTCTCTAGCTCCAATGAATTCTCTCAAAATGTGATATTTACACTGAATATGTTTTGATTTTTGGTGCGCCCTTGGTTCCTTTGCCTGTGCTATATCACCAGTATTGTTACAATACAAGGTTATCGGATAACCCATGTTTGGAACCACATCAAGTTCAATTAAGAACTTGCACATCTAGACAACTTCTTTTGCTATTTTCAAAGTGGCAATATATTCAGCTTCTGTAGTGGAATTGGCAGTAGTCGACTGTTTGGAACTTTTCCAATTGACTGCACCTCCATTACAAGTGAAAATGAATCCAGATGTACACTTTTTATCATCCATGTTTGACTTAAAATCAGAGCCCGAGCATCTCTGAATCTTCAATTCTAAACCTTCGTAACTCATGATTAAATCCTTAGTTCTTCTTAAGTGCTTAAGGATTGTTTTAACAGTAGACCAGTGCTTCTCCTCTAGGTTGGACTGATATCTACCTGTAACACTTACAACATATGTTATATGAGGCCAAGTACATAGCATAGCGTACATGAGACTACCTACAACTAAAGCATAGGGTATCATATGCATCCGCTCGTGCTTTTGATCAGTCTTGGTACTCATTTCTTTCGAAAGATGAACTCTGTGACTACAGGGCAAAAAAAAGCCCCTTTAGAGTCTTGCATGCTGAACTGTTTTAGCATCTTTTCTATGTACATCCTTTGGGATAAGCATATTAATCCTTTTGCTCTATCTCTATAGATACGAAATCCTACGATATAGGTTGTTTCTCCTAAGTCTTCCATGGAGAATGTTCTAGATAACCATATTTTAACTTTAGTCATCATTCCAATGTCATTTCCCTTCAATAGTACGTCATCTACATACAGTATGAGAAATATGATTGGACGATCCTTTGTCCACTTATAAACACAAGGTTCATCCGAATTCTTTATAAAACCAAACATTTTGATTGTTTCATCAAACTAGATGTTCTAGCCTCTTGAAGTTGTTTTAACCCATAAATGGATCTATGCAGCTTACACAATTTATTTCTTTCATATCTGGATACAAAACCTATAGGTTGTTGCATGTAGATATTTTCCTTAATAAATCCATTGTGGAACGCTATTTGACATCCATCTGCCATATCTCATCATCATAGTGTGCAACTATGGTTAGCATAATCCTGATTGATTTAAGCATGGTGACTAGTGAGAAAGATTCCTCATAATCCAATCCTTATTTCTTAGTATAACCTTTCGCAACCAGTCTAACTTTATAGGTCTCTACCTTTCCATGTTTGCCAATCTTTCTCTTGAAGACCTATTTACATCCAATAAGAAGTATTCCTTCTTGAGGATCAACAAGAGTCCATACTTGATTAGCATGCATGGACTCTATCTCAAAGTTCATAGCTTCTAGCCATTTTCCAGAATCGATATCTAATATCGCTTCTTCATAGCTTCTAGGATCATATCCATGCTTCACTTCTCCAATCATGATAGATTCAAAAATCTCCTCATGAAATAATCCATATCTTTCTGGAGGTCAAGATACTCTAGATGATTTGTGAACCGAAGCGTTTTAAGGTGTTAAGGTTTCTTTATGAGGACCACCCATCTGAGTGTTTTTGGTGTGAGGCTCCTTGGACTCTTCTTAGAGCACAATTTTTCTTCCCACACTACTTTCCTCTAAGAACTCTTTCTCAAGGAAGTGTGTGTTTCTACTGATTGAAACTCTTGGATCAGAGTGAAAGTAAAAGTAATATCCCAAGCTATCTTTAGGATATTCTATAAATTGACCTTTCTTAGATCTAATGTCCAACTTATCTATCTTGACAATCTTGACATAAGCTGGACAACCCCAAATTCTCATATATTCGAGACTAGGAGGTTTACCATACCACATTTTGTATGGTGTCTTCTTGACAGATTTAGATGGTACCCTATTCAGAATATGCACAACAGTCTCAAGGGAAAATCCCCACAATAATGTTGGCAAGTCCGTAAAACTTACTATCTACCATACCATATCCAATAAAGTACGGTTCATCATTTCTGATACATCATCATGTTATGGCGTATATGGAGGAGTCAACTAGGATATAATACCATTCTCTTTCAGAAAATCTTGAAATTGCATACTAAAGTATTCATTACCGCAATCTGATCGCAGAGTCTTAATACTCTTTTCGTTTTGTTTCTCTACTTCATTCTCGAACTCTTTGAACTTTTCAAAGGATTCATATTTGTATTTCATTAAATACACATACTTGTACCTAAAATAATCATTGATAAAGGTAATGAAGTATTGAAAGTTTCCTCTGGCCATTTCATTAAATGGTCCGCATACATCAGTATGTATTAGCTCCAATAACTCTTTAGATCTTTCCCATTTACTCTTAAAGAGTGATTTAGTCATTTTTCCTTAAAGAGGAGATTCACAAGTCGGATAGAGTTCTAAACCCAATGGGCTTAAAAGCCAATTTGCTTCTAACCTAATAATCCTTTTATCTCCTATATGAGCTAATCGATGATGCCAAAGTAATTTCGAATTAATTTCATTTCGAGATCTCTTATTCGTAATGGTATTAATTATGTTATGATCATTCAATTCTAGAACATACAAACCATTTTATTAATAGCTTTGCGTAATAATTCATTTCAAAAATAAATTAGACATTCTTTTCCATTAAATTGTATTTCATAACCATATTTACATAAAATAGAAATAGAAATGATATTTCTAGTTGCTTTGGCATAATACAAAGTTCTATACAAATACATGATGTGCCCAGATGGCAACGTCAAATGGTAAGTCCTTATTGCCTCGGCCCAACCTTTTGTTCCATTTGTCATCTTCAAAATAACTTCATCTTTTGACAATGCAAAACTATTATGTAGTGCTTGCAATGAAACACAAATGTGAGATGCAGTAGCTAAATCTAATATTCAAGAATAATCATTTGAATTAACACGTAATTCAAATTCTATAACATAAGAATAGAATACACTTGCTTGACTTTCTTCAAGCTCTCGAGATATAGAGGACAATTCCTCTTCCAATGTCCATCTTTCTTGCAATGGAAGCATTGCCCTTTATCTTTGGCCTTCTCAGCCTTGGTTGCACCCTTTTTGAAACCTTTTTTCTACGGTCCAACTTTTGAACCTTTCTTGGATTTCCATTCCTTCTTCTTAGTCTTACTTGAAGAAGCCACAAGAAATTCTTCTTGTCTTTTCTCTTTTCTTCCTTGGTTGTAGAATTGCAGAATCTCATTCAGTAATTCACGAAGAGTGTACTCAATCCTATTGAGACTATAATTTGTGATGAAGGGCTTGAAACTGGGTGGAAGGCATTGCAGAATCAAATTCACTTTGAGACTGTCTGACATTACAATCCCAAATGCATCCAGTCGCCCTAGAATATTTATCATCTTAATGACATGATCATCTGGGGAAAGACCTTCCCTTAGTCTTATTCCGAACAGTGTCGCACATAGTTTGTATTCCTTCACCCTTGGATTCTCACTATACAACTCTTGTAAAGTGAGCATTATCTCATTCGCACTCTACATCTTTTCATACTTACACCAGAGCTCAACGTTCATTGAAGCTAGCATATAGCTTCAAGCTCGTAAGTCATCCTCCTGCCATTTAAAACTTCCTTTTCTTACGGTGTAGCATCAAGAGCTAGAGAAAGTGGTAGGGGTGCTTCCAAGACATACCCGACCTTTTCGAAATTGTGAACAATTCTCAAATTCCTTAACCAATCATTAAAATTGGTTCTGATCAGCTTGTTGTCATTAAGAATCCTCAAAATGAGTTTATTGCTCATTTTCACTAACTAAATATCACAAAACTACCAAAAGAGACTACAAGGAAAAATAAAAGTTTTATTAGTGTCTTGTAAATTTAAACCTTTAACGCTAATCATATTAGCTTCCAATATTTTATTCAAATCCCATACTCCCCTAAATGACAATTCAAAAATTTTGTTGGAATAAATTTCTTGTGAGGAATCAAATTCTTATTAAATTTAATTAAACCTCACATAATAGTGTTAAGGTAGGTGCCCTAGAGCCAATCTAATTGTAGCGATTGATTACTTGTAAAAACATGTTGATATTACTAAAAGGCAATTTGAATATATTATGTCTAACTATATTATGTAAATCATATTTCATATATGTTATAATATATGTCCTTAGAATGGTAGAATCATGATGAGGGTATCACGTGCTTTAAATCTTGATTGTAAGAACCCTTTGATCATGTTAAATGGTCATTCTAGAAATCGTTCGTAGCCCTAGTATTATCCTAAAGTAAAGGCACAGATAATATGTTAAGGCTATCATAATGTTGAACGACCCTATAGAAAGATACTTTCATGTTAAAGTTGTTTGGTGACAACTTGATACAACCCATGGGTGCTTACTGTTGGCAAGTTCACTAGACTGACCAACTAGAGGATTCCACATAGATGGTAACCCCAATGCATGTGGAATATATCCTCTAACAGATGGTGGTGAATTTGGTCCTTAGATTTGAGATCACCAGAAAGCCATGTGTAAATATTGGTATAGTTTGACGCTAGCCTAACGTAGTCCTACTCAGGGTTATCAGTACAAGAATGATTGGCTACATTGAGAAGTACACTATGGCTATGGTGGATCGATACAAGATTCATCACTCTTGGGTACAGAAGAATTTATCTCGCTGAGTAATTTGGTAAATGACAATGACCACAAAACTGTGGCCATTGTGGAATTGAGTTGGTGATCAATTTCGATTAAGTCGTTAGTTTGAATTACCGAATACAAACATATCAAAGTAGTATATTTGAAGTTGACATTATTTATGTACTTCAAACCTTGATAAGATAATAGTTGATGAAATGATTTGATTACACGGTAACCATATCGTTGATAGGTAGCTGATACGTTGAATCCGAATCTATCAGGTGAACCTAATACCTTCCGAGAGGCCAATCTAGATTGGTGTATAATGAGACAATTAATTGAGCGCCAATTGTGATATAACCCGCTGCTGATATGATAAGGAGTCTATGGGTCATATAGTTAAAAGACAAATCAAAGAAGATTTGGAGTAAGGGCATTTTTGTAATTTTAGGGAGAAAGGGTATTTTGGTAATTCTTACGGTGTAATTACATTGGCTGAAGGTTGTTGCTTGGAAGGTTGTTGCCTATGTCCAATTTTAATTTGTAAGATTACATATTTATTCAAATATCTATTGGTGTACATATATTAAAAGGAATAAATTATCATTACTTAAATTAATATATTGGTGTATATGCATTTTAAATAATGAATTATTATTGTATGATTGAAGCAATAATAATAAAATATCAAAACGACCTTTTCTTGGGCACTAAGTAAATTCTAATTATTTATTTATAAATAATGAATATTAGTGGGAATATTCTTTGAAATATGCCAAGGGAATATTAGGGTTAGGGTTTGCCTGTAAAAAGGGGCATTAACTCTTATTTCCTAATTAGCTAATTCTTGCCTCACAAGCTAAAAAGTTGTAGAGAGAAAATTTCCTAGAAAATTTTCTTCCCTTTTCCTTCTTTGAACCTTCACTCTCAAACTAGCAAATTGATCATGTGGGCATTCTTGCTTTGTGTGGATCACCGTTCGTTCACTTCTCCTTTTGAAGTGCAAGCGTTTTTCTTCAATCAAAAATCAGTGAAGCCTCCAATTGAAGGTTTGATTATAATGATTCTTTAATCTTTTATATATATTTGTTTTGAATGGTTATTAAAATCAATCTATGACCCGAGATTAAATGGGTTTCGAATAAAATTTTTGTTTATTATTCCACACTTTATTTGATTAAAACCCTACACTGGTATCGGAGCCCTAGATTAGATGTTGATAATCTATGGAAAAATATATGTGTTTCCTTTGATTGTAATGAAAAAGCATGTTTTGATTTGTTGATTGAAAAAATATGTTTTTGGGTTTTTCATATAATCAATTGATTTTGTTCAAATTGATTAATTTTTGTTAAAATTGATTAATTAAAATGTTGAGGAATTGATTGGTGGATTAGGGTTTGAGGCTAATTTGTGGTGCTACACGTTTCCACGCGCAACCGTTGTTCAGGGCTATGCGCTGATGAGTGTTGGAAATACGGATTTATTTAGTGATTTGGGGTTGAAACTGTAAGTAATTTAAGGCTTAGTGCATGATTTTTTATGATATTCCTAGCATGTTTCATTATCTTCCAGAATCACAGGTTTTGTTGTGTTTTCAGATATTCAGGTGCAAAAAGATGGATTATTTGTCCTTGCGCGGACACGGGTATTAAGGTGTTTTCAAAATAACTGGGTGTTTGGACATCCTAGATCTGTTCGAGTGCGGAAAAATCAAGGCAAGAAGAAAAAGATTGAAATTTCAGGTCGCGCCGCATCATGATTTCCTGCACCACGTTGTGAATATGACACAATCCAAGTTGTGCCGCGGGGAAGACATTTGGCATAGCAGCACAAATTGGCGAAATCCAAATGGCGCTACAACACCATTCAACTGTGCCGCGGCATGGATCAGGTTTTTGACGAAGAAGAAATCGCCTGGAAGTGCATTGCGGCGCCATTCAAACACATCGCAACGCAAGCCACTAATTTTGCAAAATATTAGCATTTTTAACCCTAATTTTGTTTGCCAATATTTACAAAAATGTCATCACGTGTAATTACTATAAAAAGGCAACTTTAGTTTGTATTTTTTGGTAGCTTTTAGACTAAACACATTTGTAAACATTTTGGGAAAACTTTGAGAAGGGGTTTTGGCTAGAAGGGATAAAATCTTGATCATTTTTGTGGATTTGTTATCCATATGTTCATGGGTAAGATCAAGGTTTGTTTCTTTGTGATTATGTACAACTAATTCCTTTTCTAGTGTATCCAATGTAACCTAATTAGATTACTTTATGTTTTTACTCTAATTGATCCAATATATCTTAGTTTCATTCATTTATGCTTGCTGAATTGATTGATCGTTATTATTGTCTGATCAACTTTAATTTTCAGTTAATTGATTGTATAAGTTTGGGTTAGGCTATACGCCACTAGCTAATCTCAAAATTAATCTTGTGGATGAGTGATTTATGTCTATGCGATGCCATCGACAAGTGTAAATTGGTTTGTGAATGGTTGGGTACTCTTTTGCTTAATGGGTTTTCGTAGTTGGACAAGGCTATACGCCACTAGCTAGTTTGGTTAATGAAAATACTAGGTTAAATCGGAACGCCCATGGAAATACCTTATTTTGGTGAGTATCGACCTTAAGATTTGAATTCAAAGAACACTGATTAGATTAATAACATAGAGTATGACGAATACGGTGAAATTGGATACACTAGATTGTTACCCATTTTTTGATCTTTTGTTTAGTTATCGTTTTTGTTACATTTAGTAATTTAGTTTTCATTTTTGTTATATTTGGTAATTTTAGCGTTTTTATTGTGATTTTAGATTAATTTAGGTTGCTGGTCCTTTTTATTATTTCTCTTAATTTCATTATCTTGGTTGATTTTTGCACAATGTTAAATTTATTAATAGCTCCCAATTCCCTATGGGATCGACCCTTGCTTTGCACACTAGGCTATAGTTGCGATCGTGCACTTGCAAGGATTAGACTTCGTTAGTTTTCTCAACAAGTTTTTGGCGCCATTGCTAGGGATTTGTTTGAGTTATTTAATTTCTTTGATATTTGTGCTTTCATTTTAGTTATTTTATTGTGATTTTGTTTATTTTTGTGTTACGATTTTTTTTGGTGTTTTGAGTTTTTAAATGCAAGGTCGTAGATCGTTAGACGAAGAAGTACTTCCTCACCTTGATATAGTGAATTTGATCAGTAGGAAGAGAAGAGAACCGGAAATTTCAGAAGAGTCGGAAGATCCAAGTGAATCAAGTTTAGAATTTGAAGAAGAAATGGCGAATTTACGTTGCCCAATGAAGGAGTATGTACATCCTACCATTGGAACGTCGCCCTCTTGTATTGTTTTGAGTGTCGCAACAAGGAATTATGAGCTAAAAAATATTCATTTTCAGATGCTTCCTTCATCCCATGGGATGGCCACGGAAGATCCTTTGACATTTATTCGTGATTTTTACTCAAATTTGCAGACTTTTCCTTTGCAAAATCTGAGTGAAGATCAATTGTGGATGAGATGTTTTCCTTACACATTGAAGGACGTAGCAAAGAGTTGGTTCATGTCTTTGATACTAGCTTCACTTGCCACTTGGGGATGTAGTCTACAACAAGTTCATAGGTAAATTCTATTCTCATGCAAAGACTGTTGAACTAAGAAGTTGGTTTATGTCTTTGGCACCCATTATTGGAATCCTGGTTGGAGGAATCATCCAAATTTTTCATGGAGAAACAATCAACAACAAGGAAGTTCTAATCACAACATGCAGCAAAAGAAGCCTCATTGGAGGAAACACTTAATAGTTTTATTCAAGTGTCTCAAAATAAAAATCAAAACTTTGAATAGAGATTCCAACAGTAGGATGCATCCATAAGGAAGATGGAGGTCTAGGTAGGACAAATTTCAGAGTCATTACAAGGCCATGTCCTTGGGAAGTTATCAAGCCAATCCGAGCAAGCAAAAGAAGTCACAGTTTTTAGGAGTGGTAAGGTAATTAACAAGAACATAAATTCTGAAAGTAATTAGCCTTTGTTTGATCATGCAGGTAAAGAAAAAGCCGAGGAGAAGCAGCCAAGTGCACCTGTCCAGAGTGAAGAGATCGATCCTCCATATGTGCCACCGAAGACTTATGTTCCACTCGTGTCTTTTCTGAGTTGTTTAACTAAAAGCAAATGGGATAAGTCATTTTCTGATATTTATGACATTTTATCTAAGGTTAATGTGAACTTACCCTTGCATGATATGATCAGGAACATGCCAGCTTATGCCGAATTCTTCAAGGAGTTGAAAACCCGCAAGCGTAAGTATGAGCCGAATGAGGAGGTTATGATTTCAGAGACTATGAGTGTTGTGCTCCAATGCAAGTTACCGTCCAAGCTAAAAGACACAGGGAGATTTATTATCAACATCATCGTTGGTAATAAGAAGGAAGAAAGAGCGATGTTAGACTTGGGTGCAAGTATTAACCTCATGCCATATTCCATCTATTAGTAGATGGGTTTGGGGAACTAAAATGTACAACAATGACCTTACAATTGGCTGATTGTTCAGTGAAATATCCAAGAGGTATTGTTGAAGATATTTTAGTTCAAGTTGACAAACTAATTGTTTCAGTTGATTTTGTAGTGCTAGATATGGAGCGGACTTTAGACCATAGCAGTGAGTTGCCTATTTTGCTGGGACATCCCTTCATGGCCACAACAAAGAATATCATCGAATGTGCAAATGGAAAGCTAAGAATGACGGTTCTTGATCAAACCATTGAATTTTTAGTTTTTCAGGTCTTTGTCTTTACCTTTAGAAACTAATGATTGTTATCTTGTTGATTTTTTGGATCCTATCATTTTGTCTAGTTTTCAATAGGAAGAGAATAAAGATAAATTGGAGTTAGCTTTGACAACAAATGATGATGAGTTGAGTGATGATGAGGCTAGGGAGTATGTGGCGGTTTTGGATAGTGAGATTAGGGATATGTCTAATGAGGAGTTGAGGATGGTGATTGAGCATGTAGATGTTAAGCTAGTTTCTTCCATTGAATCCCCACTTAAGATTGAGTTAAAGCCATTACCACCTACCCTTTAGTATGTTTACTTAGGAAGAGATCAAAACCTTCTAGTGGTTATAGCTTCATATCTTATTTAGAGGAGGAGGACAAATTGCTTAAGGTGTTGAGTGATCATAAGGCAGCCATACGTTGGACACTAGCAGACATAAGGTGTTGTTGGAGGAAGTTTCCATACCAACTAAGAAGGCTCAAAGGAGATTGAATCTGCATTTGCAAAAGGTGGTGAGAGTTGAGGTGTTGAAACTACTTGACGCTGTAATCATTTATCCTATTTCAGACAGCAAGTGGGTGAGTCCAGTTCATGTGGTACCAAAGAAGTCAGGCATTACTGTGGTAAAAAATTCTGATGATGAGTTAGTGCTGACTAGGATGACTACAAGTTGGAGGGTTTGCATTGATTACAGGAAATTGAATGCTGCAACTAAAAATGATCATTTTCCTCTTCCTTTTATTGATCAAATGCTTGAAAGATTGGCTGGTTATTCTTACTATTGTTTCCTTGATGGGTTTTCAGGGTACGATCAGATTCCTACTGCTCTGGAGGATCAAGAGAAGATGACATTCACATGTCCATTTGGAACCTTTGCGTATAAGAGGACACCCTTCGGATTGTGCAATGCTCCAAGCACGTTTCAAAGGTGTATGATGTCCATCTTTTTTGATATGATTGAGAGATTTATTAAGGTATTTATGGATGACTTTTCTGTATTTGGTTCGTCATTTGACAATTGCCTTGATAATTTGACTTTAATTTTGAAAATATGTGTTGAAACAAATTTGACCTTGACTTGGAAAAGACTCACTTTATGATGAAGCAAGGAACTATTCTAGGGCATGTGGTATCTAGTAGGGGTATTGAAGTAGATAAGGCTAAGGTTGATTTGATTGCTAAGTTCTCGCCACCCACATCTGTGAAGGGTGTGTGGAGTTTTCTTGGTCATAGAGGTTTCTATAGGTGGTTCATAAAGGAATTTTCCAAGATTAGTATGCTATTATGTAATATTTTGGCTAAAGAAACACCTTTTGATTTCAATGGTCAATGCCTGAATGCTTTTAATATTCTAAAAGATAAACTCACATCTGCACCTATTCTTATGTCACTTGATTGATCCCTTCCATTTGAGTTGATGTGTGATGCGTTTGATTATACATTAGGGGCATTTTTAGGACAGAGAGTAGGAAAATTGCATCATGTTATTCACTATGCAAGTAGGGCTTTGAATGATGCATAGAGTAATTACTCCACCACTGAAAAAGAATTTTTAGCTATTGTGTTTCCTTTAGAAAAATTTCACTCTCATCTAATTGGTTCTAAAGTGATTATGTATTCTAATCATGTTGCATTGAGATATCTGTTGAGTAAAAAGGATCCTAAATCTAAGTTGATTAGATGGATTTTACTGTTGCAAGAATTTCATTTGACTATCAAGGACAAGAAGGGAAGTGAGAATGTAGTAGCTGACCACTTGTCTAGACTTGTGGAGACAACAAGCCATGAAGAGCGTAATCAAGATGGGGAGTATCCCCTCATTGAAACATTCCCTAATGAGCAACTCCTTTCCATCCATGGGAAAGAGCCTTGGTATGCTGACATTGTTAATTATCTTACATGTGGTATAATTAAGTCTGAGTTGACCTTTTAGGAAAAGAAGAGATTCTTATCCACGTTTAAGCATTACTTTTAGGACAATCCTTATTTGTTTAAAAGCTATCTAGATCAAATAATAAGGAGATGTGTTCCCAATTCAGAGTAGCAGAGCATTCTGAGACACATCCATGAATCACTTTGTGGAGGACATTTTGGTGGCAAGAAGATGACACTTAAGGTATTGCAGTCTGGATTTTATTGGCCATATTTATTTAAAGATGCTTTTACCTTTTGTGTAGGATGTGATCGATGCCAAAGGACGAGAAATATTGGCAAGAGAGATGAGATGTTGCTCTCAATGTTCATGGCGATTAAGTTGTTTGATGTGTGGGGCATCGACTTCATGGGTCCATATCCTTACTCTTTTGGCTACACTTATATACTTGTGGTTGTTTATTATGTTTCAAAGTGGATTGAGGTGATTGCCACGAAAACCAATGATAGTAAGGTTGTACTTAATTTTCTTAAGCATTTGATTTTTACCCATTATGGTACCCCTAGAACTATTATTAGTGATGCAGGTAGTCATTTTTGTAACAAGTCCTTTGCAGCGTTATTGAAAAAGTACAACATTACACATAAAGTGGCAAAACCTTATCATCCTCAAACTTTAAGGCAAGTTGAGTGAGCAACAAGCAAATTAAGACCATTTTGGAAAGAATGGTGAACATGTCAAGGTAAGATTGGGCTTTGACATTGAATGATATTCTGTAGGCATATTGGATGGCTTTCAAGACTCCACTTAGGATAAGTCCTTATAGGATAGTCTTTGGGAAAGCATGCCAGTTACCAATGGAATTGGAGTATCGGGCATATTGGGCTATAAAGAGATTGAACCTTGACATGGACAAGGTTGGAAAAGAACAGAAATTGCAATTGAATGAGCTGGATGAGCTTAGGAATGAAGCATATGAGAACATGAAGATCTACAAGGAAAGAACTAAGTTTTACCATGACAAAGTAATACAGCGGAAAGAGTTCCATCCAGGTATGAAAGTGTTGCTTTATGACTCAAGGGTGTGTCTTTCTCCAAGGAATTTGAGATCAAAATGGATCGGGCCATTTAAAGTTCATAAAGTGTTCCCTCATAGAGTGATGGAGATAGAAAACTTGAAGACAGGAAACCGATCAAAGTTAATGCATACCGGCCGAAGGCTTACCTAGACAATTTTTCTCCAAACAAGGAGGTTGTGTTCCTCAACGACTCAGAATAACGATCGAGCGTTCTGTCTAGCTCAAGACATTAAACAAGCGCTTTTCAGGAGGCAACCCGAATGTTTTAATTTATTATTTTTCTTCATTTTTAGTTTATTTCATGTTATTGTTTTGTTTTCATTAGGAATGTATTTTTTTTTTTTTTTTTTTTTTTTGTATTTAACTTTTGTGTGTTTGAATTTTTATGAAATTTTAACACTTGTTTGATATTTTTTCCAAAAAATTAAAACCACGCCATGGTGTAAGAGGTTCATGCCGCGGTGCAATTTTGAAGTTAACGATGTAACAAACTCGCTTTTATGCTACGGTGCGAGTCCTTGCACTACAGCATGATTTCGATGATTTTGAATTTGCAAAATCCATGTGACGCCGCGACATAAAACATTACGCCGCAGCACATTTCAACAACTATTAAATTGTGCGATAAAAAACCATGTGATGCTATAGCGCATAAACTTATGCCACGGTGTAACACGATTTCTATAAAAGGAGCAGGCATTTTATTTTTGCGCCACGGCACATTTTCTCCATTTTCTCTAAACCTTTCTCAGATTTTCGATTCTCCTCCAGTTCTTTGTCAAGATTTTCTGATTGATTATCCTACACACATCCTAAACACTTCATTATGTTGATTTTGCAGACTTGAGGATTGATTGAAAGCTAGATTGATTTGGGCATTTTTTTATTTTGGGCAACAATTTCCGATCCGAGGTGTTTGATTGCTATTGTTACATGGGTAAGCATCCTGGATCGCTCACTTGTCATTTTATTTGGATATTTGATTATGAAATTTTGACTTTTGAGTTGATTGGTTGCTTTGGGTATTGATTTGAGCAATATAGTGATTGGATTGTGACCTTATTGCATATTGTGTTGAGAATGGTAGTTTGTTGTTGCTTGATTACTCTGTAATTGGGAAATGGGTGAAACTATTTGAGGAGTAGTGTGATATTTGATTGTTGGGAGTGTCGATATTCTGATTTTGATATGGCATCACATAAAAGGAGTCGAAATGTGGCTAGTTCGAGTAGAGGTCCTAGGGGTTCCTCAGGAGACACCTATGACCCTAGATTTGTGAATGCCACCACTAAGGAAAGGTATAAGGATAATGCTACTAGTGGTAGAGGTTTTGCTGATGAGCGGGGATTTGAGTTCAAGAGTCCTTGTGAGGGAGTTACTGATATCATTAGTGATCTGGGTTGGGAGGAATTTATAGCCCACCCAGAAGTAGTTGTTGAGCCTCTAGGCATGGAATTCTATGTGAATGCCTTCGAGAAGAGAAATGGAAAGACTATGGCTAGAAGAAAGGAGAAAGGAGGTCAGGTTTGATGCCAAGATGATTAACAAGTATTATGGGTTATCAGAAATTCTTGAAGATTAAGATGAGCACTCCCAATTATTAAGGAACCGAACTATGATTAAGTATTACAGTGTTTGACAAAGGGTTAGAGAGTGTGGATCCTTTGCTAGAACAACAAGAGGAAGGGTTTCATGGCGACTTCACTCATAGGTTGTGGCAATATTTTGTGTGTGCCAGGATCTATCCTACAGTACACCATAGCACAGTGGCCACTGAGAGAGTTTTCATGATGTATGCCATACCCCAGCGGATGCAGATCAACATTGGTCAAGTTATTTATTTTTGGATTTTGCATGACCTTTAGATCTACTATGGTGTCCTATCTGTTTCCTAGCCTCGTCATTGCCCTATATGTATCTACGGGAGTTAATGTTTATGAGGACAATGAAGTGAAGAGACCACGACATCCACAACTAACACTGAAGTACCTTCAGAAGATCACCAATAGGGGCAAGGGAGCTAGAGCCCGTGTACAGCAATGCAGACAGAGAGCCTCGCACCTGTCGACATCAACCATCTAGCCTGCACGTGATTAGATGGACATTTTGGGAGCAGAGATGAGAGAGTGGTAGTCATGGGCCACAGGTCAAGTGACCTGTTAGGTTGAGTGCTTATAGACGATATAGTGGATCCAATAGTTTCAGCTATCTCAATTAGGAGTGGATCCAGGGCAGTTTGTGTTTCCTATCTATCTAGGGAGTTATGAGCCTAGGGCTCCTGCTGGTGATGATGTTGAGGAGGCTGGAGGTGATTTGGAGGAGGAGAAGGATGATGTTGGAGAGGAGTGAGAGAGTGGATTGGATTTAGACTTCTGGATTTCCTGTTTTCATTTCATTTTGTCATGTTCATTTATTGTGTTATGTTTTCATTTCTTTATTGTTTTTTAGTGTGTTGAGTTGTATAAACTTTGTTTTTTCTTCATTTGTTTATTTTATAACTGACAACATGGATTCTTTTCCAAAACACCATGTGTTCTTTTCTTTTGTGTTGGTGGATTTCATGTTGATTACAGGATGTGCATTCAGTGGAGTTACTTTCGATACTTTACAATCCGTTAATAAAGGGGGGTAATTTGTTTCTTTCCCTTTTGCCTCAACCTTAATTTGATGGCTACATTGGAGACAATGTAGGAAATTGGTTGGGGGTGGCAAATTATGAAATTTATGCATGCTTGCGAATTTTTTTTTTTTTTTTTTTTTTTAGTTTGTGGGGATTTTTGTTCTTGGATTATGTTAAATGTCCATGATATAGCATGATTGCAATGACATGTAGTGTCTAGAAGAGGTCATTTTTACACTAATTTGAGAATTATTCTAGATGTTGATTTTGCTTGAGTTTGAAACGCTCGGGTGTGTGGTTTGTTTGGTTGGTTGGTTCTAGCATTTAAAGGTGTTTTGTGTGTAAACTTCCTATGATTTTGTGAGATTCCTAAAACACTAGAACCTATTTGATGATCACTTGAGGTGAAATCCTAGATGATGCATGATTTAAGAAATGATTTAGGTCATCTTTGGACCGTTTGTGCTTTTCAAGCCAACCTTAGATGTTATTATCCTTAGTCACCTCGTTGAGTTGTTATGGTATATATTTAGCCTTGATTTTCTTTCTTTTGACTTGTAATGACCTGGCCGTTTTAACCCTTAAACAAATTTCCTTCCTATGACATTCTTTTAAGAGGATTAATCTAAATCTATGGAAGTGAAAATGTGTGTGGATTTGAGATTGTGTAAATTTTATGAGGGTGTTCGAAAGGACCGGTTGGGGGTTGTTGTGTGGGAAAAAGGGGAATTTGGTGATACCCATGCTTCCTAAATTTCTATAATTGATTAATTGATCCCTAAAAAAAAAAAAAAAAAAAAAAAAAAAAAAAATCAAATCAAATCAAATCAAAAATCAATAAGGTAGTATGAAAAAGGTACATAATAATAATAATAATAATAATAATGGTGTAGGATGTGAGAGAATAAGTGTTGAGTGATCATGCTTTTGTAATGAAAGATTATTCCTCTTAATTGCTTGAATCCCTTATATTCCTTCATAACCCAATACCTTAGCCTAACGATGCAAGCTTAATGAACCCTAATCATCTAAAGTTGTGTGTTATTATCACATAACCATCATCGACATTAATCAATCAATTAATACTAAAAATACTGAAATCAAGCATAAGAGGCTTTGATACCACTGTAGGTTAACGGATCCATTACACAATGGAATTTTAAAAATTTTATTCAAGATCCGCTAACCTTTAACCCATATTAATCCTTACGCCGAATATATTATTTTTGCATAAAAAATTAATCAAAGGTAAAATATATCGTACCAGCGTTTGAGGCTCCTCTGACTTGATGTTGGAATTGCAAATCACTTCAATGTAGAAATGCACTCCCGGTATCCACAAGAATATAGGACTACCGTCGTTGAGGGATTTCTAGGCTAGAGAAATCTCTAAACTACAAGAACAATTTTCTGCAAAATTTTTCTTTGAGAGAAAAATTCCTTTCTCACAAAAAGGGACTGACATTTTTGAGAGAGAGAGAAAGGGGGGGTGGATAGGGTTTCAATTTTTGCAATTTAATTTCATTAAATGATTTAATTTTAGTTGCACTTAAATAGTGCACACTAAAACGCTATTCCAATTTTGAATAGCCATCTATTCCAATTGGAATACTGGAATAGATTCCCCTTGCAACCAAACATAACATTTCAGTTCAAATTTAAAAACCAAATTGTTCGACTAGACACAAGACCAAGATTGACCTCTAGCCAGACATCATGGCCACCTAATAGATTCGGATTTAATGAAACCACTACCTATCAACGATATGGTTACCGTGTAATCGAATCCCTTCATCATCTATTATCTCATCAAGGCTAAGGCATAGAAATAGTGTCAACCTTGGTGGATATCCTTGATATCTTTGTATTCAGTTCTTCGGACCAACAACCTTAACAAATTGGATTGAGCAACAACTCAGTCCCACTATAGCCACAGATTTACTGTCGTTGTCCTTTCACTGAATTACGCAATGAGATAATTTCTCCCGTACCTAAGGGTGATGAATCCTTTATTGATCCACCATGGTCTCATACACTTTTCAATGCACCCAACCACTACCGTTTGGATATTCTTGAGAGGACTACTTTGGGCTAGTGTCAAGCTACACCAATCGATACACAAGGCACTCCAGTGATCTCAAGGCTAAAGATCACATACACCACCTTTTGTTGGAGGATTTTTTCCATAGACACTGGGGTAACCTTCTATGTGAAATCCTCCAATAGGCTGGTCTGGTGAACTTGCCTACAGCAAGCACCCATGTGTTGCACCAGGTCATCATCAAACAACCTTGACAAGTGAGATCTATCACTGTCCTTCGATAGGGTAGTCCAACACTATGATAGTCTTATCGTATTATCTGTGCCCTAGGTCAGGACAATACTAGGGCTATGGATGTTTCTAGAATGGCCACCATACGTACTCATAGGGTTCTCACTATCGAGATTTCAAACACTCAATACCCTCGTCACAATTCTGCCATCCTAACGACATATATCACTATCTTATATGAATATAATCAAATCACGTGATATAGAAAATTGTCTTTATTGATAATAAAACATGATTACAAAGAGTCAATTTATAAAGTAGGACTGTCTCTCTCTCTCTCTCTCTCTCTCTCTCTCTCTCTCTCTCTTTCTCTTATATATATGTATGTTATCACTATCTTATATGAATATAATCAAATCACGTGATATAGAAAATTGTCTTTATTGATAATAAAACATGATTACAAAGAGTCAATTTATAAAGTAGGACTGGCTCTCTCTCTCTCTCTCTCTCTCATATATATGTATGTATGTATGTATGTATAATCATAATGGTAAGACCAACTAATTTTATATCTGTGGGAGGTTATAACTTAATGGAGGTGTAATTACAAAAATAATTGTTTTGATTTCTTATTTTATAATTCATGTTTTGGTAATAAAATATTAGGATTTCAATTTATATTTTAGTAGTATTAGGATATCAATTCAGCGCTTCAATTGCCTACTTTTGAAATGGATGGAAGATCGTGTCTTTGGAACCAACAAAGATAAGTGTCATTGATGGAATTGTAATTGCAATTGATGCATGGTCAATTGATGCGAAGCCACGACAACTGTCAATGGTTTTAAGCACTAGAAAATTAGGACCCCCGATGTCGATGAATTACAAGTTACAAATGAAGTGGATGAGGAGAATAAAAGAGTCATTGTAGAATTGAGTGATCAGATTCAGCAACTGCACTACACTAATTGAATGGATATTAATGTCTTCCTTGATCATCCAAATTAGCAATAAATCGTGTATGTTTTAACTGAAGAATAAATTATTGTTGCAATTAGACAAGAAGAGAAAGGATGATAGTACGGAAATACAAAAAGGTCCATGTCATGAAGCTCTAAACATGCTTGAGAAGCTAAAAATATTTTGGCTTCAATAAGAAGGTGTCCATGCAGTAGCGGATCCATAAATTTCTATTAGGGTGGGCCAAAATCCAGAAATTGTTCACATTAATATTTTTTTTTTTTAAATTTGGCCCACCCTCAACTAGTGTTACATTCGCCCTTGTGTCCATGCAAGAGAGTTATTAAGTACGCGCAATGTAAAAGATGTGGTAACAACTCTAAATCATAAATCATTGTCCCAAACAACTTTAGATAAATTTTTTTTATTTTTTTATTTTTAATCTTAAACGTTTAATGTAACGTAGCATATATTTTCTTTGTAATATGCAGATTATTACTATGTAGAGGCAACTTTCCTTAAAGCGGGAATTAAAAAAATTACAACTTACTACAATGTGGAGTTTATTCTTATTTAGAGTATCACTATAGAGAGGTTTTACTGACTATATATATATTTGGTTTAGGGAATGTTGTATTACTGGGAATGTTTAGGAAAATATGTTTGGTTGGTTGGAATAAATTGGTAAGTATGTTATATTAATATGTTTGGTTGGAAGGAATGGAATGGTGGGTATGTTATTTAAATTACTGAATTGCCCTCTTATTAGATATTATAATTATATTATTATTTAATATTAATTTTTGAATAATTTTTTTAACCCCCTACATTTCAGATTTAGCTAAAGCATCCCAAGAAACAAAAAAAGTTTAAAACTTAACAAAAACACCCCCACCCACCCCAAGCCACTGCCAGCAGCCTACCACCACTGCCAACAATGGCGACAGTGGAGATCTTGTCGTAAAAAGCCAGATCTTTGGTCGTGAAATGCTCATCGTTTCACGGCCAAATATCTGGCCTTTCACAGCAAAAGATGTGACTGTGAAACAACCACAAATCAGGCCATAAAAGGCCAGATCTGGCTATTTCCAGGCATGTATCATAGATCCATAGACAGAAACATCCTTATCTACGTACGACCAACCAAATATGGCCGGTCGTGCACCATTCCATCTCCGCTGCTGGTGATTTATGGCGGTTGGTAGTGGTGGCCAGATCCAGCCACCACCATTAGGTAATTTTTTTAAATTTCAGGGGTATTTATGTCCTAAAAACTTTGTATATAAGAATAAAATAGTCAATTGGTATTTTTGTAAATTGTTTTTAAAACAAGGGCATTATTGTCCTAAAATTTTATTAATAAGGGATAAAATTATAACAAAAATTGTGTTACCAAGTAATCTTAAAATACTAGGTAAATGGAGGTAATCAAATTACCTCCTATATTATCAACAGGTAGTTAGTGTTGGAAGATTATTAGAATCTTATCTTACTTAACAACCAAACGTGGTAATCAAGTAATATAAGATGACATTACCTTAGTAATCCTATATAACTCCTAACCAAATGCACCCTAAAGGAACTTTTGGCCTATGCCACCACACTAGAGTAGATACCTTTGCGCTCTTGTGAGTTTTAAATCAAGTCATTTTGCTTTTCATTCTTTTTATTACTACAATACAGGAGTTGAATGGAATTTTGCAAAGCATCTAAAGAGAAAAGGCATTGAACAACTTCAATTTCAAAATGCTACTCTTATTAAGTTGCCAAGGAAAAAAAACCAATTCCATTCAACCAAGATTGAATATGAATTGGTCTTCCCTTCTTTCTTCAGCTATTTCATCAAAATCAATTCACTCTCCCAATTTCCTCATCCTTATCTTCATCACCATTATTAGAAGCAGTGACTGGCCGTCCAAAATCAAAAGTGACATCCAAGAAATAGAGCAAAAAAACCAGAAGAAAACTGGACAAAAACATGGGTACTGGCCCAAAGATCCAAAAGAACAAAGGGAAAGAGAAATAGAAAGCGCGAAGGCCCAGAGACCAGAAATAACTCCCCTTATTCACAGTGCTGGCTACATACTCTGATGTGAGTTGGTGATGATGAACATCTTGATACATCTTCTTGAATGGCACGTTGATTAAAAAACTTGCATGGCTGTAGTACCTAACTGACTGCACATTGAACAAGAACGCCACCAAAAAACATACCAATATTAAGAAGAACTTAATGGAGAAAAATACTTCAGTTTTGTCCCCAAATGCAATCCATAATTGTCGATCACCGTTACCACCACCCCCTGTCATTAATACACCAATCACAGAACTCAACATTATAGCAGTTGATGCCAAAACAGTTGCTGCCATTATGTTGTTTCTGAATGTTTGTACTGCAAGCACCCCATTTTTCGACGCGTCCTGCCAAATATAAATGACCAATAATGATAAGAATAGTCATTTTCAGCGCTTCCAAAAAAAATAAAAAATAAAAAATACTTAATCATCAATCAGTAGATATCATCTTCCCCTAATAAGAATTATTATTTGTATTAATAATAGTCCTACAGAATGTTTGTACTTTAAGCGAGAGAGAGAGAGAGAGAGTAAAACTCATTTTCCATTAACGAGCATCAGCTAGTTATCAGTGTATACTTAAAAAGTCCGGATTTAATGTGTTAAAAAAAGTCAACTAACAAGAATTGTACCTATACAGACAGTCAATACATAAATTTAAGATTCTCGAGTGCAGACATCTGCACAGTTGAAAGAAAAAAAAAAGAACGACTAGTTAAATTTATACTTAGACCAAAGAAAATTTATAGCAAATAATTATATATGCATGTAAATTTGAATTTCAACACAAGATAAAATTAAAAAGAGAAAAAGAGTAACCTCCATCATAGCACGGGCCCAGAAGCGACGGTTGATGGCATTGACACCGATGACAGTCTTAGTGGGGTGTTTAATGATACGATAAAGAAGCCAAAAGTGATAAGACAGCATCATCAACAACCCAGAAGAAACCAATACGATATCAAAAAGTCGAATGTTCGCCATGGATAGAAAAGAATACAGTTACTCTACGTTTCTTTGTTTGTTTGTTATGAAGAAGAGGACGACTGAAGAGAAAATAAAAGTTGTTTATGTGTATGACAAGAGAAAAGCCAAATAGGAGTCTATTTTATATAAAGAAGAAAGAAAACTCATGAATGTTTCATTGCGTATGTGCACATGTATCAATCATTCAATGCAATTTTATTTTATTTTATATTGTATGTGTAATATTATGCTTGATGTAAAGTTTGTGATGTCATTCTTATAAGCTTCCTCTTTTATAATATTTAATTGAAATTTTCTACGAGGAACCCCAACAAAATGTAAATTATTATGATTATGTATGGCCAAAAATTGTAACGGGTCTTATTAGGCTCAACTACAAAACATATACTGTATGGCCTATTGTCACTGCCCAATTCCAGTTGGGATTACGCTAGGATCTACACTAGGAGTCAGCCCATCACATAAATCAGGCTACTCATGCATTGGATCATTCAACTACTAAGGTCACACCACAAATCTGGCCTCGTCGTTAGCCCACTTGGGCTCAAGCCCATTTGCCCATGGCCGCTCCAAAGGACCTAGAGTCCTATCAATATCCTAATTCATCTACGGATTCTACCTTTATCTAAATCCATCTAAGGTTTTCATCTACATCCTAATTCGTCGAAAATCCTGAATCTTACATGAATTAGGACTCTTACTTCTACAAAGGCAAGTAAATTAGGATTTTCATGTTTACTCAAACTCCACCATTATGAACTCAAAGTTCTACTAGGAATAAAGTCCCTTGAACTACCTATATAAATAGAAGTCTAACATCTCATTAGGCATTCAACCTGAATACCACCTACTAGCTTCTAAAGTTCTTGCTCTTAAGAACCACCGCCCCCTTCACCGTAGTTCTAGTTTCCGACAAGATTTTGGTAATCCTTCCTCCTCTAGCCCTTACTAAATTGCCTCTCAAGTCTCACTGACTTGAACGTCGGAGTGTCTACGTCAGACACCACACCAGTGTCCCCTATGAGCTTCGCGCTTACTTCTTTGTGTGTACAGGTCTAGTAGATCATCATTGGCCTCAACCTTATAGGATCCGTCCCTTCTATAATCGTAGATTTTTACCATCTACAGATTAAAACTATAAAAATGTTAGTTTCAAATTCTATTGGGTCAACATGAATATTTCTTTCTAAAACTCATGGAATTATTAACCTTCACCTCGCCCAGGTTTTGTATTTTTCTTAGTGATACCCTGCAACTTTAAAATAGCATCCCTCACCTCACCCTCATATTTCAATAATTCTCTCAAACATCTTCGCTCTACCCTTTATTAAAATGATTTGTTAAAGGAAAAGTGTTCTAAACCCCTTAAGAATAGATATTTCAACCAAAAAAAAAAAAAAAAAAAAAACCCTAGAGTATAATTGTATTTATTAACTTTTTTTGTATAAAAATTAAAAGTAAATTGTATCTATTAATCTTTTTTCTTTTAGTGCAATTAGGGGTAAAAAGGTATTTTATTGCTTTTGGAGTTGAGAGCAACTTGGATTTATTGACAGGGGCTTGAGACTAATTTCAAACATCTGAGGGATTTTGATAATATAGATATACATAAGGGATTTAGAGTTATTTTTCTTTAAGAAAAATAAAGTAAAACCTAATAGATTTTTATTTATTTATTTTTAGGTAAACCAATAATTGATTCTCTTGTGACTCGAACACAATACCCGTAGATATAGCTAACTCAAGTGGTTAAAGAGCTCGTCATCCGGCCACAAAGGGAGAGATTAAAACCTAATAGATTACTTTAGCAAACAATGGAGAGAAGAGGTTTGAGAGAATTTTTTAAATTTAAGGGGAGCTAACAGATTTTATTTTAAACTTATGGGGTGTTAAATGAGAACAAACCTGGGAATAAATGAGGGATAATAACCCTATCACACGGGCGGAGGGAGGGAGGGTCAGTTGACCCTCCTTGACTTTTAAAAATTTTTGCTATGTTTTTACAAATTAACCCCTACATAAAATAAAATACCAAAAAGCTGCATTATACATTTATACCCAATAAATTACACTTTTTTGTTTTGGGAGCTGTAAAACTAAAAGTAAACCCTTCGTTCTCCTACTAAAAGTAAACTCATCATTCTCCTTCCCTCAGACGTCTTCTTCCTCTTTAATAACCTATAAAGCCAATTCTTTTCCTTTAAGGCTTTATCCACACAAGTGTAATTTTCTCCTCCTATCAAGCCAACAAGTCCCCTTTTTCTTCAATTTTTCAGGTAATACATTTTATGTTTGTATTAATTTATTTTAAAAGTTTTAAGATTAAATTATAGATTAGGATTTAGGAAGATGAAATTGTCATTGGGACCACAAATTGCATCTATTTATTTATTTATTTGTAATAATATATTGAAGTTAGAGGAAGTAGGAAGATAGTTTTTAAACTTATTTTAGAGTTGACCTTTATCCATTCCATATTGCCCTTTCTTTGTTTTTAATTGGTTTTACTAATTGAATATTCATGTTGGAGGTTCTAATAATGCTCATAACCAAGCTCGAAGAATGTGTGAAATATTATTGAATCAAGACCAGCATATTCATACATTTTTTTATTGACATTCTTCTCAAGCACGAACAGAGTATCGAACTCGTTTAAATACTACAGTTGACTGTATTCGTTTTCTTCTAAGGCAAGGACTTGCATTTCGTGGTAATGATGAATAATATAATTAAAGCAACCAAAAGAATTTTCTCGAGCTTATACAATTTCTTGCTAATCATAATGAAGATTACAATGTTGTTGCTTTCAAGAATGCTCCTGATAATCTCAAATTGACATCACCTGAGATTCAAAAAGACATTGTAAGTGCTGATTCAAATGAAAACGTAAGTAATATCATTAGAGATTTAGGAGATTCATTATTCGCTATAATGATTGATGAATCTCGTGATATCTCTAGGAAGGAACAAATGGCTATTGTCTTAAGTTATGTTAACAAGAATGGACTTGTTGTAGAGTGTTTTCTAGGTGTTGAACATGTTACTAGTACCACAGCTCTCTCACTCAAGGCAACACTAGATAATTTCTTTTCAAGGCATGGGTTGAGTTTTTCTAGACTACGAGGACAAGGTTATGATGGAGCTAGTAATATGCAAGGAGAATTTAATGGTTTGAAGACACTGGTTTTGAAAGAGAATAGATGTGCTTATTATATTCATTGTTTTGCCCATTAACTCCAGTTGGCTCTTGTGGCTTTGGCAAAGAACCATGATGATGCTAATGATCTTTTTAATATCGTGACGATTGTGGTTAATATTGTCGGTGCTTTGTCAAAGCGTTGCGATCTTCTTAGAGATAAGCAAGGTTGTAAAGTTATTGAAGCTCTTTCTAATAGTGAACTTTAAAGTGGAAAAGGTCTCAATCAAGAGACTAATCTGCAACATGCCAGTGATACGCGTTGGGGCTCACATTATGGTACGTTAATGAGCATAATCTTAATGTTTTCATCCATTATCGATGTTCTTGAAATTGTGGCAAAAGATGGGTCAAACTCTGAGCAAAGATTTCATGCAAAAAACATATTTAAATTGATGCAATCATTTGACTTTGTGTTTAGTCTATTTTTTATGAAAGATATACTTGGCTTTACAAATAAACTTTCTCAAGCACTACAAAGAAAAGATCAAGATATTGTAAATGCTATGAATTTGGTCGAAGCATGTAAGCAAGCTTTACAATTGATGAGGGATAACGGATGGGAGACTTTATTAAGCAAAGTTTATTCTTTTTGTGCCAATCATGACATTGATGTTCCTAATATGGATGACAAGTTTTTTTATTCAAGGGCGATCACAACATAAGGCTCAAAGTATCAAAAACGTGCATCATTACTGCATTGAAATATTTTATAATGTCCTAGATATGCAGCTTCAAGAGTTGAATAATCGTTTCAATGAGGCAAACATTGAATTGCTTATTTTTTTGGCATGTTTATGTCCAAATAAATCGTTTGTTGCTTTTGATAAACAGAAATTGATACGCCTTGCCGAACTTTACCCTGATGATTTTTCTAACTTAGAACTCATGGCACTTGATTCTCAACTTGATGTTTACATTTTGGATATGCACTCTAATGTCAAATTTATGGGATTGAAAGGGATTGGAGATCTGGCAAAAATGATTGTTGAAACTAAGAAGGATAGAGTGTTTCCATTAGTTTATTTGTTGATGAAATTAGTATTGATTCTACCCGTTGCCACTGCTAGTGTAGAGAGAGTATTTTCAACAATGAATTTTGTGAAGAATCGTTTGCGAAATAGAATGAGTGATCAATGGTTGAATGATAGCTTAGTTGTGTATATAGAGAAAGATGTATTTGATAGTATTGATAATGAAGTCTTTATACAATACTTCCTAAAGATGAAATCCCGTCGAAGACAATTATAAATGTACTAGTTGATGAGAATTTTATAAATACAAAATTTATGCTTATGTTAATTTAAAATTGTATTGTTCTTTTAACTTTGACTCCCCTGTACATTATTTCTGGCTATGCCCCTGCTATCACATGACTCTTTATCTTCTCTTTTTACTTTATATATTTTTTAGGGCCCTGTGTCATGCCCGTAACTTTACTGCTTCTAGGCACACTATTAAAATAGTATTTAGATTAGTAGAAATTATTCAATTAGATCAATCAATTGCTGAAATTCATAGGCCTTTCTCCAGTTCGTGTTATTAATCCTTAAAAATCAGTATTTAAACTTTTTAATTAGTATACAATATTGATCAATTATTTTATATGTTGCTAATTTAGGAGATGAGTTTTGAGGGTCCTTTTGATTCAAAGTTGAGTAAGTGTTTGTAAAATCTATCTCAATCCTGCAATAGATTTCAGTCTAATTTTTGCATATTTGACATCTATAGATGTAAAAAATCTACTATCATGAAAATAGGGTCTAATCTTGTGAGGTTGAGGTCACTGACAATCCGCTAAACCTGCACACATGAAAGGGCAAGCGTGAAGCTTTTGGAAAACACCGGGGTGTTGTTTGCCGTAGGCACTCTGACGCTCAAGTCAGCAAGGCTGAAAGAGATTATTTAATAAGAATTAAGGAGATAAAGAATTACCAGGAGTCTTTTCGGAAGCTAGGACTACAGCGGAGGCGTCAGGTTCTTGGGAGCAAGAACTTTAGGAGCAAATAAATGGTTTTGAGTAGTATAGATTGACTATGGGAGATTGCTCCTTAATGAGAGGGCAAGCCTCTGTTTTTTATAGTGAACCCAAGGGGTTGGAATCCTAGTAGGACATTGAGTCCTCTTTTTTGGGAGATAATCCCTATCAAGAAAGAAATATGATTTCTTGACCTTATCAATTTAAGTTTAATAGTTTAAATAAGATTTGGAATCTTAGTAGGACACTAAGTCCTATTTTGGGAGATAATCCCTATCATGAAAGAGATATGATTTCTTGACCTTATCAGATCAAGTTTAATAGTTTGTGTAAGATTTGGAATCTTAGTAGAAGAGGAAATAGAATGAAATTCTGATTTCCTATTTATAGATTGTTGCAGGCTAATGGGCTGAAACCCAGTTTAGCTTAACTTATAGGATAGCCCAACTCATAAAGTGGGTAGATCGCAAGGTGATTCTAAGCGTAGGCCCAATCGGGATTGGGTTGAGGTCTTAGGCCGTGACATGTTTATTTCGTTATTAGGCCTCATCAAGCTCAAGACGATTTTTGGCCCTAACAGTTAGCCCCTCACTCTTTAAGTTAAAGAGTATTTAGCTTAGAGAGTAGATTTAATCGAATGAGTGCATACTGAGCGGATTAGTGATAGCAGCTCGTTAGGTCGGATAGATCTTCTTGTGGATTCGGTCGATGACTTGTCAATTTGAGGTGTAAGAACCCTTCAACCGGTCTGGCCGACTGAATGTGTAGTTTTATGGATCGGGTAGGGCCGATCGAAGGTGTAAATTCGTGGATCAGACAAGGCCAATCTGAAGGTGTAGATCCATGGATTGAACATGGTCAATCCGAAGGTGTAAATCCATGGATCGAGCAGGCTCGATCCGAAGGTGTAAATCCATGTATCGGGCAGGGCCGATCCGAAGGTGTAAATCCATGGATCGAACAGGGTCGATCCGAAGGTGTAAATCCATGGATCGAGCAGGGTCGATCCGAAGATGTAAATCCATGGATTGAGTAGGATCAATCCGAAGGTGTAAATCTGTGGATCAAGCAGGGTCGATCCGAAGGTGTAAATCTGTGGTGGATCGAGTAGGGTCGATCCGAAGGTGTAAATCAGTGGATCGGGCAGGGCCGATCCGAAGGTATATATCCGTGGATCGAGCAGGGTCAATCCGAAGGTGTAAATCCATGGATCGGGCAAGGTCGATCTGAAGGTGTATATCTGTGGATCGAGCAGGGTCGATCCAAACGTGTAAATCCGTGGAGGGTCGATCCGAAGGTGTAAATCCGTGGATCGGGCAGGGCCAATCCGAAGGTGTAAATCCGTAGATTGAGTAAGGTCAATCTGAAGGTGTAAATCCATGGATCGGGTAGGGCTGATCCGAAGGTGTAGATCCGTGGATCGGGCAAGGTCAATCCGAAGGTGTAGATCCATGGATTGAGCAGGGTCGATCTGAGGGTCGATCCGAAGGTGCAAATTCGTGGATCGAGCAGGGTCGATCCAAAGGTATAAATTTGTGGATCGAGCAGGGTTGATCCGAAGGTGTAAATCCGTGGATTGGACAAGGCCAATCCAAAGGTGTATGCCAAGTGGAGCTTGTATGGAGCTTGCAGTCGAGTCGGCGTGATCGACTTGTAGTTGAAACCTTTGAGGGCTATGTGGCCTAGTCGGCGTGACCAACTTTTTTAGTTGTAAACATTCGATTAAAGCTGGAGCAGTGACATGCATTGCATGCATGTTTTAAGCAAATAGTCGAATTGAGAGTTAATGTGCATGATGTGCATGTGTTATGGACTGCATAAAGAGTGAGCTAAATGGAAAAATGGGTTGCATATATTTAAGTAATGGGTCGAATAGAGGAAGATTTAACCAAATAGAGTGGTAGTTAAAAGGAGACAATGACACATACCTTTCCCCTTCAAGTGCTGCCACTCACGCTTATTGGATCGAGTACGGTAGGATAAATTGATGTTGGAGCTTTGTGGCTTTTAATGCTTCTGCGTGTGCCTCGACAGCTACTGCTTTGCTTGTTGGTCTAACCATTGCTGTTGTTTTATTAGCTGTTGTTTCTGCCACATCTGGCGCTGTTGCGTCTGCCACATCTGGCGCTGTTGCGTTTGTTTGAGCTGTTCGGAGCTATAGCATTTGTTGTTGCTCCTGTTTTGTATGCTGGTGTTGTAGCATATCCAAAAATCGCATAACATATGGTGATGATCTTGTACCAGATTGCTGAGGAGACTGAAACTACTTAGGTTGTAGTGTGTTTGTTCCCCACTATCCTTTTGAAAATGAGTCAGATTGGAGGTGAGGCTTGCTGACACTTGGCGTAAATGATTCTACATTCTTCCCACTCAGTTTGACTGAGCCGTGTCGAGCGAGGACATCTTTTAACTAATGCTCATGAGAGTACGCCTTTGTGACTGCGTGACGTCTTGCACTTGGGGTTGTGTGAAAGTTTGAAACCTTTGCAAAGAGATGATCTAGATTTTGAGAACAATTGAGTGGAAAACAAAGGTCATGTTTTCCATGTCCCTTGAATGGCTGCCACTTGTTCAGTTTTGAAAAAGTTTGCATTTATGGTGGTTGCCTTTTTGGTAGACTTTCAACTCCTTTTTTCTTGCCTCTTCGTTTGTTTTTCTCATTTTCTTTTTCCTGTACCTTTCCCTATATATCTAGTTGATAAAACATTTGGAAGGTGTCTTGTTCAAAATTCTTACTTGTTTTTCATTGGTTTCTCTCACGCGGCTTGACATAAAAGCTCTTCTTTCCTTTTGATTTCTTGTTTGCCTCTCCATTCTCTCTGTTCTGCTCTAATTTGTAGAGAAATTAGCTAGTTTGAGTAAGGTGTCATGGGCTTTTTGGTAAGAAGAATTGGTTTTTGGTTTTTTCCCTGAGTTTTTCGGATTTACTGGTTCTGGAGAAGGATCGATGAGGTCTGGGTTTTTTATTCTCTAGTCTTTCGAAGTTTGAAAAGCGGTTTTGTTTGGGGGTTTCTAGTGACTTTGATAGTGTAATCAATGAGGAGTTTTGGAATTTTGGAGTTGAAGGAAAGTCCAATACACTTAGCCTGGCTACTCAGTTTTAATAGGGCGACTGAATGGACTGCGAGGTTTTGCTTATGGCAGCCTAAGGACTGACGTGTTGTCGTTATTGATTTGAGAATTGAAAGAGATGTTACGAATGAGATCGTAGGTAGGAATGCAGAGGAGGTTGAAATAATAACTGAGGAAGAGAGAGTACGGGAATGGTGGTGTCATTTGATTTTACAGCAGTCTGAGGACTGGGTATAATCAAGGCTGTCTAGATTTCTGTCCATTCGACTTGGTGAAAATTTGGGTAATGGGGGAAATCTTTGGGAGTGATTTTGATGTGGCTAAGGAGGTTGTTAAACTTCGGTGGCTTCCCAAGAGGTTTTTGAGCGATACTCGTTAGTTTTGGCGATTTTGAGAAGAAGGGGGGCAGAGTAATGGTTTCGACAATTCCCAGTGAGACTTGAAATTCCTAGGTGGGTCGCGATTTCTAATTATATATATATATATATATTATATATATATATTATTTATATATATTATTTTTTTGTTTAGGGGTGGTTTTGTGTCTGTTTGGTGGTTTTTTGTGTGCGAAGGCTGAACATGCTTTGTGGTTCTTCCTATTTCTCTGGTAAGGTTCTTTTCATGTTTTGTGGATGACTTTGGTGTTTCTAAAGATTCTACTGTATTTTAGGATTAAAACTGTGTGATTGGAGAAGTTGTTCGGGGCATTTTAGGAGAATACGTGGACGAGTTTTGGGTTTCAAAGTGATGGCAAATCTCTGTGAAGTTGAATTGGGATTGGGATTAAGACCGGTTGAGTTTTAGTTACCTCCCAAAAAGAATTAGATATACAAAGTAAGCAGTATTCCAACTATGCATAAACAAATTATGAACACTGGAGATATGTTTGATGCTTCAGTTATCACCATTTCTATCTTAATAGACATAATATGATAGTGAATGATTCATAGATACTTTCAATGGATTTAAATGAAGAAAGTAACGAAAATTTTTCTTATCGTGATGAGATTTTCAGGTTTACGATGCCAGTCGATGGGGTTTTGTGTCTCCTCTCATGTTGCAAGTCGTCGTTGGCAGATGATTGTCAGGGTCCCACGGAGCCAAACTGTAATTCAAAAATCTATCGCATGAAAATAGGGTCTGATCCAGTGAGGTTAAGGTCACTGAAATCTCTAGACCTGCACACATGAAGGGCAAGCGTGGCTTCCGGAAAACACCGAGGTGGTGTTTGCCGAGGCACTTCGATGTCAAGTCAGGAAGCAGAAAGAGATTATTTAATAGAATTAGAGATGAAGTTACCAAGAGTCTTGTTGGAAGCTAGGACTACGGCAGAGGTGTCGAGTTCTTGAGACAAGAACTTGGAGCAAATAGATGTTTTGAGTATGTGGATTGCTATGGGAGTTGCCCCTTAATGAGAGGCAAGCCTCTATTTTTATAGTGAACCCAGGGATTGGAATCCTAGTAGGACATTAGTCCTCTTTTTTGGGAAATAATCCCTATCAAGAAAGAAATATGATTTCTTGACCTTATCAAATTAAGTTTAATAGTTTAAATAAGATTTGGAATCTTAATAGGACACTAAGTCCTATTTTGAGAGATAATCTTTATCATGAAAGAGATATGATTTCTTGACCTTATCAGATCAAGTTTAATAGTTTGTGTAAGATTTGGAATCTTAGTAGAAGAGGAAATAGAATGAGATTCTGATTTTCTATTTATAGATTGTTGCAGGCTAATGGGTTGAAACCCAGTTTAGCTTAACTTATAGGATAGCCTAACTCATAGAGTGGGTAGATCACAAGGTGATTTTAAGCGTAGGCCCAATCGGGATTGGGTTGAGGCCTTGGGACGTGACATGTTTATTTCGTTATTGGGCCTCATCAAGCCTAAGACGATTTTTTGCCCTAACAACATCCAATTTAAATATGAAATTAATTAGAACATAAGTTGTTGATGCCCCTTTTTATTCATGAATTCCGTACGAATACTTTTATAATTTATTAACATAGAACATATTTGTTTCCCGCATATCATACAGTAGGGCAATATGTTTTTGTTAGTGGCCACTTTTGTCAAGGAGATTTGATTCTGCAATCAAGACCCATCAAACTGCAAGGCTCCATCGCAAACCCAAAATAAAGCTTACCAGGCTCTTCAACACAGCACCCAAACGTTGATTCTCGGTAGGGGTGAGCGGTTCTAGGTACCATACATTTTTTGGAAGAACCAGAACCGTACAGTGCAGGTTCCCAAAAAGAGGAATTGAAACCGAAACCGCATAGTATAGGTTCTTAAATTCAAGGAACCGAAACCTAAAATGCAAGTTCCGGTCCCTTTCCCAGGTACCCTATAAAAAATCAATTTCCCCTCTATTAGTTTAAAAAATGACAAAAATACCTTAAAAGTTTACAAATACACTCCTAACAAATTTTGAGTACTCATTCATTTGTGTTCAATGTGATTCATAAATCCTCTAATCTCTAAGCAACACTTGAATTCAATCAATTCATCATAATTCACATAAAATTCCTCAATCAAAACCAAAACACAAACAATTAATTAAACAATTATATTATAAATCTATAATTTAATATTATAATTAATTAAATTTCTAATCATTTAATTAAGTATTGTACTAATTTTTATAATAGAATATTATAATTAATTAAGTAATCATACTATAAATCTATAATGTAATGTTATAATTAATTAAATTTTTAATCATTTAATTAAGTAATGTAGTAAATTACTAATGTTTATAATGTAATGTTATAAATTTATAATTAATTAAGTAATCATTAAAATATGTAATGTTATAATTAATTAAATGATTATAATATAATTTAATGTTATAATTAATTAAATTTTTAATCATTTAATTAAGTATTGTACTAATATTTATAATAGAATGTTATAATTAGATAAGTAATCATTTGTTTATAACATAATGTTATAATTAATTAAGTAAGCATATTATAAATTTATAATGTAATGCTATAATTAATTAAATTTCTAATCATTTAATTAAGTATTGTGCTAATGTAGGAAATTACTAATGTTTATAATATAATGTTATAATTAATTAAGTAATCATTTAATTATGTAATGTTATAATTAATTACGTGATCAAACTATAATGTAATGTTATGCTGAATTAAGTAATCATACTATAAATCTTTAATGTAATGTTATAATTAATTAAGTAATTATAATATAATATAATGTTATAATTAATTAACTAATTATTTAATTATAATGTAATGTTTTAATTAATTAAATTTCTAATCATTTAATTAAGAATTATACTATTGTTTATAATAGAATGTTATAATTAATTAAGTAATTATCCTATAAATTTATAATGTAATGTTATAATTAATTAAATTTCTAATAATTTAATTAAGTATTGTGCTAATGTAGAAAATTACTAATGTTTATAATATAATATCATAATTAATTAAGTAATCATTTAATTATGTTAAGTTATAATTAATTATATGATCAAACTATAATGTAATGTTATAATAAATTAAATGTTCATACTATAAATTTATAATGTAATGTTATAATTAATTAAATTTCTAATCATTTAATTAAGTATCGTGCTAATGTAGTAAATTACTAATATTTATAATATGATATCTTAATTAATTAAGTAATCATTTAATTATGTGATCATACTATAATGTAATGTTATAATGAATTAAGTAATCATATTATAAATCGTTAATGTAATATAATAATTAATTAAATTTCTAATAATTTAGTTAAGTATTGTACTAATGTTTATTATGAAGTGTTATAATTAATTAAGTAATCATATAATTAGCTAATCATTTGTTTATAATTAATTAAGTAATTATACTATAAATCTATAATGTAATGTTATAATTAATTAAATTTTTAATTATTTAATTAAGTAAAGTACTAAATTAATAATATAATGTTATAAACTTATAATTAATTAAGTAATCATTTAATTATAATGTAATAATATACTTAGAACTTGATAATTGAAGTAAATAACTAAATATTATATTATTATTCAATCAAATATACTATTTTATTCAAAAATAATTTTTTAATAACATTAAAACACTTTTAATTGGTCATAATTCTAATTATACACTTAATAAATCAAAACTTTAATATTAATATATTAAATTTTTTTTATATGGTGTAGTTTATATATAATAAGTAAAATGGAAAATTTATTTAATTAGGTTATTGTAAAAATTTAACTTTTTCCATTTTAAATTTTGCTTATATGTAAAATTATAGGAGACCCCCCACTCTTCACAAATATTTCATTTCAAACTAGGTTCCAAAACATGGTATCCACTGCAGGTTCTAAGTAGGTTCCAAGCCAGGTACCATTGCAGGTTCTTTTTTAACAAGTTCTAGTTCCAGTTCTACCCGCTACCCGTGCTCACCTTCTTGGGTTAACTCAAGCAAGGCCCAAATGATTGCTTATTGGGACATCAATTAAATCATGACATTCTCTAATTCAAGTGAGGCCAAATGTCCTTTAGGGGGTGTTTGGTTTAGTGAATATTGTATTACTGGAAATGTTATATTAATGGAAAGATAGATTACCTTGAAGATTATTGGGAATGTTTAGGAAAATGTGTTTAGTTGATTGAAATAAATTGGTAGGTATGTTATATTAATATATTTGGTTGAAAAGAATAAATTGATGGGTATGTTATATAAATTACTGAATTATCCTCCTTTTTAAAATTAATATAATAATAACAATATTATTATTATTTTAATAATTTCTTTTAACCCCTACATTTTAGATTTAGCTAAAACACCCTAGCAATAATTTTTTTTTTTAAAACTTAACAAAAACATCCTCACCTACCCCAAGCCACTATTGGCGGTGTGCCACCACCGCCGGCAGTAGCGACAGTGGAGATCTGATTGTGAAAGGTTAGATATTTGGCCGTGTAACTATTTCACAGCCAAAGATTTGGCCGTTTCACAACTAGATCTAGCTGTTTTTAGATCCATGGCCAGAAACAGCCTTAGCGACGCACGACCAACTAGATCCAGCCGGTCGTGCGCTATTCCATCGTTGCTATTGGCCGTCGGTGGTCGTGGCCGGCGGCTGGCGATGGTGGCCAAATCCGGCCACCACCCTTGGGTAAGTTTTTTAAATTCCAAGAGTATCTATATCCTAAAAACTTTGTACATAAGGATAAAATAGTCAATTGATATTTTTTAAAATTATTTTTAAAGCAAGGGCATTATTGTCCTAAAACTTTATTAATAAGTGATAAAATTATAATAAAAATAAGATTACCAAGTAATCTTAAAATACCTAAGAAAATTGAGGTAATCAAATTACCTCTTATATTACCAACAGTAACTACTATTGATATTAAAAGATTACTGGAATCTTATATTACTTGACAACAAAACGTGGTAATCAAGTAATATAAGATGACATTACCTTAGTAATCCCTTATTACCCCCAACCAAACACATTCTTAGTTTAAGCCAATGACTTGTTAACTAGACAATTTTTGTGGATTACCGTGTACATGTATTAGAGCATCCAAAAAGGCTTATTAGCTAGGTTGAAATATTCTTTAAGATCGATTCACTTGGGGGTACTCAATTAGATATTTTGATTTAATAAGTGAGAAAGCCCTTTTACAAACACCCTAGATGAAAATTATATTTGGAAATTCCAAAGAAAAAAAAAACCTCGAAAAACATTATTTTAGTCATAAAATGTCATTTCCTAATGATTTAGGCGATAAAAGTACGAGTTTATCCTCCATAGGCACAAAAAAACCGAAATGACCACAGTACCCTTACAACTTGTTGTGCCTTCATAAAACATGACTTTCATGGTTTCTTATTTTTTACATGTACTAAAAAACCTACAAAGCTACAGTTGCAAATCTCTTATTTTAATTCCTTAGGGGGCGTTTGGTTGGGGGTTAAGTGGGATTACTAGGGTTATGTCATCTTATATTACTTGATTACCATGTTTGGTTGTCAAGTAATATAAGATACCGGTAATCTTTAAATACCAATAGTGGTTACTATTGGTAATATGAGAGGTAATCTGATTACCTCCATTTTCTTAGGTATTCTGAGATTACCAGGGTTATCTTTTTTAGTTACAATTTTATCCCTTATTAATAAAAATTTTGGACAATAATACCCCTACTTTAAAACAAATTTACATTAATATTCTATTTCAATTTTACCCTTGTTAATTAAAATTTTGGACAATAATACCCTTATATTTAAAATAATTTACAGACCACCACTCACCCAGCCACCACCGCCACNTCTTTACAAAAACAACCTTGTTTACTAACCCTTATACTCAATATTTCCCCTTAAACCAAAGTATCTAAAAACTTGTCAAACTAACTTGCTTAACCATCCTTATGCTTAATATTTCCTCATAAACCAAAACACTTAAACACTGTACCAAACTTACTGACTAACCCTTATACTCTATACCTCCAGAGCGCAACTACACATATACTCAAGATAAGCAACTCATAACACCATTCTGAGCTTAAGTATATTCACAAGAGTTACTGATTGATTAGCAATAAATTAGCACCAAATTAGCAACAATTCAGCAACACAGAGCATCCAGATATACTACCATATACCAAACACAATTAGAACAACAAATCAGCATCAAATCAGCAACAATTCAGCAACACAAAGCATCTAGATATACCACCATATAGCAAACACAACTAGAACCAGCAACACACGAATCATCACTGAACCAACAACACACCAATCACCATTGATCATCCAAATACACCACCAATTGCGAATACAACTAGAACCTGCACTCACAAGCAACTGATTAATCAAATAATATAAATGTCACATTCAGTTTCTCTTTTAAATAATTAAACTGATTTCCAGGAAGAGCTTTCGTTAGAATGTCTACCACTTGATATGTAGAAGCCACATACTGTAGACTCAATTGCTTTTTGGCCACAAGATCCCTAACATAATGCACATCAATTTCGATGTGCTTGGTTCCAGCATGAAACACAGGGTTTGAAGACAAGGCTAGCTCCAACACTCATGTTGTCACACCAAATGACAGGATAACTATTCATAGAGATGCCAATTTTTTCAAACAAATTTCAAGTCCACACAAGTTCTGTAGATGCTTGACTTAGAGACCTGTATTCTGCTTCTATGGATGTTAACGAAACTATTTTCTATTTCTTGGAACTCCATTAAACTAGATTTCCCCTAATAAACACAACATACCCATTGGTGGACCTTCTATCATCCATATCATTGGCCCAATCTACATCAGCATATGCTTCCACCATAAAATGTTGCTTTATAGTAAACAAAAGGCCATGATTCAAAGTTCCTTTCACATATCTCAGAACTCTCTTGCAAGCTGTCCAATGATTAACAATAGGTTGTTACAGGAACTGACTTAATTTATTCATAGCAAAGGTAAGATCAGGCCAAGACAGGGTTAAGTACTGCAAACCCCCAATGATTCCTCTTGAATAATGATGGCTGATCAAAGATACCACTATCCTCCTTGGCCAGTCGAACTCCAATAGCCATAGGAGTGTTACAGGGCTTAGAATCATGCATACTAGCTTTTACCAACAACTATTGAGCATATTTGCTTTGTGTTAACAACAATCCCTTGTCATTTCTCTTTACCTCAAAACCAAGAAAATAGTTGACAGTGCCAAGTGTTTTTGAAGCAAATTGATTATTCAAATCTACCACCACTTGAGCAATCAATTAACAATTGTTCCCTATCACCAAGATGTCATCTACATATACTAGTAGATAGACTATATGAGATTCCTTTTTGTAAAGAAATAAACTAACACCAGAGATAGAATTCTGGAATCCCCAATTGAGCAGGGTAGTTTTTAGTTTCTCAAACCAAGCTCTTGGAGCTTGTTTAAGACCATATAGGGCCTTATGTAATTGACAAACTTGCCTAGGCTTAGACAAATCAGTGAAACCTTTTGGTGATGTCATAGAAACCTGTTCAGTCAATTATCCATTAAGGAATGTATTATTCACATCAAATTGTTGCACTTCACATTCATTGTACACAGCTAGGGACAATATAATTTTGATGGTGGCTGCCTTAACTACAGGTGAAAATGTTTCAAAATAGTCAAGGCCAGGGGTTGTTGAAACCCCTTGGCCACTAAACTAGCCTTATACTTAGATAGAGAGCCATCCAAGTGTAGTTTTGTTTTAAACACCCACTTGCTGCCAACTACATTCATTCTAGCTTCATAAGGCACTAGTGTCCAGGTTTGGTTCTTTAATAAGGCTTGATACTTAGCCTCCATAGCTGCCTTCCATTCAGAATTTTTTAAGGCTTCAGTGATAGATGTTGGTTCAAACAAGATAGTATGAGTTGAGATAAGAGCTTGAGGTGTATTGATGTAAACACAACTCTTAAACCTCGTGATCATTAGATGAACATTTTCAGTTCTAATAGGAGCTGAAACAGAACACGTAGGAGTAGCTATGGGAAGAACCACTTCAAGTTGAATTCCAGGATTATTTTTGGGTTGTAATAGACACTTCGGATATGTTCACTGGAGGAGGAGAATAAGTACTGGAAGGTCCATAAATATCATTAATAGAAGATAAAGAAGCATTATTAGTAGAGGCTACTTGTGGAGAAGGCAACTTGCAATTCTGAGCAGACTCTGCAATGGGGTTGTCTGGCCTGAGAGCTACAATTGGGAAGAGCTTAGAATTTGAAGTTGAAGAGTTAGATGACAATGAAGATTGGGGTAACATCCAAGTCTAAGGAATGGCATTAAAATCAAGAGAGGAAGTTGGAAGCCTATTTTAAAAGGAAAATTTGTCTCATTAAACCTTATTTGTTTAACCACAAACACTTGGCCAGAGGAATTCATACACCTATAACCTTTATGAGCAAGGCTGTAACCAGAGAACACACACTTGTCAGTATAAAAGGACAGCTTATGCTTTTGGTAATCCAAATACTTTCGTATCAGTATAGCTTGGTGATTGTTTAAACAATGTCTTATAAGGAGAAACAAACTCAACAGCAGCTGAAGGAAGCCTATTTAGTAAATACACAGTTATACTAAAGGCTAAACACTAGAATTTCAGAGGCATGGCAACATGAGCTAGCAAAGACAATCCAAATTCAATAATAACTCTACGTTTTCTTTCCACTCTACCATTCTTCTAATAAAGATATGGACAGGGGTGCCTAAACCTAATGCCATATTTCCGTAAGTAACCAGTAAAGGGTCTGAATTCCCCTCCCCAATCTATTTGCAAACACTTCAATTTTGATCCAATTGTTTTTCAACAAAACAGTGGAATTGAGTAAATACACTAAATGCTTCAGATTTGAGCTTTAAAGGGTAGATCCAGGTGTTCTACTAAAGTCATCAACAAATATAACATAATATCTATAGCCTTTAGTGGATAGAATAGGTGTAGGGCCCACAGATTAGAATAGACTACTTCTAATGGTTTATGAGCTCTTGAAGTAGACATAGGAAACTGATATTGCTGTAATTTACCATATTGACAAGCCTCACAAAAGAACTTTTTATTTCCAGTAATAGAGTTTCTCACATGCAGTGTTTCAAGTACATTATTGAGAATCTTAATACAAGGATGGCCTAACCTGGCATGCCAAAGAAAGACAGTATTAGATGGCACATCAAGTAATAAGTTATCAAGTGAAGTACATTCAAAATCAAAACTTAGAGTAGTATTTGAGGAATGCTCTTTATTAGTAATAGGTGAAGTAACTACATGAAAGGTAATGGCTGTAGGGTTATGATATCCAGGCTATAATGTAGAGCCAGTTGTAGAACTACCCTTTGTTAGCAAGGTAAGTTGGTAAAGACCATCCTTCACTGTCCCTTAAAGAAGAGCAGCCTTGCTATGTTTATCCTTTATTAAACAACAATCAGCTTGAAACCCAACTATCACATGGTTATCCTTAGTGATTTGAGATATGCTCAGTAGGTTTTTTGCAATGTGTGGAACACACAAAATGTTGTGAAGCTATAAAATTCTATTATAATCAACAGAGGGTAGTAACAACAGGCCTGTGTGAGTTATAAGAATAGACTGGCCATTGCTAACTTGTACTTGGGATCCTCCTTGATAACTAGACTTCAGCATCATGTTAGAAGCATCTACAGTCATGTGATTTGATGCCCCAAAGTCCATGTACCAAGACTGATCTATTAATATTTGTGGTGTAGCAACAGCTTGAGAAGTAGTGGTTGATAACACAAGTGCAGAAGTGGTTGTACCAAAACTGAGTTGTTGGTAGAAATCATGTTAACAGGATGAGTTAAGGGTTGATGTTCAGGTACATGTGGTTGAGAAATTGGAGCAATGTAGCTTGGTGAAGAACCTATAGAAACACCAGTGGCTGAAAGATCATGAAACTCTTCATAGGAACTAGAAGCAAACTTTGGTTGCATAAAGTTTTGCTACATAATGAGCTTAAGCTTGGGTAGTAGGATCATGTGAGAGTCCAAAGTATGTTTGAGTATTAATAATAGGAGAAGACACAGGTAGGACAACTAGCTGAACTGAAGAGGAGTTGTAACTTTGAAAACCATGATAATCATAGTCAAACCGATGATAGCATTGTAAGGTCAAGTGACCAGGCTTTCCACACACTTGACAGACTAACCTAGGCCTAAAATATCCTTTGCCTCGATCTTTGCCTCTCATTCCACTATTTTTGAACTGAAAACTATCAAAAGGGGGGTATTGAGCAATGGCAGAGTGAGGTGATGCAGCAGTGTACATGGCTACATTAGAGAGTTGTTAAGGATATCCTTCATGATGTGCATAACTCACCATGTTTGGTTGAACCAAAGATGAAGATCCAGGATTCTGAAAATTGACTCCTCTAGAACTAGAATTCTTAATTTGTGGCACACTATTGGTGTCAATTAAGACTTGCTTAGCAGCTAGTAGTGTAGAGGTCATTTGTTCATGGAAATTAGACATTGCACTGTTTTGTTTTTCAATTCACATCTCATGTTTATGTAGAAGCAATTAAGCTTCCTGAAGAGTGGCATGCTACTATTGGAAGTAAGATTTGTTACCATGGCATCAAATTCTAGACCTAAACCATCCAGTATATATAATAACAACTCTTCTTCTCCAATTTGAACTCCACTAGCTACCAACTCATGACCTAGTTCTTTCATTCTTAAGATATATTCATTAGTACTCATAGACTCCTTTTTAGTGCTTTGCAATAAATTTCTCAAATGCAATGTTCTAGCCTTTGAGAAGGATTGAAAATACAATTCTAATGTATTCCAAATCTCATGTGCACTTGTGAACTTGGCAACATGCCTAAACATAGGTTCGAAAATAGAAGAAATTAACCAACTTACTAGAAATTGATCTGTTTTTTTCCAATCAAAGTACTTCGATTAGGTTTCTTAACTACTTGCTTAGAATCTATCATTTTCTCAATCAGAAATATCGAAGGACATGTATTCACACCTGTAACAAAGCCGTCGAGCTCATACGAAGTTAAAGCAGGTAGAATTTGAGGACTTTAGTAGTTGTAATTCTTTTCCCCTAGCTTGACCGAAAGAGTTGGAAGGGAAGAGTTAGCTACTAAACTCATTGCGCTTGCACCACCAACTTGCTCGTGAACAATCGTTGAACCAGAATTTAGGAATTTAGAACTCAAATTAGCCATGAACGTCTATCGGTGGCTCTGATACCATGAAGATTCTTGTGCAAAATTGAAATGAAAAATTAAAATAGCAAAGTATTTGAGAGAAGTATCTCGAGCTAGAAGAAGAATTGAAGAATGCATAGACTTTTTATTAATTGAAGTCTTTGTGGAATACTCATATTTGTCAAACTTATGAGTTGTGTGTACACAACAGTTATGTGTGCACACTTGTTTCCAATCTTATGATTTGGCTTGTTTCCTTTGTCGTGTGTGTGCACATCAGTTCTGCATGTACAATGGTTGCCAGACTTGTGTCTTGGCTTGTTTCCTTTCAAGTGCGTGTGCACAACAATTTGTGCTTACACTCTCGCTTTAGACATTTGCAACCCAACACGAGTTGCATGTTTGATAAAGTGAAAAAGATATTATTTATCTTTGTCTCTTACTTTTTAGGACCTTTTACATGTGTCATATTATCCTTAAGTGGTCCTAAGGAATAAAGTTTCTTTTCCTGATTTGCTTTGTGGTCCAAACCAAAAGATGGAAAACTTTCCTTATTTGGAAAAACATGGGTCAGCCCCTTGTTGGCTGACGAGCACTAATTTGTTGAGCAAGAAACCTTACACTATATATCATCTCATCTTGCGTCTTTGAATCTAACCTTTTGATATTTTATTTTATTGTACTTTGAAATTTGTTAGAGTATTCTTTCTTTTAAGGTTCATAGGTTCATTTCCATTGTGAGCCAAAACCTCACCATATCATACATTGTATTGATGGCTCTTGAAACGTGGTTCCTTTGCTGATGTTGGTGCTTGGCGTCAGTGCTTGAAGCTTGGTGGTTCACAAGCTATTCTTGGGTGTGTTCCTGGCGTGAAGAAAGTCGAAGGAGTTGCTACACATTGAGGATTCAGAGTGTGGTGCTAAGTGTAAAGTTGAACAGGGAGTTCTTTTTACTGTATCTTAGATCAACTTTGAACATTATATTGTAATTTGTTTTTAACTTTGTGGATTTCTTCGATCTGGACAAGGTCCCATGGATATAGGCTAAAAGTTAGATTTAGCCGAACCATGTATATGCTGGTGTGCTTTATATTTACAGTTTGTTATTATTTGTGATTCGTTTTAATTTGACTTGCTTAATCAACTTGGTAATATTTTCGCTGCACTTAAAATGGGTAACCATACACTAAAGTGAGTTCACCAACAACTCTCTTCCCAACAGTCTTGATTACAAAACAGAATAATAGTCTCTTATATAGAAACTATAACATGTTACAAAACGGTGCGTTTAAGCACTACTTGTAATCTTTACAAAACACACCCTACTTACTCTATTACAACTTGTAATCTTTACAAAAAAAAACTTGTTTACTAACCTTTATACTCAATATTTCCCCGTAAACCGAAGTTTATAAACACTTGTCAAACTAACTTGCTTAACCATCCTTATGCTTTATACAAATTTACCTATTCTACATAATGATTTCTCCACTACACTTTCACTAGAGGTATAACTTGTGTCCTTAAAAGTTGTTCTTTTCTTTCAGCAAGTTCCATAGACTACTCTCCGTATGACATGTCTTTTGAAAGTTAGATTTGTTGTTGATTGTTTATCACGTAGGAAGGATCAGGTCAATATTTTCTTAACACATAAAAATTGAACACATTGTAATCCTTAGCCAAGTATGGTGGCGAAACTACACAGTAAGCCAAGATACCATCATTTTCCAAAATTTTGAAAGGTTCAATAAACCTAGGGTTTAGCTTGCCTTTTTTTCCAAACTGAAAAACTCCCTTCCATGGTGACACTTACATCAAACCCTAGCTAAACAACTTAGCTTTTACTTATAAATGAAGTAAAACAGCAAAAATAAACTGAATCAAAGTTCATAATTGGACGAACAAGCAAAAGAGTGAGAAATCTTCTCTAAACAAAACCCAACTCTTCAATCTTCTTCTGCTCTCAAGAGCTGCTCTCCAAAGAATGACTTAGACCCCCTCTAACTCATTTTTCGTTCCTTTAAATACCCTTTCCAATTTTGGGTCCAATCCCTAGATGTCCAAAATGCAGAGTTTTGCTAAATACGCAAAATCACAGTTTAGCTGCAGCGAAACTTTTTCTTTGCTGTGGCGAAAATGTAAAACCTGATATTCCATAAGCCTTTTTGCTGCAGTGAAATAATTTCTTTGTCACGGCAAAAACACGTTTGATTGGACTTCTAATTACAAAAAAGCCTTTTCTTGACTTCTAAGCCCAAATCTTCTTGTTCTCAACCTCAATTCTGATCAAATCTTTAAGAGTGTGTCCATCCAGCCCTAGAACTTCTCAAATCTTCTAAATTCAGATCTCTTATGTATTGAAAAACTCAATAATTGCCGCTTTCACTCCATAAAGGCATTTAAACTTGCAAACTGAAATAAAGTGAATTAGGTATCTATTTTGCCTAAAAAATGAATGAAAAGTACTTTAATTTTATTAAAACCTAATACAAAATTACTATAAAAACTAGGATTATCATTTGCCCAAAGTCACTAGAAGAGATATTCTTCTTTTAGGGCTCATTGGTCCCCTACCAACCCTACAAGATTATAGTGATGCATTTCATGTTGCTTCAATTAAGTTTGAGGTCATCATATGCTTCCAATTTGGTGATGTATGTTGCATTATCGTCGTCCTTGACTATTCTCTTGAAATTCTTATTATCAACCTTTCCTTAAATTACTAAGACATCAACATAAGGAACATAAGGGTGGTGGACACCTTGAGCATTTCACTAAGTAAACACTATAAGGTAGTGATCATCTAGGATCATTCTACACATATCACGATTGCTCCTACTTGATATCCCAATGGTAGGTTCCAAGGCTAACACATCAAAGAATTTCTTGATTTGTTGGTCCCCCCATGATGATTCTTGGGTGGGTCATGCCCTAGTTCCTTCACTTATTTTTCTCTATCTTTTGTCTAGGTGAGAATTGTCCTCATGTTGTCCCTCTTTACTTGGCCTCAACAAAAATTCATGTTTCTTGCGTTGTTGGATAAGCTCTTTTATCCAATCTTTTAATTCAATAAATTCAAAGGTGTCGTCTTCATAATCTTTGTGGTTGTGGCACACTTGTTGTGATTTTTGTAATTCCCATCTCTTCTTAATGGTTTAGGTTATGTGGAATGGCCCTTGTGCTTGGTCTTCTAAAAAGCTTTGTTCGCAAAGGGCATTTAGATTGGTCTAAGAATCAAACTTATTTACTAGTATATCATCATTCCTATAAGGCGACCGAGGAGGGCTATATCTAACATCCTGACAACCTGTTAGGTAACCTTCTTAACCTTCATGTTGTTGCAATTGCCCTTTGGAATGATAGCTTTTCACTTGAAATCCACGTTTTTGTCTTTACGATGATTATCGTAGATATTATAGCAAGGAGGTAGGGTTGGTGCTTTCTCGGCCAACCTTGGTACTATATGTAACCCAAGTTATCGTGTCTTAAATATTTCTTCAACGTCTACACGCTTGACACAAAAATCATATAATTCATTGTATGTTGTCATTGTATGTTGTCTTTTGTAGAAAGAGTTGTTGTAAATGTGAATTTTTGAAACCTTTTGGGGGCATTTTCAAGAAAAGTCGAGGTGGCAGTGTCAGGGAAGAATAAGTGAATCAATGGGGTAGATTTATAATTTGAGAAAATTGTTTTATATAAAAAAAATGGGTTGTTCGCCTAAAATGAAGAAGAAGAGAGAAAAGATAGAAAGAATAGAAGAAAGAAAAAAGAGATGAGATGAGAGTTAGCCGAATGAAGAGGAAGAAGAAGAAGAAGGTTTTGGACAAATAGGAAAGTGGACTATTTTTGGATTAACAGAATTCATGGTGTTATTGTATTTGTTTTAGTTTTAAGTGTATAATCGTATTTTTTGTGTAAGAGTGTGTGTGTGTGTGTGTGTGTGTGTGTGTGTGTGTGTGGATGTTGATTTGGTGTTGAATGGGTGTGGTTTAGTGAAAATCCAACCACTTTTGGAAGGGTTGGTTTGTTGTGTGGGTTGTGGAAGAGTTGAGAGTTGTTGAGAGAGAGATGGGTTTTGGGTTGAATTGTGGGATCATGGAGATCTCAACTTGGGTGACTTGTGTTTATGGTATGTTTAGGATGAGTTATTGTATGTATATGAATGTTAATGGAGTGAATTTAGTGTGAGGAGATGGATTGGGAAGTGAGGAAAATGGATTAGAGTGGAGAGAAACCCAGAAAAATAGGTATTTTTGGGTCCACGCCGCGGCGCGGAAAGCGCTGCACCGCAACATGAAGTTTCAGGAAATTCAGGAGTTGTCTAGAGAAGTGGCACCACGGCATGGTTTTTTTGCGCCTTGGCCTAAAAATATGACGCCTTGGCATGAAAATCCCACCCCTCAGCATGGTTTCCCAGGGGGCAGTTTGTCAGTTTTCAAACTTGTCACATAGACAGGGGTATTTGTAAGATTTTAAAAGTTGAGGGACTAAAGTGTCAAAATGATTAAATATGCGGATTAAGGAAAGACTGTACTTGAGTGGAGTTCTTATGAAAATATTTGAGGGCATTAGTATTCGATTATGAGATAGCTTTGGGAAAGAGGAAGCTAAGTTAACCTTTTATGTGTGTGAGTTTTCCAATGCATTTAATATTAGTGTGTCACCACAGAGAGACCTTCACATGGAGAGTTCATTGGGACAACACACAAAGGGAGACAAGCAAGGCACCATTAGAGGATTTCGATCCTTCTACGGATCAAAGATTTAGCTTCAAGAGGTGAGTGGAATGGTAGTTCATAAATTGCATGCCTCATTTGAATTCGGATATTGTTAGTTGAAATCTCAAGTTTTATTATTATTTTTGTTGTTATTATTATTATTATTATAAATTGTTGAGCTAGTGATTTGGTTTGTTTTGGGGAGGGTCGTTGTTTGTTTGAAAGGTTGATTAGGGATTTAAAATGGTATATATGGGAGTGTTGAAGATGAGTATTGAAGTGGTTGGGTGAGAGAAACCTAAGAAGTTGGGTTCATTGTTGAGGAAAGCCGGTTATCACTATTAAGGTCCAGTGTGTTGTTTGAGCTATAGGGTTTTATTTAAGGAATTGATGAGTTAATTAAATTGGTGGATTTAATTGTTTAAGTGGGCTGACCTATAGATATTAAGGCCCAATCATTTGATTTGGGTAATTAGACTTATTAATTGTATTATGGGCTTAATGGAATTAAAAATGACTAGATCATACTGTTGAGTTTGAAGCAAATTAGAGGGTTAGCCCATTCTTAATAATACCCAAAATTGTGTTGATTGGGTTTTGGGTTGGAATTGGATTGTAATTGGTGGAAAGACTCTGAGGGGGCAATTTTTTAGTTTTGAAAATATTGAAGCACAAGTAGGGGGTAAATTGTAAAGATTAGAAAGTTTTGGGACTAAAAAAATAAAAGACAGATATGGTTGTAAATGGATATTTTACAAAGTGATGTATTTTAGAATGTTTTGAGTACCGTGCTCATATTTACGTGTTTTTTAGTAGAGGAACTATAAGATGCTATTACATGAATAGGCATAAGGACTTGCATGAAGTGTGAAGTGTTGAATATTTGAGTGAGTATGTAAAGAAGTGTTTGGGTAAGATAGTAAGAATATGTTTGTTGGATTTGAGACCATCCTCCTATAGTACTTGTCCCCTCTTTAGACATCAACTAGTACTTATATTTGGCCTCACGTGTGCAATGAGAGTATGCCATCCTGAGGATAGACTGTGGATGGTACCACCATGAGGATAAACTGTGGGTGGGATATTATGACTTGATACCCCGAGGATAGACCTTGGCTCGGATTTGATGGATTACACTAGGCGAGTATTAGTCTGAGTGGATCATGATACCGTGAGGATAGACCTTGGGTAGGATTTGACCGATTATACCAGGTGGATATTGGCCTGAATGGGATATAATGAGCCTCATGCGCGCATTGAGATGGCCCGTACTACCGAATGATGATATCTATACCATCCTACATGGACAGGACGGGTGCCTGATGAGCTCTAGGCAAGATTACACCCCGAGGATAGACCGTGGGTGGGATATTGATAAATGACGCCCCGAGGATAGATTATGGGCGGGATTCTTTTATATGACACCATATCATGACACCCCGAGGATAGATTGTGAGTCGAGTATGGTTATCTTGTGATGATTTAGTCATCCCGAGGATAGACTATGGATGATGCCACCCTAAGGATAGACTGTGGGTGGCCTAGTTGGTGTTCTATATTAGGGATCTTGGATACTAGTGTGGTGGTGGTGGTCTCATTACTGAATGGGTGGAATGTATGAAATAATCAACAGGTATAGGCTAGAGCGGAATTTGTGAATAGCAAGCGAGTGTATAGGCTGGGGTGGAATTTATGAATGCCCAGTGGGTATAGGCTGGATGGAAATTGGGGACACTTGGCGAGCATTGGTGTGAGTAAGAGTGGGTTTCATGTTAGGAAATGCCTGCTTAGCTTTGATGATGGGTGTATCAGTTTTTGTGAAAATAATATGATGATCCACGATAATTGGAAAGTTTGTACAAGGATGTGGATTCCCTTGTTGGTCATGAGTGGATATGAATTGAGGATTTATTGAGTCCGAAAATTATATAAAGAAAGTGTGGTTTCACTAAGGGAATGGTTAACTATGCGTGAAATGCAAGTGTTTTTCTTAAATGGGTTTTAAGGTTAAAAGTTATTTTCATATATGAACTATATCATCCACTCATTGGACTTTCTAGCTCACTCTTTAATGTTTTCCCCAGGTTTGCATACAGGGTATGTAAGGCGCATGCTACATGCTTTTGGTTGGCCCTTAAGATGCATGTTCATCAACATGAGCCTTGTACATGTTAGAGCATTCTGATACAATGTTTTTGTAAATTGATTTCGAGCATTATGTTTTTTTAAGAATTGCATGTAATACTTTATGTTTTAGTTTTGTGAAATGATTTTGAAAAATTCACCCTCCTCTCGGAACCCTAAGTCCCGCAGAGCACCTAGATCTGATGGGGTAAGGATCACCTGGGAGGGGGTGTGATAGGAGTAACATATATGCTTGATCCACTACAATATTATGCATTTCTAGCCATGACGTTCATTGTAGCTAAAAGTATGAATTTACGTAGCTAGTTTAGCTACAAATGCAAAGTTTTGTAGCTTATCGTAGCTACAAGTGACGTAACTAAAATTTAGCCATGTAACTTTTTGCTTACGTAGCTAACAGTTTATATTTTTTTTCTATAGATGAGGTTAATATATAACTAAAAACTTAAATGTTTTTGCCATAACAATAATAAGCTTGTAGCAAAAACTTTGCCTTTATAGCCACGAAGAATAGTTTGTATAGTTATGTTTGCATTTTAGCTTCAAAAATATAAATTTAAAACTAATTCTTGAAAATTTCTGCTATAAAAATAATATCCATAGCAAATATATTAACTTTTTGGCTACGTGACAACTAAAATCGTAACTAAATAAAAATATCATTTGCCACATATATAATGCATTCATAGCTAAATGTTAATTTTTTTGCTACAGACATATGAAAGTCATAACTGTATATGAAAAGATATTGTTATGGACACAGTGTGTTGATAGCTAAATATTGAAATTACTTGCTATGAATACCTTTGATTTGTAGTTAAATATTATAATTATTTGCTATGGGTATATTGAAGTCATATCTATATGTGGAATTCAGTTGCTATGGACATAGTTTGTTAATAGCTAAATATTAAAATAACTTGCTCTAAATACTTTTAATATGTAGCTAAATATTATAATTATTTGCTATGGAACAAATAATTTATATAAAAAATTTATAATTTTTTCCTGCAATTAAAATTAATTGTACAAGTACTGCTATAATTAACAAATTTAATAATAATTACAAATTTATAGCAATTCTTTTATATTAAATAGATAATATAGCGTCATATGAAAATTTCTAACGTAAAAAGTTATACATTAACAAAGTCATTTCCAACCAAATAATTGTCTACTCATAAAATCCTTCATCCTAGTAATTTAAAATGCTATCAACTAATTTTTTTTACAAAATATGAATCTTCAATGTCATAGCAATCTTTTCTGACCATTTAAGAATTTCCACCAACCTGTAATATCAAATTAGATTAATCATATAGACTAATGTAATCATTGCATATCACTTTATGATTAATGTAAAAGAAAAATAGTTTTCATAGTATATATGCAATTTTCAAAATAACTTACAATTTCATCCAAAGGGATTTGGTTATTTATTGAAGATTGTTGACCTTGAGTTGTAAGCATCATCATGAACTTCTCTTCCCATCGTCTATTCATCTCCTCCATTTGCTTTGTCACTTCTTCTAATTTCTCATTTGCTTCCCTCTTTGCCTCCTCCACCCTTTCATTTGCTTCCTTCCTAGTTGTTTGTACTTGTTTCATAAGTTGTGTTTTAGTTGGTCTACTTCCAAAATATTCGGTAATACTTTTTCTTGGACCATAAGCACGCAAATAGCCATTCTTCTCTGGACTAAGGACCTCTTTAAATATTTCATCATCATTCAATAAGATTTGTCCTTCTACTTGTTTTTTTTTTTAATCGATCAAATTGTAACTGGAAAACAAATTTATGGTATTAGCTTGGATGTGTGTGCATAATAAATCTCATTTTGCTAGAAGTAACTTATATCCAAGGTGGAGATGTGTTAGTGTGCATCAACATAAGTCATTGTTTAAGTTCTTTGTTGAATAGCGAAGAATCGGAAGTTTGCATCTTTGACTGATGGCAATTTTCAACAAATCTCATTTCGCTAGTTATCTCTATTTTCGGCAAATTTGTGTCCGTGGGTTTGTAACTTCTTCTTGGAGCCCAAGTTACATGTAAAATAGTGATGTACAGGTTATCTTTGGTAAGATAAGATCAAGTTATTATCATATAATTAAGTTATCTTTGGTAAGACTAAATTAAGATAAGATTCTCATTATTATAGGATCTGCATATCTTTGGGAAGTCTTCAGAAGATAAGATTAGCTTATTAAAGTGCTAGTCAAATTGGAACCTGTTTGGTCGAGCTTATGAAAATTAAAGCTTATAAAGTAATTTGAGCTTACAAGCATTTGAAATTTAAGCAATTACGCATTTGGTTAAAGTATTTAGTTGACGCGGTTGGTAAAATGTGGCTTACAAGTATATTTTATTATTAAAATGACTAAAAAAATACTAGATTATTTTATCAAAAAATAAATTATATTAACTCAATTTTTTACTATAATATTACAAAATATATTTCGATCATAGTACAATATAATTTAATTTTAGAATTAAATAAACAAATACTTTATAGACAAATATTTCATTAAAAAAATATATGAATAATAGTGATAGAAGCATGATTTGTTTGAAATATAAAGATAAGGTTATATGATGGAATTTTAAAATTAAATAGGGGTAATATATTTGATCAAAGTAGCTTATATGCAGAGTGTTTGTAAGCCAAAAAAAAAAAAAAAAAAAAAGTACATTTCCCCCAACTTTTTTTTTTTTTTTTGCTTATAAGTCCAAAAAAGTTATAAATAAACAGGGTTAGCTTGATTTTGGAGCTTATATGCTGATCAAATCAGCTTATAAACTTAGACAAATACCCTCTAGGATTTGTTTCCTATATTTAATGTGAGAGTTAGAAGCGGAGAAAAGGTAAGGAGTTAGCAGCTAGAGTTTATTGTTTTATTCTTGTAAAGTCTTGAAAAACTTGTAATCTTGTTCTTCATAGTGGGTTGAGTTGCCAACAGTGAGTGGATGTAGGTTAACAATTTGTGACCGACCAATATAACTTTTGTGTTTTTATTCTGTGTAAACAATTTTTTCCCACTCAAAAAATAGCTTAATGACACTTTCCGACCCTCAGACTTTTAAAATACCATTTTCCCACCCAAAACACAAATCTGTTAGTAATTTTTTGTTGTGAAGAAGGGCAAGATCGTCAAAAGCTAGTTAAAAGGAAAGGTAGAATGGTCATATTGTCGTTTTGGCTGGATACCTTTCCAAACCCTAACCGCTAGGCGGTTTGGCATGATTTTGATGCCATTGATCAGCGCCAACTCCACCCTTAGCTTCCCCATCCTTCACTCACAAAAATCCCTCACTTTCCCACCACACCGAGCACACCAATTGCGGCCACCGCTAGTTTTTGTTTGCATGACCGTTGAGCTTCCAAGCCAAATTTCGGCTGATTTGGTTGCCGAAAATTCCACCTGAAGCCAACTGTAGCATTAGAGACATCTCCTCTCTAAAAGCCCCACCATCCTAGACCTTGGTTGTTCACTGTTCATAGGACGCCAACATTCAATAAAAGGACTGAACCACAATCTCCAACGATTGGTGAGCTATCACAGTCCAGATAGTTAGGGCTATTGAAGAGGGATGGTCGGTGATTCATTTGGTGGTAGAGGGTCGGATTGTGGTGGTCGAAGTCGACTGGAGTCGTGCGCGAAAGTTTTATTTATGGTGGTTGGTGATTAGGGATTGAAATTTTGTGGGGGTACTTTTATCTTTGCAATTAGTATTATTATATTTAAAGGGAATTATCAATAGAATTTGTGTTTTGGATGGAAAAGTGGTATTTTAAAAGTCTGAGGGTGGGAGAGTGTCATAAACCATTTTTTGGATGAGAAAAAATCGTTAACTCTTTTATTCCTTTTTATTATTTCTTGCTTGTTTCCTCTGTTGTGTGGGATCCTTGTGACATTTTCGTGTGGTGTTTGCCCTAATTCACAACAAAGATAACTTTAACATAATAAAAAAACTTAATTCTTGTTGATATGAGATACACACCAACTAGAGTGATCCGATTGACCTTGAAGGAATCAGAACTGATGTATGCGTAATTAAGGATAACTAAAAACGTATGAATGGAATGCAGTAAAGTAAAATGACAAGAAAGTTTTTAAAGGGTTCCACAAGTTTTAATCTTGAGCCTACGTCCACTGTTCTTTGTTGCTGTGAGAGCTTACAATGATATTCCTAAAATAATTTGCTAACCCCTTTCTCATCGTTAGAGGGGGTTTACATACAGATTTTGTACAAAGGAAAGAGCGAAAATAAAGGGATTACAATTAAGATTAAAATGCAACTCTGATATTCTCGTGATTAAGCGATGAGATTGCGCCAAGATTGCTGTCAATCTGATCACTTCTAAGACATCCGGGATCTGAGGCTATCTGTGAGCTAGTTGAACAACTGTCAAAATTGGTTGCAACTAGCTTATGCTAGGTCGAGCTACATCTCGAAGAGCTCATGTTAGGGTTAGACGATTGATTGAGTCAAACTGATTCTAGATCGGGCTATAACCTCGCTGACCTATGACTTCTCCAAGCTTGATGGAAAAATCACACACAACATCTGCTCCCTAGTGTTCGATGCTTGTTTCAAGCTTGGGAGACTAAATGCTCGATTTGATGTCAAGCTCGAATTTCAAAGGTTGTGCACTAAAGAAAGATTTGACCAAGCTTCATGAGTCGGACTCATCTCCGGTCGATGTAATCAACACTTGACCTTTTCTTTGTTGTGGTATTCTTGACAAACTTTGATTTTGAAATGAAGGGCATGTGTGTAATTTCCACGCAGTCATGTCACATTAAATGCAGTAGCCTTTGGCAATTACTTTTCGTCTCGCGTGGGCAACCACAGTCGTCCATGCGCGAAGTCGAGGTGACGTGCAGTGATGGTTATGATTGCAGCAGTTCTAATGGTTGATCGACCTTCGTGGATGATTGACACATGGCCACGTCCAATGGCTAGGATTTCTTAACGAATGAATGGTTGAGATTCACTTTAGATCAACGATTACAGTCGAATCCTACCCCTTTGTCTCCTATGCACACCATTATAAAAACTGGCAACTTTGCTAGAGACCTACACAGTTTTCAAAAATTCTCAGACTTTTTTTGCTCTTATTCCGTCGTTACTCTTTCGACTTCACAGAGTTTTTTTGCAAGTTTCTTCCACTTTTAAACTTTGGTAAGGCTTTCTTCTCTTCCTTTACTTATTTTTACGCCTTTTGTGGTTAAGGGTGGCCATTGTCGTGGCCACATTAAGCTTTTTAGGGCTTTTTTAGGGTTTTTTGAGTGTTTTCGTCGATTTTGGGTTTAAGGAGGGTTTACGAAGGCGGCTACCAGAATCCTTGTAACTCGTTTGTGTATGTTGTCTAACGCAAGCTACCTTGGGTGCCTGAATTGAAAGTAAAGTGTTGATAGGTCACTGAATTTTTGAACTCTGACACTTGTTCGCTTCTATTTCAAGTACCCAGAGGTGAGCTATCACCATGTCTTCATCAAACAGCCACAGTATAGACTGCATGTTTGACTCTCCAATGGGCTCGATAGTTCTCAAGGACATAATCCCAGAGGTTTCTGAGGACTTCATTGTACGGAGCTTGGATCTCGATGCAGTGGGCTTTCTGACCATGTTTTCGTGGAGACTCCTCCACCGAAGAAGTCTCCAATTCATAGGCCTCGAAAGGAACCACGTTCCTCGATTGGGGAACATGGGGTCGAAGATATCAAGCGCATAACCGAGGTTTATGTGCCTCATCTTCCTTTGAGGGTTCCAAGGGGCTTTTCCCAAAAAAATCCCCTCACTGGTTGCATGGCAGTCTTTGATACCCTCTTGAGGTGTGGGATGTCCATTCCCCCTCATTTCTTCATCACCAACGTTTTGAAACAGTTTGACATCGCTCCCCTTCAGTTGTCAGCGAACTCATATATAATTATTCTAGGCATGTATATGACGTAGCAAATAGCTGACTTGGGCGAGTTATTTGTAGAAGAGCACGTCCACTTGTATAGGCTGAAAAAGAGTCAGAACCAAACATAATACCTCTTTAAGGTAAAGAAAGTACAATTTAACGGTTTGGTCGACGTCCCAAAGAAAATTCAGCATTAGGACTCTCAGTGTTTCTTTTATGAGGCTGGGAAACCGATGTTTTTGCCTCAGAAGCTAGTAAGACCCCGATCTTTGTACGTACAAAGAGTGTTTCCAAGGTTGACAAGCAAACTAACTGATTCTCTTTATTTTGCAGTAAACGTCGAGTAGAACTTTCTTCTTGAAGTGAGCTTAGAATGGCTTCAATGTTTCAACAATCTCCCCAACAACAAGTGCAATGTTACCGAGCTTATCAAGCTTTCTCGGATGAGAGCATACGGCTTTTGCATCGACAAAGCTAAGTTCAATATCATTTTTTAGAAAGGTAAGTGCTTAATAGCTTGTTGTTCTTGTTCTTGCTTTGTAAAGTCGCTAACCACTTGCTTCTTCTTTTGTAGATATGTGAGCCGAAAAACCCAAAGGCCTAAAGAAGATGGCACCAACGCCTAGGGCTGCCAAGAAACCGTCGATTACTCCGGCGAAGAAGCAGTCCGCTGATACTAACAGGGCACTCAAGTAGTGGTGGCAAGCTTGGGAAAGGCCCAAGTGCCAAGAAGCTCGCGACTGCCTCCAAGGCAATCAGGGAGAAGGGTGCCCCCGAGCCCCTAAAGGGCCCAACGAAGAAAACCCCTAAGCTAGCTAGAGGCTTAGGGAAGAAGAAGATGCTTGAGTAGTATGAAGGCTTCGGCAAAAAGAAGTCGATCGAGCCGTAGGGGGGCTTGAGAAAGCAAAAGGTTGTCAAGCAATAAGACGGCTGGGCAAGAAGACTGTCGGGCAAGCTGGAGGCCCGAAGAAAATTGTGGCCAAGGACTTGGCCAAAAAGAAGTCCATTCCCACCGGTGAGATTGTCAACCCCATGGGAAACATATCAAGCTTGCTTCTGCGAGCAGGTAAAGAAAACGCAGACGAGGTAGCTCGGGCTGCGCTTGACATGATGATTGATAAGCTCCTCGAGTTCATCGGCGTAAGGGCCTCAGCGGCCAGGGAGGCCGTCATGTCGCGGACTTATGCAGGGCTCAAAGATGCGTCCCCTCATGAGCAACTTGCTTGGGCATGCAACTATGTGACTAAGGTATTAACAGTTTGCCCTTTTTCCTTTCTTATGGGCTTCTCTCTTTATTCCCCACTAACTTTCCTATCTTTTGAAGCTTGTGTGGTGACCAAGCTTCTCCTCGATGAGAGCTACCCCATATTCAAGGGCACTCATGTGGTGTAATAGCCACTTCCTACTCAAATACTCATAATGAAATACATATAAAATAATATAAAGAAATTGGGCCCAAAATTTTCTTTTTATTAAATATATATATATATACATTTTTACACAAAATTATAATGTGTACAAAAGTCATCAAAAACATAATGGACAGTGTAACCGCTTCCCCTCGAGTGCCAACGTCCATCCGACCGTGTCCTCACCTAGATCCTGCAAAACATAGGAAAACAACGGGGTGAGCACTAAAATAATGCTCAGTAAGTAAATCCTTTACTCATCTATCCCCGTAACTCTCTCTCTCTCTAATTCTTTCCTTACAACTTCTCATTCAATTTCTCTTTGGTACTTCTCTCTATTTCTCTTTCTTAGAACTCTTTTCTAATAACTCTTTAGTAAGTCACGGCCCCATCTTACCGGGGGCACGGCCGGAACTCGCTCCCACTCTACGTGACTTCTACTCATTCTAGCCGATCGGACTCGGTTGTGCATGGATTCAGAACCCTTGGCCATGTGAGTGTATAATCTCTCTCTCGGGTACTCGGGTATAGCCCTCATCCGCATGCACTCTCACGGGCTATACCACTTCTCTATCTCATACTCGTGCCGCTCTCTCAATGCGGCGTACATGTGGGAATACTCTACCCATTACTCACGGGTTCCCCATCGCACAACCTACTATATTCTCTTTCTCTTAACTCTTAAAGTAGCTTATACTCAAATTATCTACTATGTCTCAAGATACTTCTTAAGTGTATAAAAAAATGTGTATAGATAGCTCATGCTCACTAGTGCACTAATGAAATGCCAAATACAAGATTTCATCAAAACAGTCATTCTGCACAGGTCACACTGAAAATGACATAACTTGCGTTATACACCTTGGATTGCTACGATTTTGGTCTCGTTTTAAAGCTTAGAAATAGGGATACAACTTTTATGTTTTGGTCTAAACTCAGTTCAATTTGTAACATGCCCAAAAATCACTTAGAAAGTCACGGCAGTGACAGGGCAGATTTCACCTAGGCATTTCATCAAGCAACTCATGTACATATAAACACTCTACTAAAATTACTACTATACTTCATTCTCTAGCCATCCAGAATGGGAGAAAACTCCCTCATATAACCATAATCCCTGTCAAGAAAAGCACTTCCAAAAAGGTTTACACAACATCTCCCAAATTTCATCTCAAGTTCCATTTCTCAATACACATTAAAACACTTCTCATACATGAAGTGTATCCAACAACCACAAAATAGCTACTCATCTCAACTCAATTTTTCATCAAGCATACTATATACTTATACATGCATACATCTCTACTAAAGCTTATTCAAATCTCAACTTGATTGGATTTACTTACCTTGTGAAAAAGTGACTTCTCTAGCACTTTTCCTTTCCTTTGTTGTCTTGTCTCCTCTCTACAACTCAAAACAACAACAAGAACAATAACAACCAAATAAGACTTCACTATAACTATAAGAAAACTCACATCTAAAGCATGAATCCTTACCTAAGGATGCTTTAGATGAAATCTCTACTAAAAATTACTCAAAAGCTCTCTAAACTCCTTAGAAATCTTGGAAGATTGGATGGAGAAATTGAGAGAAAGTAGGCAATGGAAGAGGCGGTATAAATGAATGAATAAAGGGTTTCTCTATACTTTAACTCTTTTTAGCTCATATTATAAGCATCATTTCCCATTTTGCCCTTGTCCTTCCTAAGAAATTCCATCTATATCCTTTGATTCTTTACAAATACACCCCCACACTAACCTATTCTCCATGAAATTTCCTTACATTTTACTCCCCACTTTTCCTACTAATTAGAGGTAGAATGGTCATTGTGCCCCAAAAGAAGAATTCTCTAGAAAACTCAAGAAACTTTTTATTAGGCTCGTCGCCGTAGCGAAGAACTTTCCGTCGCCCCGGCGAAACAGGGCAGAACCTACCCGTGGGTGCAGCTCCTCCTCGCCGCGACGAAGCTTCTTCTTCACCTCGGCGAAGATTGGATTTCCAAGCTTCAACAAAACTCAACCAATTTCAAGGCAAACATTTCAATTAAAGACTCACCAACCAACCATGATAACATACAAACCCATTTGAAGCTGAAACAGTAAACTTTTAACTAATACAACAAATCTTAAGTACGTACCTGAAGTGGGATATTACATGTGGGTTGGCAAGAGGCAGAGAAGTTGAAGGAAGACGTCTTGGCTAGGGCCGAATTGGCAGAGAAGCAGAAGGAAAACGCCTTGGCTAGGGCCGAATTGGCAAAGAAAGAGAAACAGTCAAAGTAGGCCAAGCTTGAGTAGCTAAAGAAAGAGGTTGAGGCCTTCAAGGTCAAAGAGAGGGAGTTCCTCGACAAATCAAGATCAGCGAGACCAGTCAAGCAAAGGCTGAGGCAAAGTCAGCCAAATCAGAGAAAAGCCTGGCATAATAGCGAGGTGTTAGGAATCGATTTACCCAACGCAATGGAAAAAAAAATATAAAGGATAAATCGATTCCTTTAAAACCCAAAATCAGACTACAGATTATATAGTTAATGTGTTAAATAGAAAATTCTATAGAAAATATAAACAATCCACACAAGGATCAAAGATCTTACGCACGTTTGGAGGCTCCTTCACTTTGTCTTTGATTTGGATTCGCTATCGATTCAAAGTAGAATCGAACGAACGGTGATCCACAGGAAGACAATCCGAAGAACTAAAGAGGGATTTGATAGATCCTCTTTGGCTTCAAGAATCAACTTGAATCAAAGGAAACTTTGATTCAAAAACCCAAGGGTGGTGTGAGAGAGTAAAAAAGAGAGAGAAAGAGAGAGAGAGAGAGAGAGGGTAGCCTTTTGCTTTTCAATGATTGAATAATAATGAGATTAGACTTTTATCTCTCAACACACATGCACTTATATAGTGCATGTGTGAAAACCCTAATCCCTTTAGGGATAGGATTGGGCTCCAACCCAAATTAGCCCTTGTGTCCAAACACTCTCAATTTGTATTTTATTTTAATTAGTATTATTGTAATTAAAATCAATTAATATATTTATCAAATATATTAACATTTAATTATAATAATAATTCGTTTAAATATATGCGTAAATATATTTAAATATAACCTCACTTACTTGATTTAATATTAAATCCAAGCAACAACCTCAGTAAATCTAATTGCACTGTGAGATTACAAAATACCCTTTCATCCTAAAAGACAAAAATACCCCTTGCACAAACTGATTCTCAAATTATCTTCTATGTGTGTGACCCGTAGGCTCCTCATCATACCGACAGTGAGTAGTATCACGATTAACACCAATTAATCGTCTCACTACACACAGGCTAAGATTGGCCCCTAGCAATGCATCATGGCCACCTGATAGATTCGGATTCAACAAAATAGTTACCTATCAATGATATGGTTACCGTGCAATCAAATCCTTTCATCATCTGTTATCTCATCGAGACTGAGGTACATAAATAGTGTCAACCTCAGTTACTCTCGGTATGTTTGTATTTAGTTACTAGACCAATGAGCGGAATAATAAATTAGATTGAGTAACAACTCAATCCCACTCTAGCCACAGCTTTAGTGTCATTGCCATTTACTGAATTGTGCAGTGAGATAAATTCTCCCATACCTAGGAGTGATGAATCCTTTGTTGATCCACCATAGTCTTGATCCAATCCTCGATATAGCCACTCACTACCGTATTGATAGCTCTGAATAGAACTGTGTTGGGCTAGTGTCAAACTACACCAATCGATGCACAATGCGCTTCGGTGATCTCAAGTCTAAGGATCACATGCACCACCATTCGTTAGAGGATTTGTTCTATAAACACTGGGGTTACCATCTATATGGAATCCTTTGGTGGGTCAGTCCAGTTAACCTGCCTATAGCAAGCACCCATGTGTTACACCAGGTTGTCGGCAAACAACCTTGACAAGTGAGATCGGTCACTACCTTTCGACAGGGTTGTTCAACACTATAATAGTCTTACCATATTATCTGTGTCCTTAGTCAGAATAATATTGGGGCTACAAACATTTCTAGAATGGCCACCATATGTGATCATAGAGTTCTCGCTATCAAGATTTGAAACACTTGATACCCTCGTCATGGTTCTACCATCCTAAGGACATATATCAATACATACATATATGATTTACACGATATAGAATAAAATGCATTTTATTGATCAATGAACATTATTACAAAGAGTCAATTCTACTATAATTGATTGGCTCTAGGGCACCTACTCTAACACAAGGTGCCAATAACAAGCTGAATTTTGAGCTTACCATGGCTCAAAAGGTTGCCTCGGACTAAGAGGCCAAGTATGAAGAGGTTTCACGTGAGCTGTCCAAGGAGGTGGAGGATTACAAAGAAACCAAGTCATAGGCTATCCGTCTCAAGCTCAATATCAATGAGCTGAATTTGACCATAAAGAGCCATGCTTGGGACACCTCGGTCTTACTTCTGCAAAAGCTATGGGAAGCTCACCCGTCGCTCAATTTCTCCTTCCTACCAAGGGTTTATCAAAAGGAGGTCGATAGGATGAAGACCGAAACCCAAGGCATGGCGTACATTTATTCAGATAGCTCTGAGTTCGACATGAAGGATAAGGAGGTGATCGAAGAAAAGGAGGAGGAAACTATGGTCAAACAAGAAGTTGAAGACCCAACTCCTTTGGCCTCGGTCCTAGCAATCACCGTCGACCTTCCTTTGGTTGAGCCTCTAAAAGATGTTCCGGCTCCTACCCCCGAAGAAGCTACCAAGACTCTTGCTGTTGACGATACTTCTACTCCGATTGGCAACAATGCCTGCCCCTATTGTGTAGATTTTCTCTATCTCTTTTTTTTTTTTTTTTTTTTTTTTTTTTTTTTTGAGTTTGGCTTGTAACTAAACTAATACAATCAATGAACAATTTATTTTGCCCATTTTTAACGAGCAATGTTTTTATTTCTGCTGAGTCATTTAAATCGTTCTAATCAAGCTTAACATAAAAATTTTGAATTTGCTCCAAGTTGTGCATAACCCCACTTCTTTATGAACAAAACAGTTCTAAGTTATGCGTGGCTCACTTCTTGAGAAACTTTTCGAACATATAAGAAAATCTTTTGTATGACAACTCTGAGTTTGGACTAGTTGTCCGTCTCTAGTTTTTGTCGCCGATTTATGATCGATTTTCTTTCAATGTGTTTTACTCGAATGTTTCCCGAGTTTTAACTTCATCGATTCTAAGGATTTCTCCTTTAATGAGTTGAATTTTGGCATGGCTTATAAAGCTAAGCTGCCTTTTTTCGAACTCTTTACTCAATTGTTGGATGTGATTGCTTAGGTCACGATTTCGAAATGATAGAAATAATAACAAACAAAACAGAGTTTATGAATAGTACCTCTTTATTAATAAACGAAACTTGGCTGTAAAAGACCTTACATCAAATTAGAGAAACAAAACATAATTGAACCCCGAGCTGCTTATTGGTAATAACTTCACAAATGCTCGGCCTTCCATGCTCGTAGTACGGCTTCGCCTTTGAGGTGTTCCAGGTGGAAAGTTCCTAGTGCAAGCTTTTCATAGATCTTGAAAGGACCTTCCCATTTGGGCCCAAGTGCCCCTAAGTTCAGGTTTTGCATACCTTGGACAATCTTTCTGAAGGCTAGGTCGCCCACTCCAAAGTCTCTGTTTTTTACGTTGGATTTGAAGTATCGTTTGGCTCACTATTGATAGGAGGCGAGCCTTAACTGAGATTTGGCCCGATGTTCTTCAATCATATTTAACCTTAGGTGGAGAAGATCTACGTTTGTTTCTTCATTGAAGACCTCTCTGCAGAACGAGCTAATCCCTACTTCAACTAGGGTCATTGCTTCACACCCGTATAAAAATGAGAATGGGGTTTCTCCAATCGAGCTTCTGGCTATTGTTTTGTAAGACCATAAGGCCTCGGGCAATTCCTCAGCCATCTTCCTTTAAGGGCATCGAGCTTCTTTTTGATAGTGTGCTTGATCACTTTATTTAAAGCCTCTACTTGATCATTGGCTTGAGGCCGATAAACAACGGCAAAGCTTTTCTTGATCCTGAACCTTTCGTAGAAAGATTTGAAGTCTTCACAAACAAACTGCTTCCCATTATCAGTTATTATAGTTCGGGGAATTCCGAATCTACAAATGATGTTTTTGCAGATGAAATCCTTCAGTTTGTTCGAAGTGTGGTAGCCAAACGCTCGGCTTCTACCCACTTGGTAACATAATCCACTACGACCATTGCAAACTTAACACCCCCTTTTCCTTGAGGCAAAAGGCCTATCAAATCGATTCCCCAGATCGCAAATGGCCAAGGTATTAGGAAATGATCAAGTCATGGCAGCAGAAAACAAAAATTATTTACAACATAGATTGTTCCTTAGAACCAAGATCAGGGCACAAATTTGCAATTTATACATTAAACAAGAATCTGTAGAAAATTCAGTCTAGAGTTAAGAAATCATACGCACGTTTGGAGGCTCCTCCAACTTGTCTCTGAATGGATTTCGCTACCAACCCAAGAGTAGGATCGAACCAATGTAGTCCACACGAAGATAACCCCAAGGAACTAAAGAGGGATTTGCAAGATCCTCTTTAGCCTTAAGAACCAAGAAGGAATCAAATAATATTTGATTCAACCAAAGAGGAAAACTGGCGTGGGAAGAGAGAAAAAGGGGACTAGAATTTTTAGTCTAAATGATTGAATGAATTAATTAATATAATTCACAAAGTGTTGCACTTATATAGTGCACACTTTGCCGTATTCCATCATGGAATAGACTTAGGCACCAACCCAAACACACCTTGTATCCAAACAGCCCCATTTAGATATTTTAATTTTAATTATCATTATCTCAATTCAATTCAATTAATATATATATAATATATTAACATTTAACAATAATGATTATTTATTTAAATATATGCAAACACCTATTTAAACGTAATCTCACTTATTTAACTTTAATATCAAATTAAATAAAGGCTACAACCTTAGCAAATTTAATTACACTGTGAGATTATCAAAATACCTTTTTGCCTAAAAAGATGAAAACACCCTTCTTATAAACTGGACTAATGACCTGAATTATAAACTGGATAGAGCAACAACTCAATCCCATTGTGGCCACAGTTTTAGTGTCATTTCCATTTATTAAATTACATTATGAGATAACTCCCCCCCGTACCTAGGAGTGATGAATCCTCTGTCGATGCACCATAGTCTTGATACACTCCTTGATGCAGCCTATCACTACCATATTGATATCTCTGAATAGAACTGCGTTGGGTTAATGTCAAACTATACCAATCGGTGCACAAGGTTCTCCGGTGATCTCAAGTCTAAGGATCACATGCACCACCATTCGTTAGAGGATTTGTTCTATAGACACTGAGGTTACCATCCATATGGAATCCTCTGGTGGGTTAGTCTAGTGAACTTGCCTACAGCAAGCACCCATGTGTTGCACCAAGTTGTCACCAAACAACCTTGATAAGTGAGACCAGTCACTGCCTTTCAACAGGGTCGTTTAACACTATGATAACCTTACCGTATTATTTGTGCCCTTACTTCAGAATAATACTGAGGTTACAGACGTTTCTAGAATGGCCACCATATGTGCTCATTGGGTTCTCACTATCAATATTTGAAACACTTGACACCTTCGTCATGGTTCTACCATTCTAAGGACATATATCAATACATACAATGATGATTTACGTGATATAGAATAAAATGCCTTTTATTGATCAATGAACATTATTACAAAGAGTCAATTCTACAATAATTGATTGGCTCTAGGGCACCTACTCTAACACAAGGGCTTGTTAGAGTAGTTAATTCTTGGGGTGGAGCTTGCAGAACATCTGCAAATCTCTGGCATTTGTACATTTGAGCACGAACTCTACTGCATCGTCAAAAACTATTGGCTAATAATAACCCTAGCAGAGCACCTTGTATGTCAGAGATCTGCCCCCTGCATGGTTCCCACAAATGCCTTTGTGGATCTCTTTCAAGACATATTTTGCATCCTTGTGATCAACACACCGCAAGAGCGTGAGTTATACCCACGCTTATATAACTTTTTGTTAATGAGTGTGTATCAATTTAACTTTGCTCGAAGTGTCTTGGTTTCACTCCTATCCTTGGGCATTGCCTCGTCTTTTAGGTAAGCAGTTATTATATCCATCCGGCTATACCTCTGCCTTGTTACTAACAATGACTCCTGTAAAGCGAGGATGCTGGGACTTGGAAGAGATTTGACGGGAATGGAATCAGTCGCTTCTTGACACATTGCTGATGCTAGGCAAGCTAGAGCATCAGCCACTGAATTCTTCTCTCTCGGGATCTGAAGAACAGTGAAAGATTTGAACTGCTCAAGCTCAGACTTTACCTTATGTCCTCCTTTGCTTGATATTCCCTCGAAATCTGGTGGACCACAAGCTGGGAGTCACTATAGATCTTTATAGACTCTGCCCCAATTTCTTTGGCGAGGCGGATCCTTGTGAGCATTGCTTCATACTTTGCCTCATTGGTCGAGGAGGCACACCCGAATCTGACTACGACTCGGATTGCGTTCCCTTCAGGACTTTTGAGCAAGAGCTCAACACCTGCCCCTTTCTCATTCGAGGACCCATCTATGTACAAGGTCCACTACCATAACTGTCAAGCTCCAGCTTCACTGGCTTGCTTTCTTTTTAGGTGCTTGCTTCTAGCAGGTTTATTTCTCCTTCGGGTTGATAGAAGAACTCTGAAATGAAATTTGCCAAAGCTTGCCTCTTAATTGTTGTCCTCGAGACATACTTGATATCATGTTGACTCATCTCCATGGTCCACTGAATGTATCTACCCGATGCCTCGACTTCTGCATTATCTTTCTCAATGGAAATTTTGTCAGCACATGAGTGCACTTGGAAATAGGGCCGTAACTTCCGAGCGGTGATGACCAATACATAGGCAAGCTTTTTGATCTCAAGGTATCTTGTCTCAAGATCAAGCAATCTCTTGCTCACATAATATACCGATCATTGCACTCCCCCTTCTTCGCGTACCAATGTCGCACTGATCACAGAATTAGATACCTATAAATACAATAGCAGGGCTTGCCCTGGATGGGCTTTGACAACAAAGGGGGTTGCCTCAAGGGCTTTTTCAATTCTTGGAATACTTTCTTGCACTCATTTGTCCATTTGAAACCCTTGTTTCCCTTCAGGGTTTCGAAGAAAGGTAGGCCCATGTCCGTAGCTTGGGTGACAAACTTGCTAAATGCGACCAAATGCCCTGTCAAGCTCTGAACCTGCTTTATGCTAGCTGGGCTCTTCATGTTCAAGAGAGCTTGAATCTTGTCTGGATTGGCTTCGATACCTCGTTAATTAACAAGGAAACCCAAAAACTTTCCTGAGCTTACTCGGAAAGCACACTTCAGAGGATTGAAGTCTCATTCTATATTTTCTAATGATGTCGAACCTTTCCCCTAGGTGCTCAATGTGGCTTTCGATGACCTTTGATTTGACAAGCATGTTGTCAATGTACATCTCTATTGTCTTGCCAATTTGCTTAGTGAACATTTTGTTCACCAAACACTGATAGGTCGCTGCAGTGTTCTTTAGGCCGAATGGGATTACCCTGTAACAGTAAATACCTCGGTCGATAATAAATGAGGTGTTATTCTTCATCGGCTGATACATCGAGATTTGGTTGTATCCCGGGTACGTATCTATGAAGCTTAGTAGTGCGTTTTTGGTTGTCGCATCTATTAATTGATCGATCCAAGGTAACGAAAAGCTATCTCTGGGATAGGCCTTGTTCAGATCAGTAAAGTCGACATAAATCCACCACTTGCCATTCAACTTCTTCACTAAGACTGGGTTGGCGAGCCAATCTGGATACTTTACTTCCTTGATGAAGTTTATGTTTATGAGCTTATCAACTTCATCCTTAAACGCTCTAGACCACTTAACATCAATAGATCTTCTCTTTTATCTAATTGGTCGAGCCCTTGGGTTAATGTTTAATCTGTGACACATTACCTCGAGGTTGATCCCTACCATGTCTGTGTGTACCCAAGCGAACACGTCGAGGTTATTCTTTAGGATCCCCACAAGATTGTTTTCCAGTTTATCACTTAAACTGCTACCAATTTTCAGTACACGAGTTGGGTCTACCTCCATGATAGATATTTCTCGCAGCTCTTCTGTTGGTCGTACTATGGGCTCTTCTTTGTGGATGTGAGGATCTATGGTTTCTTCCAGAGGTCCAGGCTTTGACTCAGATTCAGCAATGACCATGGTTCTCAGGAGCAACCATTTTAATGCAGCATGAATGGCCTAGTTGTAGCATTCCCGAGATTCTTTCCTGTAACTCCTGATTGTTACGACCCCGCCAGGAGTTGGGAACCTTATTGCTTGGCAATGTACCGAGGTGACTACACTTAGATCATCCAAGATCGGTCTCCCAACAATGACATTATAAGTGGTTGGGCAATCCACCACTAAGAACTCTGCCATCACTTTCTTGATCTTGCGCTCTACCCCCAGAGTCATAGGTAAGTTGATTATTCCTTTGGGGACTAGGCTATCCCCGATGAATCCATAAAGCGACGATGGACACACCTTTAAGTCTCGCTCTGTGAACCACATTTCTTGGAAAGCTCCTAAGAAAATGATGTTTGTTGCATTGCCATTGTTGACCATTACCCTGAGTACTCAGGCATTGTCGATCCTTACTGCAATTAAGATTGCATCATGATTGTGGCAAGGAGATTCTTTACATTCTTCCACGGTGAATCCTATCATCTCACTCTCTTGCCTAGGTTACTTTGGCGACTTTTGTTCACAACTCATTACTCTGGGGATAGAGTATGTCCTGGCCTCTCGTGCATATTGCTCATGAGAGTGCCTTGAGCTCCCTACAATGTTAGGACCCCCATAAATCATGCGCACCATAACTTTGTTGTTGGTCGGGGCTTATTGGATCTAATTATTCTGTCTGCTTGTATTTTTATGAGTTGGCACCTCCTTGACAAATTCTTTCAAGTGGCCCCTTGGTATTAGATCTTCGATAGCATCTTTTAGAGTCTGGCACTCATTAGTGTTGTGCCCAATGTCCCAATGGTATCGGTAGTATTTCTAATGATCTCTTCTGTCGGATGCACCCTCATCCTTTCTAACATGGGCAGCTTCACGAGAGACTTCGTATATGTAAGATATATCTTGAGTGAGTGGGGTGTACTCTGCATATTGCAGGAAGGGTTGCCTGTTCCCGCGGTTCTCTGTTCTTTGTTTCTTTTGGAACCTGTTTCGGTCCCTATCATTGCGATTTAGCCCTTCTGTTTATCTTCTAGGCAATCTTGTCGCTTGTCAAGGGCTCTTCTTGGCGAGCTTCTGGCCAAGGCCACTAGCGAGCTTTCCACCTGCTGATGTTTAGCGACCATTTGGTAGAACTTAGCCAGACTCACATGATCTTTGCTTTGGAGTTCTTTCCACAACTACGTTTGGGGCCTTATACCTACAATTAGCAAAGTCTGGATCAACACTTCAAGTGCATCTGCAACCTTTGCCTGCTCATTCTGGAACATCGTTAAATACAAGGTCAATGTTTTGTCCTTTTCCTGACAAATATTGCTCAAATAGCTGAGCAGAATTGCAAACTGTCTCCTTACTTGGAATTGTTGTAGGTACAACGAGGAAAACTACTGCTAAGACTTAATCAAGTTCCCCTACCAATGTGACCACAAAGCAGCGACACTTTGCCAAGTCACAAACCTCATGTAGCTCCATTAGGTCATTGAAAGAGTTAAGGTGGTCTCTGGGATCTCTTTTCTTGTTGAACTTGCTCTTTGGCGCCTTGAATCCCTGGGGAAGCGAGCCCTAGTGAACATCCTCCATGAATGGACAGCTCACTATTTCTTCCGTCGCATTGTTATAGTGAGCTCTTAGATTGTCGAGCATTTTTTGCACCTTATCTAATTCTTCATTATGGGGATTACTCTGGCTGGCCCTATTCAGCCTTACCTCGAGCAAATGAGTTCGAAGATCTATTGCTTGTGAGCCTCTTCCATCATGCACAGTGGTATGTGAAGTTGAGTCGTGATGCTTGGGTTGGTAGGTGTTATCATAATCATCAATGCATAGCTCGCGACACTGGTTAAAATCGAAACATCGATCATTGCCAAATTGGTGCGCATTACTCATCTCGCAAGCTTGTAAGGTCTAAGCCTACCTTTGGCTTGGGTTAAAACCAGCACGCTGATGTTGGGGATATCTTTGAGGAGGTTGAGTATCCCTCTGGCGACCATCGCCTTCATCCTCCCTCATGGGTTGTTGGCCTAGTCGCCTCCCGAGGGTAGTTTGCCTCTGAGATTCTCGTTCATGAGCTAAATGTGCCCGAAAATGCAGGGGTTGTGGATTATTCCTTGGTGCCGATGAACCAGATTGGTCGCCAGTTGAATTCTGACCTGTTAGGGTGACATCGATACAACGTGGCTGGTCAAGGCCTTAGTGGGCTGGTTGCTGGTTCTTAATTCAGCCACGTTCTATTGCACCATCCATGCAACCATTGTTTTGATCATCTCCACTAGTTGCCCATTCTCAGGATTTGATGTCCCTAACCCTTGCTAGTTCGCGACCTGCTGCATTGGTGGTATTGGTGGTCGACCTGAAGGCACGGTCTAATGAACCTCCTAATTGGTGGTTTCCAAGTTTTCATGGTTTCCTATGTTGGTATGTGATTTGGTATGGGCCATTGGGATTTTCAGGTAAAAGGGTTACTGAAATTGATTACCGAAAATTCTGAAATTTAGCGAAGGCCCTCCTTTCTAGCGCCAAAATGTTGATACGAGATTCGCAGCAACTAGAGTGATCTAATTAACCTTGATGAAATCAGAACTAATGTGTGGGTGATTAAGGATAACCAACAATGTATGAATGGAATGCAATAAAGTAAAATGATAAGAAAGTTTTTAAAGTGGTTCGGCAAGTTTTAATCTTGAGCCTATGTCCATTGTTCTTTGTATTTGCTATGAGAACTTACAATGATATTCCTAGAACAATTTGCTAACCTTTTTCTCATCGTTGAAGGGGGTTTATATACAGATTTTGTACAAAGGAAATAGCAAAAATAAAGAGATTACAATTAAGATTGAAATGCAACTTCGATATTCTCACAATTAAGTGCTGAGATTGCTTCAAGATTGCTATCGATCTGATCCCTTCCGAGATATCCAGGATCTGAGGTTATCTGTGAGCTGGTTGAACAATTGTCGAAATTGGTCACGACTAGCTTATGCTAGGTCGAGCTACATCTCGACAAGCTTATGCTAGGTCAGACGATTGATTGAGCTGAATTGATTCTGGATCGGGCTATAACCTCACTGACCTCTAACTTTTCCGAGCTTGATGGAAAAATCACAGACAACAATTCCCATTTATGATTGTAATCAGTTAAACTCAACATTAACTTTTCATTAAAGAATCGTGATCCTTTTGTCTTATCGAATTAATAAGCAAATAATATTTTAAATTAACAATATAATATTCATTAAACAAAAATATAAAAGAATCAACTCTATGTCATTAGTCAGAGAAATTGTAGGCATAAGTTGTTTATCTACTAACCTATTAAGAAACAATTTTTTATTTCAATAATACAAAGGTTCATTAATAGATAAAGAAAAAATTTAAGGGTACGTGTGGTTCAAAAAATATTGTATTACTATGAAGGTTATATTAATGGGAAGATAAATTATCTTAAAGGTTACTGGAAATGTTATATTAAATATGTTCAGTTGGATTTGAATAAATTGGTAGGTATGTTATATTGATATGTTTGGTGGGTAGAAATAAATTGGTGGGTATGATATATAGATTACTAAATTGGCCTTCTTTTTTAATATATTATTATTATTATTATTATTATTATTATTATTATTATTATTATTATTATTATTATTAGGACTATTTTTTTAATCCCTTACATCGAGATTTTGTTAAAACACCCTAACCATAATAACAGTTAAGATTTTAACAAAATCACCCTCACCCACTCGAGCCACTGCCAGCTACGGGTCACCACTGTCAGTGTCGCCGACAATCACCAAAACAATGCACAACCATCTGGATCTAATCGATCATGCACCGATCTAGCTAGATGGCCATAAATCTTGCCGTTTCCGGCCAAATCTATGACCAGATTGGCACACGGCTGGATCGTGCGTCGTTCCGACAACTGCAACGACGATGGTTGCCAACAGCTGGCAGTGGTGGCTGACAGTCGGCGATGGTGGCCAGATGTGGCTAATGTCTTAGGTAATTTGGTTGAACTACAAGGGCAATAATGTGTTAAAAAACTTGTATATAAGGTTAAAATTGCCCATGAAAATTCTTGTAAATTGTTTAGATAACAAGGGCATTACTGTCTTTAAAATTTATTAATAAGAGATAAAATTGTAACAAAAATAAGATTATCAAGTAATCTTAGAGTACCTAAGAAAATAGTGGTAATTAGATTACCACCTATATAACCAACAGGATGCCTTTGGATCATATAATGTTTTATTATAGGGGGATGTTATATCAATGAAAAGATAGATCACCTTGAAGATTACTGAGAATGTTTAGGGAAATATGTTTGGTTGGTTCTAATAAATTGCTGAGTATCTTCTATTTATATGTTTGGTTGGGAGGATAAATGGGTGGGTATGTAATATAGATTACTAAATTGCCCTTCCTTTTTAAATATTAATATATTATTATTTTTTGAATCTTTTTTAACCCCCTACATTTGA